>NC_056725.1:1075941153-1076298653 GCF_019279795.1 Protopterus annectens
AATATATTAACATCATTACCAATGAAACAAGTGCATGGTATGACAATTTTAAACTAAAATAAGTTTCTAAAGTCTGAAAGGATTTGACAATATTATGGACATCTGGGCAGACTACAACTTTTGTATGCAATACAAGTCAATTATCACTAAAACACCAACTGTTAAACCTGCTTTATGAATAAGAACTTTGCAAGATATAGGCAGCACTCAGTTGTGTATTAAAAAAGCCAATACTTCTTACAAGTAACCTCCTCCTCTCCCCTCTAACAATCACAATGAGAAGAGCACAACATTTCATACAGTGGAATAAGAGATGTCCTGACTGAAATCACTGTTGCAGTATTTGGATATGTGGGTTTTCCCTGGTGATGTCTGCCCAGGGTTCCAAAGCTTTAGCTTCCCATGGCCATACATCTGACTTAGGACCTCAGTTCATATGTGTTGGAGTATATAGATGGACATACAAGTGTGAATCTTCAGACTATCTTGCTGCAAGCCTGAACATAAGTTTTGTTTTTTTGGACTATTTGCCATTAGGTAGTTGGTACTGTGAAGGCTACCAGCCTAGCCAGATAGAATTCTATAGATAATTCTGTCATCTGTAAATATTAATGTAAACCACAGCCTTGTTGTCTTAAACGGAAAAACTGCTTTAAGGAAGCTAAGTCAAACATTTTATGACTGTATTTGATCTAAAGTCAGCTACAGTCTGTCTAGGTGAAGACACTCTTTCTATTGTTTTAACCAAGAGTTAAATTGCTAGATTTAAACATGCAAATGTATTTTTATTGCTCTGCTTCCTGACCAGCTGCAAGATAACAAAATGAGATGTTAAGAATGTAAATGTAGTGTCTGTTAGCCTGGGAAACCAGGGAAGTATGAAGAATGATGTCATGGGAACCAGGAATGTGATTTTAAAAACAGAGAGAATCAAGAGAGCAATAAGCATTTCTGTCTTGACCATCCAACTTACAGCACTGTCTTGCTCTATAAGTAAGTTAACTCAGACTTATGTTTTCTCTTAGAAATAGTTAGAAACTAGAAAGATTAGACTAAGTGTTTTTCTGTGATGTCAGAACTGTACTACTGAAATATTTTAAGTATTTCTGTGTGATCTCTGAACTCTTGACTAGCACTGTGTGGTAAGAAGCATTGTCTTGTGTTTTTATTATTTATTATTAAATATTTTAAAACCTTTCAACTATGGCTGTTTTGTGTAGAGATAATTTAAGCTCTAGAGTACATTGCCTATTTATAGTGATTACTGCACCAAGTCACACAAATAAGCCTTGACTGTTTAGTTATACTACCAATTGGATAATACTATTGCACAGTAATAATTGGACACCCTTCTAAGTGTCTTTGAGTAGCTGATAAATATTAGCTGGGTGGTGACAGGGATTTCTACCATATAGTCTTGGTAAAAGGGGCACAGCTGGAGAACCTGTACCAGTCTTTCCCAGTAGTGTCTGTGTGGTTGTATAAACTCTTATCTCAGAGTATATGCATGTCAGCTACTTGGGCAGGGAGACCAAGCTCTTGTTGGACAGAGAGGGTGCTGGAGATTTTAGCTTGCCCAGCTGGCTGAGATCTGGACCCTATAGCTGTGCCAGTGGGGAGTCTTATTGGAGACCTGGAGAACAAGGGAGCGACCAGACCAGGACTGACTGTGATCTCTGTGTGCTCTTAAGGGAAATTGCACTTTACTGTGTGTATTTTTTATCCTTTCCTCCTATATGAGATGTCCCTCACTGGTGTTAGTGGTGAGGATTGAGGCTCCTTGATTGCTGGGCCAGGGCACGGGCATCACAGATACCATTGCTTTGATCATTTATCCAGATAAGTGCTTCATTGGGGAACCTTCCTTTTAACTTACACTATTTTGTTGGAAGCTGTTAGATGTCAGCTAGGAGGGATAATTTTGAGTTTGTTAGCAGACTCCATAAAAGGACGTGCATTCCAAGTGTCTTTTCTGTCTAGTCCTAGAACATGATTACAAATCTTGCTCAGTCTGTTATTGTTCATTCCCAAAACCACTAGGTTGAGGCTTTCCATTCTCAACATCTTTCTAGAGATATAGCAGCTTAAACTCTTGGCTCAGTTCAAGATAGCTGACTCTGCATCCTTGGACATTCCTCCACTGCTAAACAAACAATAAAGAGGCCTCAAATGTATCTGCAGTCCAATGTTTCTGACTTTGGTGTATGTGCTGAGGTTCCGGAATCCACAGTACATCAGGCTACTTCCAAGCTACCTACCACTGTGACCCCATCGGTGGCTCTTATGGGTCCTGAGGCCTTGCAGATTGCTGAATTATCTGAGCAGCTGTGTATCATCATCTCCAAGGGACTGCATGGCATTGTTCAAATTTTAGTTAGGGAAGAGATCCCAGGATCTCGAGTAGAAGTCTGTCAGGGATTCGACCCTCTGCATCTTATCCAAGTAGATGCAATGTGTAAAAGGAAAAACACAGAAGACTAGACATGTGACCTCTTCCTCACCAGATAATGGAAAGCAGGGAAGAGACTTGTCACAGGAGTTGTTCAAAGTTATTATTTCTTTAAAACATCCCTCCTTTGTGTCTCCACAACCACAAAAACTCCTCAAAAACTTTTCCCTGGCTTCCTTTCTTTCAGACGAAGAATAGGATTATGACTCTGGTCATTCCCTGGACTATTCATCTCATCTGAATTCTTCAAGACAAATGTCTTCCAGTGAAGGCAACTTCCTCTCACTGTATTCCTCTACTGAGGAAATTTCCTTTGGGGAGACTACACAGAACATGATGAAACACTTTGAATTGCAATTAATGCAGATCTCTGATGTTCAGAAGAGATATTACACCCACTTGAAGATGGGTATGTCTGTTCTTCTTCACATCCTCATGGCATGTCCTTGAGGCTTTTTAGGATGCATTTTGATGCACCTCTTCTGCACATGATTCTTAACCACCAGCTCTGAAAAGACCAACTAGGTTTTACAAGGTGCACGGTGACCTACATTTTTTAAACAAGAGTACAGTGACAGACCCATCTGCAGTGCCTCTCTCTCTTCAGATAAGCCCTCTAGGTTTCTGCCCTGTGGTAATGCTCAACCTACAGGCAAAGATAGTAGGGTTATGGAGAGATAGTGAAAGCAGGTTTAAACCTCTGCTACCCTAGCCTTTAGGACAGTTAATTATAGACTCAGATGATAAACTACTTGATCTGTGTCCAGTGTGCCTTAAACAAAGTTATACTGGACCCTCCTACAGCAGATTCTAAGCATCAGATGCAGAGTTTACTATTGCAAGCCACTCAGATTGCTAGATGCAGCATCAAGTGCTGTTATGATGTTGTGAATACTTCTTCTAGGGCTGCTGGCACTGGATCTGTTATTTGCAAAACTGCATAGTTTCACAGTAAGCTTATCCCTGAGGATTTCAAGTAAAGAATGTTATACCCTCGCTTGGAGAAAGACATTTGGTTCTCAGACTGCCAGCCTGTTCAACACTCACCAAGACCAAGGTAAGACAATGAAAGGCTACAGGCAGATTTGTCTCTCTGCAATTCCTGGGTCTCATAGGAACTACCCATCCAAATCTACCTAATTCATTAGAAGGGATCTTAGGACAATTAAGAAACAAAGGAAAACACTTAGGAAAAGATACTCTGAAAAATTCATAGGGAACCACCAATGGGGAGACCTCCCTTTGGAAACAAAAATCTGTGACTACCTTTGCAGCACCCCTCTCCGCTGCCCTCAGCCCCATTATCCCATTCCCTAAATACTGTCACTTTCCCTGACCAGTTGGGAAGCTTAAAATATCACAAATAAGTTTTTCCTCTGTATCATCAAGGACAGTTACACTATGTCTTGGGAAAATAAACACCCCCATGAAAGGTTTGTCACAATCTCCTCAAAACCAAATATCACTTCTGGTCTCCATTTTTCAAGACCTATTGAATCAGGGCACCATAGAGCAAGACCCAAAGGACTTCATGGGAAAGGGTTTTGCTCCAATATTTTTCTATTCCTAAGGGAAGAAGGGCAGTGGAGACCCATGCTAGACCTGTTTCTACTAAACACTCACTTGAAGGTACCATCTTTCAAAATGCTCTCTCTCTGAGTTCTTCTGCCTTTCATCCTCCCCCAGGCTTTTTAGTGTTACTAGATCTAAAGGACCCTACTTACACATACCTATTCATCCTTTTTGCTATAGATTCCTCATGCTTTTCTCTGGCCCCTCATTTTCAATTTACTGTTCTGCCTTTTGGCATTTTGACAGCTACAAGAGTATTCACAACGTGTCTCCAGTACTAGCTTTCTGTCACACTCAGGGAAGCCATATTTCCCCCTACCTGGATGACATGCTGATCCAGGCTCTCTCCAGAAAATTTTCTTCAGCATCTACACTTCACTCTCCATTTTTTGACAGATCTGGGTTTCACGATAAGCTACAAAAAATCCCACATGGAGCATACACAGTATATTTATTTATATATTTATTCATTCTGGGCTGCAGATTGGACACAAAGAAAATGCATGCCATTATTCTGGACAGCAGATTGGACAAAATTATAATGCATGCCATCCTCCCCAAAGAGAAAGTTCACAGTCTGTCCATTTTTTCACAAAATCTCTCCTTAGGAATCCATTGATCAGGAAGAGAGATGTTAATAACTTTGGTATTCATGGCATCCATCATCTCTATGCTCTCCTGGCCAGGTTTCACATGAGGAAAGTCCAGTGGTGCTTGAAATTGGTGTTGTGCAGCACTGCCATCCCTTTAAACACCATGATTCCCTTCCTCTTTTGTCACATAAATGAGCTGCTTTGGTGGAAGGGACTGGTCATCTTTAACCCAGAACTGCCATTCACAGGACCTTGAGCAAGTCACTTAACCAGCTGGTGCTTTGGTGAAATTGAAACCGTGAGCAAGTCACTTTACTGTGTCTCAACAGTACAGTAATAGAGCACTGGACTCCAGAAAACAGTTGCGTGAGTTTGAGACCCAAAGGCCCAAACTATTCTTGGGGTTGGGGATTGGTGTAATGGTTAAGGTGTTTACCTCACAGACATAAGGTACAGGGTTTGATTCTTTCCAAAGAAAATTGGCTAGGCTTGAAATGGTGCAAAAAGACAGCTAGCTTAGTACTTGTGTATTAACCACCTCTTCCTCTTCAACAGGTTCACACAGATCCCTTGGATGAGGGATCTACTTCAGATGATCAAAGTTTTAAAACTTCAAATTTCATATGGCCTAGACCATATGATCAAAGTTTCAAAACTTCAAACACCTGAAAGAAAAAGAAAAACAATACAAAAACATTTTCCTGGATGTTTTTGCATGGTGGCAAGCCCCTCTGCACCCCACACCCCCTGCTATTTAAATATGCCAACTCTGAGATCACACTACAGAGAGAAAAGGGGAAAATTTCCCATTCCTCACTGTATGGAGATCTCCATTCAGAATCATTGAAGTTTTAAAACTTTGATCATATGGCCTTGGCCATATGAAATTCGAAGGTTTAAAACTTCAATCATCTGAAGGAGACTCTGGATGAGGCATGGTGAGATCGACAGGATCACACTGAGTGCAGGAGAAATGGCAACTTCAGTTCCTGAAGGAACATATCAGTTAGAATGAAATAAGAGCTCTTTTGCAAGCTCTTCAGCTCTTCACCCACCTTTGAAAACCCAGGACATTCCTGGTGTACACAGACAACTCTACAGTTATGTGGTACATAAAAACAAATGGAGGTACCAAGTGTTACCAATTGTGCAGGTTAGCATGGAATTTGGAAACTGAAATGAACACCATACTGAAAACTACATACATCACTTCTCAGGACAAAGTGCTAGCAGACTCCATAAGATGCTCCCTGGAGGATCCCCATGAATGGACTTTGAACAAAGAGGTTTTCCAAGTGATCACTCTTTAGTGGGACACTCCTCAGTTAGACCACTTTGCATCAACTACCAACCATCAGCTCCCCCCAGTTCTGCACCAGGGACCCTTATCCCACAGCCTGTAGGACAGATACCTTTTTCTTCAAGTGACCAGGGTAGTTCCTGTATACTTCTCCTCCTCTGCCTCTTCTTCTCAAAATTCTTCTCAAGGCACAAAAGAAAGTATATAAACTCTTTTTAATGTCTCCATTTTTGGCTGAGGCACCATTGATTTTCACTGCTATTCACCTGAGAAAGGGAAATTACCGAAAACTCCTCTTGAATCAGACCTCATTAACTCAGCAAAAAGAATTGTTGCTCCACCAAGCTCTTCCATCTCTCAACTTTACCCAGGGGATGATAGGAGTTTAATTATCAAAGACACCTCTTCTCTAAAGAGGTTGTTCAAGTCCTAGAAGAGGCCAGGAGACCCACTACTAGAAAAACTTACAAAGCTAAATAGAAAAGGTTTTCCTTTTGGCACCACAATCATAGTCAAGGCCCACTCTTCTCACATATTACTGTTATAATGCAATATATTTGCAAACAACTTTGATTAGTTTTGGCCTACACTCCCATACAAGTTTGCTTATCAGATTTTAGTAACTGCCTTCCTCTTTGCCTATCACTTATGGCTTGTTTGGATATCAGGCATTTCCTTAGGGGTGTCCTGCATCTTAGTACAACAAGGAAACCCATCTCTCCCCCTTGGGATTTTAATTTTGTGCTAGAAAACTTACACTGCCTCATTCTGAATCAGTATCTTCTGCTTCTCTAAAATTCTATACTATAAATCTAGCATTATCTTGGTTCTCACTTCTGCTAGGACAGTTTCTGAGTTACAAGCTCTAATGGTCATTCTCCATTCCTTATTTTTCACAAGGATAGCATAACTCTCAGGACCAATCCATCCTTCATAAGGTAGTGAAGGAGACATCCATCAATCAGGCTACTTATCTCCCCACATTCTTTCCTAATCCATAAACTACAGGTACATGATTTTGCATGCTATGGATATTCACAGGCAACTCAAATTCTATCTGGAAAAAAACTAAATTGTTCAGAAAGACTGACTAACTGTTTGCATAATTTATGAGCCCTAAGCAGGACCAGTCAGTCTACAAACAACCTATTGAAACTTGGATACACAAGGCTATCTCTTTCTGCTACTTGCACTATGGTAAGATCTTCCCTTCCTGCCCTAAAGCACATTCCATTTGGGCAGTGAGTTCTTCAGGAGCATTTCTCAAAGTAATTGGCTCTAGGTCTATTTTAGATGTTGCCATTTGGTCCTCTGTACAGACGTTTACTGAACACTACAAAATTGTTGCTTTTTCCAGGTGCATTGTAGTCTTTACATGGTCAGTTCTGTCCAGACAGCTGTACAACTCTTCTACTCAGATGTCAACCACTCAGCCACCCTTCTTTCAGTATTCAGCTCTGAGAACCACCCAATATCAGGAATTGTGCAACAGTGATTTCAGTCAGGACATCATACAGCTGTTTAATAAATTACTGTAGCATTATTCTGTCCTACCACCATCCCTTCTTTTCTGCCTCATTTCTACCTTCATTTTACTCTTCCCCCTTTGCTTTAACCTTTGACTTTTATATGGGAATGGGGGTCTTTTATTATTTAGTCAAACTGTACCCCTGCTAGCTGACCAGTTTCCTCTATCAGTAGTTTTCAGGCCCCTGGCTTGGAGATAGTCAAAAAATCAACATTTATTCATCTGTCTATATACCCCAACCCATAGGAGCAGAGGTCTTACATCAGATGTATGACCTAGGGAAGATAAATTTTTGGTTCCCCAGAAGGACATCAACAAGGACAACTATAAGTCATAAATACTGCTCAGTAAGACACCTACTGTTATGGTAAGTTCTTAAACAACTGTACTTTATGTCAAACATATACAATGACCTTACCATACAATATTTTCAGAAATTTAACTTTAACATTTCAAATTATCCTATGTTAGAAATGTGTTCACATCCTCAGAGAAATGTTTCCGAAAACCCATATAATATAAGTGGGGGATCACTGCAATAGCAGATGCCATGCCTTCATAAAAACACAACTAAGAAAAGTACAGGCATCACTCAATTTGCTAGAAAAATATAACTAAAATTATAACTATGCACATTGCTTGCAAAGAATACAATATACGTTGACAGGTATATTATATTCTTTACAAAGTAATACAGTTCTCCCAAAACAGCACAAATGTATAAGTCAATTCAGTCAAATAGCAGTATATTAGATTTTAATTACATTTTGAAATCAAGCAGTCTTCCTTACTACTATAGAGGTTTCTTAGTTCCAGGATGTGTTTATATCATGTAGATCAACCCCTCTGGACACACAAATATGTAAATCAGATGTCAGCTTATTATCATTTCTGAATCACTCTATCTGTTGAGGTACTGGGAAGGTAAACATGATGTGAGGACCTACAGAATGCAATGCACATGCAGTAGCACTACAACAGCAAGTATTCAGAGCTGTATCAAGCTAATACCTTGCACGTGTGTCTCATTAGGAGAAGTGCATGGCTATTTACCTTTTTTAACACTTCTGTTACTAGAAAGCATACTTACAGAGGGTGTGTCAGGGAGAATAGGCTTACATTATTTTTTTATTTCATTTACTGACTTAGGAGATACCCTTTAAACCACTTTTATGAAAATATGATTAAAAGATAATTGTACCTCTGGACATATCAAGTATGTACAAGTTAAACATACTAATTAAAAAAAGTTTTTTTTTTTTTGTAAATTGTAATGCAATAAACACATCAAAAGTAAGCAATGCCCACAAAAGAAAGGAAAGTATACATTTTTGTATTACAGACATCTCTTTGCACTATAACATGCTTCAGTAGCAGAACTTGTGCAAATATTCCGTTCAACAAGGCTTCTACTGTGACAGGAAAAAGAACAAGTGTGAGAACATGAGTATATTCCTCCTTAAATATAAAATGATAGAATTACAAAGCTCTGTTCTACTTTCTCTAACTCATAATTTTAGTGCTTCAGTGGCATTTGCTGTTAATCTTGTCAATATTTCATGGTAATGTCATGACTTTGTGGTTTATTTCTAGAGTAGGTGCTTCCTGTGTGAAATTAAGGATCTTTAATGAGAACATGTTAATGTTATAAGACCTCAGAATTGAGAAATTATCACACTCATTCAATTTTTTGTATTTATCCTTTATGTGACACTTCACATTGCACAGAGGTGACTAGCAGCAGTGACTCTCAGAGAATGACAGTTAACTTTCCCAATGCAATAACTCAGAAATATAATTTTCATGTCATCAGTAGTGCAAATGATACTGTGCTGAGAGTAAATAAAATACCTGTTGTGTAACTTTCTCTGGGGCTAAATGTGTTAATGCACTATACGTCTGAATTATAGCACAAATAATGCACAGTTTGAATCCAGCTTTAGATATTTTTTTAATTTAGCAGTCACAGTTAAAGAATATTTTATACTTGAATCTGAAGTACAACTGCAACTTCCAATGCTTGGGTTGTAAAAACAGAAGTGTGTGTAGTTAATTATAAATGAGATAATATTGATATGTGTCACCATCAATCTTCTTGTTAATTATTGTAATAGCACATTTTTATGTGAATGACCTAACAAATATGCCATGAAATAAAGACTGAGAAAGTAAAGTCATTGACACAATGAATTGAGAAATATGGATCCTTAATCAAAACATTTGTAAATATGTGTTAAGAATTATTTGTGACAGTAATACATTTCCTTAACAAAGGTGTACACTATACTTGACCACATGTAAACTCCTGTGTGGATCCTTCCTCACTAAGTCTCTTGACATGAAAGTGTAAAGAGGTGTAACAGAAATCATGTGGTAAACACTGTTAAAATAGTACTCTTTCAGGGTAATGCCACAGTTGTTTGGTTCAAATCTAGATAGTGATCCTTACTGTGAACAATTCACTTTTAGGAAGCCGCCAGCACTTGAATAATATAGCACACTGCTTTATACTTTTTCTGCATCATATTTTTTTTTACTTTATTATCCACATCTTTTGTGTGGGGTGACCATGGTGGTGCAGCGTTTACATTGCTCCCTCACTGCAAGAGGTTTTCCAGTTTGATCCTCAACTGGGGTGCCTTCTGTGTGGAGTCTGCATATCCTCCCTGTGGTCACATGGGTTTCCTCTGGGTGCTCCAATTTCCTCCCACATCCCAAAGACATGCTGTAGGTGGATTGGACACTCTAAATTGGCCCTAGGCATGAGTGTGTGCATGTGTGTGCCTTCTGTGGAAGGTTGGGCACTTGGCTGGCAACTCAACAACGTAAAACTCTACTGCCAATCATGAGTGGACAGTTGATCCGCTGTGGTGACCCCTAACCAGAAAAAGCCGAAAGAAGAAGAAGAAGTAGCCTCATCTTTTGTGTGACACTTGGCATTGTGCCTCATTGTTTGTCACAGCTTACTAGCAGTGACCAAATATTAACTTCACAAGGCAAAAAAAAATAAGAAAACAGATATTTGGTATATGCAATATGCAAAGACTTACCTGTCAGTAGCACAAGTTAGACAGATACCAGTATGCTTCAGTCAGCAATCTGGAGAGTACTGACTGCAGAAATATATGCCTGCTATGTAACTTTTTCTGATGCTCAATGTGTTAATGCAGTAAGGCTAGAGTAAAAGTAATGCTGGATTTGAACAAAGACAGTAGATTGTTTTGCTGAGACATTCAAAATAAAGTATTGTCAGTGACTTTAATAATCAAAAATGAAGTACAACTGTTAAGACTGCAACTGAAACTTTCAAAACAATTCTGCACAATGAATGCTAAATAAGTTAACTATATGCTGTATGAAGTGTGTTAAGCAGGAAAATGATCATACAGTACAGAGTCGATTATCCGAATGTCGATTATCCAAAATGTCAATTATCCAAACCCAGTCTTCCAAAATCTTTGGGTAGGAAAAATCATAAAGTCTGAATATGTAAACATTATATGTATTAGCTTGTTCATGTTTTTTTAACTTGTAGCCTGATTGTGTCTGAAAAATATTCTATATTGTCCATTGGGCTTGCTGAATGGTTGAAAAGTATATTCCCTGAGTGCAGAAAACAAGATTTTAGAAATGTTTTAACCAGTTCAATGTATGTTTGATTATCCGGACAGTTTGATTATCCAAACTACTCTTGGTCCCAATTAATTTGGATAATTGACTCTCTACTGTAGTTAATTTAAAGTACACATGCATATTTATAATGTTACTGGTATTTGATGGGATAAAGTATGATTCAGAATTAGCAGCATTAGGTTGTCTATCCCCGTATATCATGTAAAGTATGTATGGCCTCTTCCTCAACATGTATTCCTGAGATTGCTCAAATCAGTTCAAAGCAAATTATTTTACAGAAATAAATAATTGCCTCACAATATAAGAGCAATAACATAACAACTCAAAGTCCAATAAATAATGGCTTGTCAGAATTAGGTCTATCTCCAGTTATGTTCAAATTGCTAAACCCCAGCTTACAATCTAAAAATGTTAGTTCTCCTGTGACATTAACATTTAATAAACAGAATACAACTATTTAGCTTATTTTTCATCATGGGTTCAATTTCAGGCTGCTATCAGGCTTAGTTTGTAAAAGGTATGTCCCACTAGACCCAATTATGTCCCAAATTATATTAACATATATTAACAATACTGGTTATTATCAATATAATTGAAAATGTTATGTCATATCTGCCTGTCTGTCACAAGAGTAAATGCAGGATTAACATCCACCACACCAGAGAGCATGGCCAGAAGAGCCAATATATAATTTCAAATGTCAATCAGATATCATCAGCAAAAAACATTTGCCAGACAATAGTGAAGGTGATGCTCCATTTAGAACTCGAAGGTGGAGTCTGTAGGAGTCCAATGTTTTTGTTGCACTTTTCTTGTAAAGTACTACAGCTACAGGCTTCTGCAGGCAGACTATCCTGTGCCTCAATACAAGCCCAAGACATAAAATAGCTTAGCCAATGTCAATCCCAGCACAATTGTCATCCCCCACACTGTTGAACAATGTCATTGTCAATACAGTGACATGAATAGGTGCAAGCAGGACCTCATTCACTGATGGGAGGAACCTTTTGCATCTATTAACACTCCTGAGTTGTGTTAAGTCTAGTGATCCAACAACAGCGAATGAAAGACCATGGATTGCTAAGACATTCATTTTTTCATTATTTTTTTCTCTTTTCTCCTCTGTACAGTTTTTGAAAATATTGAAAGAAATCAGTACGCTCTTCAGAGTCAATTGGCATGCCTCATACAGGCATATATTAAGTATGGTAAGGTTATGAATGCTAACTAAATCATAATACATCAGAAATTCAATTAACTTTATCAAACTTCAGGGCATCAGTTCACATGAGCCTGAGACATTCACAACCGAGTAGGCATGTGTTTCATATATATCAAACCTATATACCTACTTCAATAGCTTTTGATCAGTGTATTAAGCAAAGTGTAAGTCAATATAGCTGTTTGTGGATTCAGTTCAATGCAGCAGCAAGTAGCTTTTATTATGTTATAATATATAAAATCTATTGTTTTGCAATCAGGTACCATTACAATTTCAGCCTTTGTTAGTGGATTTCCTTAATCAGGATGCATATATCACTTATGCAATAGCCACCAAAATGTTTGTCTAATATCAGTAATAACAATGAGCTTGATGTGCGTATGAATTATTTATGACTGCACATTCATATGTGGATATGAAAAAAGTTACTGTATGTATACATCACTGTGGGTATATTTTGAAATATTACAATGACATGGAACTGATGATATTTTATATGTCTCTCCTCCCACCCTATATCATTTTTTTAATTTATTTTTTAAATGAACAAATGAGATTAAGTTTATTTATTGGTATTTGTTTACTGTGAGAGTATGACTTAGCAGTGCCCTTTTTCAAAGGAGGCCTGAGGAGAAAAGTTCTATTATACAGTAATTAGAAACATCATTTGCATTGTTTCACATCATTTACAGTCGGTTTTATTCATAAGCAACATATCCATTATTTAGACATATTTGGCATAATTTACATTATTTACAAATGGTTTTGTTTAAAAATATTAGTTACAGGGGTTGTATAGGAATATATATTTTTTTAATACAGGGGACGTATATCCAGTGCAACATCATCAGTACACATAGATTGCCAGGTTTTACATACAAATATTTGTTACTAAAAAGAATTGCTTAAACTCTAGGATATGGGAAGATAAGATAAAGAGTTGGAGAAGCCCAAAGAAAGGAAGGAGGTACAAGAAAGATAAAGGAGATGAATTGACAATGGAGAGTATAGATGTTATAATATCACAGTAAGTTTTGTGTTGCAGAGTTATGGTAATAATTTATATTTATTTATTTATTTATTAGACATTTGTTAACGGGGTTAGTCCGAGTGAGCTTGTGCCCTTTTTCAGTGGAGGCCTGAAGAGAAAAGCTCCACAGTCACAAGTGATATAAGTAACATATAGACAGTACAAATTCATAGGTTCATAGGTGTTTACTAGGCTAATGACTACAAGGGCCTTTTTAAGCCTAGCCATGCTTCCAAATCTCTGACAAGTTCTGATACCCTTGATAAGTTTAAGCATAGGCCTGGTTGATGAACCATTTACAGGTTACCTGTGTCTATTAGAGACATAGTTGCCAAACCAGGGATGTATTTCTGGTTTCCCATCAAATTCTCCAAGTTACACTTGAATTAGGTTAGGGAGGAACTCTGCTTCACATGGATGGGGAGCCTGTTCCATAGATGAGGTAGTCTCTAGGATACATACCTATCTCTCCAGCAGATCCTATTTATATCACAGGCAATGTTTAAGTCTTTAGAACAGATAACTCTGGTGCTGCTTATCTTACGGATATACAAGAGGTCCATCAAACAGAAACAAAAGAAAAGTATTCTAAATACAAGTTAAGCAAGTAAAAAGTTAAAAAATACATTGTACATACAAAAAATATATATACACGTTTGTAAGCGAATATCAATTCTTGTGTAGGAAAGTTTATAGCAAATGAAGCTTGCTAGACTAAGATACAATAAGAATGAAAAGAAGTATGTACAGTCAAAGGAATTCACAGGTATATAGTTATACTAATACTAGTTTAACCAGTAGTGGGGCAGGTGCAAAGCCATTTATCTCTCAGGTGTTGCTTCAGTTGGCATTTAAAGTCTTTCAGGTTGCAGACTGTCCTTAAGTGGCGAGGCATGGCATTGCAGCTACTGGCAATACAGTGTGAATACACACAGTATACTGCATTTCTGCTAGCTTCAGATATGTCTGCACAAGCTCCATAACCTACCCTACCTAGCTAATCCTGCTATCCCAAACTACCTTCCCCAACAATCCTCACTCTCCAATAAAAAAAAAAAATAAAATAAAATGGATGCCTGCTCCAAAAAAATGTCCCATACATAGCTCTCCATTTTTGTGCATGTGTGTGTCTGACATAATTGATTTTGTCCATTTAGCCATACAACATCATTAAGTTGTTGCCCCCCACCCCTGATGTGGTGAATATACGTATTCATTGAATTGTTTGTACAAGTGCAAAGCTATCTTGTGAATAAATGAATAACAATGGTTCTCTTCCACCACCATCCTACTCATTCCAGTATCTTTCACCTTACACTCTACCTCTTACTGCCCCCCACTTTTCACCACTGTCCTATCAAAAAACATTTTCACATGTTTATTCTGGACAAAAAATAAAATCACACACAACACAAATGGCCAGAGATGGCCCATAAAAGAACCCCTCAATTTTGGTCCTTGCCATTTTCATGACCCTTGGTATTTTGCAGCATTGGTAAATGCTGGTAAATAGTTTTTCACATCCTATGGCAAAAAGCAAAGATTTTGCCTGCTACCATACTAGTATGGTTATAGTTGCAGAACTGTGCTTAGCCCCACTGCACTATGGAAACATAGGATGAATGCATCATTTGGAGACAGTTACTCTTTTATGTTTATTAGGCTACATGATATAATGTGCACAGTATGGGAGGTTAAAATTGTCATTACTGTGATGATGCCTACTTTCTACATTCACCTAAATTCTTTCATGCTCCTATCTTTTGTCGCTGTCCCTTCAAATGTATGATTCTTATTATGGGATGTCTGACTGCCTGTGTGATCTGCTCATTTTTGTAGACTTCTTGCACTTATTGTTAAGGGTTCAAATCCAGAAGTATGTCAAACACTTTTTAATATTTGTTTTATTAATATTATCCACTGGTATCCTATTTATGTCTTAATCACGGTTCTACTATCCTAGATCTGCTTTATCCCTTTTGGAAGAACTTTATTTCACAACACATAATAGAACTATTATATAATGACTGCCAATTAGTATTCCGAAACGTGCATGCTGATTGGCCAAACCAGGCAGCGTGGCCGTTGTAAATCCAACATAGCAACTAACTCTGGGCAAAACTGCAATCCAAATTATAGCTTGCTACATATCACCCACCATGCCCCATGATTCCCACTCCTCTTTTCTTGATGTACTGGAAAATATTAGGGTTCAACCAAACACCCTAATAATGGGCGATTTCAACTACCCCATCATTAACTGGGAAAACTACTCATGTACCAACTCCTTCACTCAATGCTTTCTGGAATTCATAAACTCCAATGCCCTAGATCAACTTATCCACACTCCCACCAGGGGCAACAATATCCTAGATCTAGTCATTACCAACATGAGTGACCGGTGTTCCACACCTGAAGTCAATGCCTCATTGGTCCGATCTGACCATAAGCTAATTACCCTAGATATCCACATCCTGCCCCCACCCCCCCATTAAGGAAACCATGGTAAAACATTTCTCCAAAGCCAACTTCATGCATCTTAAGACAGAAGTGGTGAACTTCATGACACCCATGCAGATGGACAATACAGTTATAACTACTGAATCCTACACAATTGCACTTTATAAGCACTTACATGATTGCATGGATTGTGCTATCCCAAACAGAACCAAGATGCTATCCTCCAAAAAAAGGAAGCCAATCTGGTAGTCCCCTGCCATAAACAAACTGTACAACAGAAGGAAGAAACTGTTGCAAAACAGAGTAAAATCCCATGAGTGGAGGAGCTCCCTGGTCAGCCTCAGTAAAAAGCTGCGATCCCTCATAAAATCCTCCAAAGCTAGTTATGAAAACAAAATCTCCACTGATTCTAAAGACAACCACAAAGCATTCTATAGCTATGTCAAGAATCTCAATGGCAACACTCAGATCTGCTCTGAGTTACAGCACAATGGCACTAAATATACAAACCCAACTGATACTGCCAACATCCTGGCAGATAGGTTCAGTGCTAACTTTAACCCCCTCTCACCCCCTAAAGAGCCCATCTCTATACCGGAAGAATGCAAAGTTCCTGTAATCATGGCTGCACAGGTAAAAACCACACTCTCAAAAGCCAAGAACACAGCATCCATGGGATCAGACAACATCCCAGGCTGTGTTCTACATGAAGTACAGAACGAACTGGCACCCCACCTAAGTACCATGTTCAATCATAGCCTCACCTCAGGCTTTGTGCCTGCTGAATGGCGCACAGCAATGGTTATCCAACTCCACAAGGGAAGAGCCACCACAGACCCCAGGAACTACCGCCCCAATTAGTCTGATGAGCCTGGTCTGCAAGGCCGTGGAACATATCATCATGTAACTTATCAACAAAGACATTGGTAATCTCCAAACTCTGGACCCCACCCAGTTCGGGTTTGTAAAAGGCAGATCATGTCTCCTAAACCTGATAGACTTCTTTGAAGCAGTCACCAAAGCCGTAGACAAGGGTAAGGTGGTTCACACAGCCTATCTAGATCTTGCCAAGGCTTTCAACACCATCCCCCACTCTGGAATTATAGATAAACTCACTAAACTAAGTATAAATCCCTATGTCACAAGATGGGTTGCCAAATGGTTCACGGACAGTAGTAGACTCCAAGTCCGACTTCAGACCAGTGACAAGTGGAGTACCACAGGGTTCAGTCCTGGGTCCTCTCCTGTTTGGTATCTACTTCTCTGAAGTACAGTTTAACACAGAAGGTCTTTGGCTAATGAAGTTCACAGATGACTGCAAACTAGGAGCCATAATCAAAACTCCTAACGATGTGGACATCCTACAAAAGGGCCTCACTGAGACAGATGCCTGGTGTCAAAGCCATGGCCTCAAGCTCAATGCCAAAAAGTGCATTGTCATCCCCCTTCGTAAAAACTCTGTACCCATGAACTACAACATAGGTGGTAGTATACTTGACACCGAAAGTGTGATAAGAGACCTTGGGATGCAGGTGGACAGTAGTCTCTCCTTTGATAATCACATCTCCACAATAGTCAGGAAATCCTTCTACGTGGCACACCTCATCACAAAAGGTTTCTCATCCAGACAAAAAGAGGCCATTGTTCCCCTATACTCATCACTCATTAGACCCATTATAGAGTACAACGCCCCTTTTGGTATGTACCTCACAAGACATCTACAACAACTGGAAAGGCTGCAGAAATACCTCACAAAGAGGATTACCAGCCTCAAACAGATGCCCTATGCAAACCGTCTCAAAAAACTCCAGCTTTACTACGTTGCATATTGCCTACTCAGAGGTGACCTCTGCCTAACATACAAAGCTATGTCAAACCCAGAGCTGTTGGACATGCTCCACTTAAAGAAATCCCAATACCTCCAAGCTACATGCTCTAGGGACCTAAACCTTGTCACCACAATAAACAGAACATGACAGAGGGATAGATTTCTGTCCCAGAGACTTCCCTTACTCTGGAATAAACTACCTATCTATATCAAACAAAGCTCCTCATTAGCACTCTTCAAGAAAAGACTTGATGATTGATGGGAAATATGAAATTCACCCCAGGGATAACCTCTGTGCCTCTGCTTGACAGTGGCACAGGAAAATAATTTTCTTGGGTGGCAAAAGCCAGGATACCTTTTTGGCTGGGATTGTATAGGCCCCAGGGCCGATAGCCTAGTACATACCTATAAACCTATACACTAATGGAAAAAGGTCCGGTCACTCAGACTTTTTGCAATAGTATAAATCTTGATTTTTTTTTTTGTTTGTGTTAGGTAGTAATGGAGAACGGAAGACCTCTGTTGCTGCAATCTTGCTATGTTATACATTTAATATAGCAAGATATCGTAAAAAAGCAATGAAAATCTCCCTTTCGCCATTGCTTTTTTAAAGATATCTTGCTATGTTGCTTTTTTTAAAGATATCTTGCTATGTTAAACTCGTTTAACATAGCGAGACATCTTTAAAAAAGCAACATAAATCTTTCTTTCTCTGTTGCTTCCTCTACACAGCTCTGATGTACTGCGTAAGCATACGTATGCGCAGTACATCAGAAAAAGCCCAGGATAGCGGAAAACCATGGAAGGGTACCACGCAGGTATTACACAAAGGCATTATTTAGGAAAAGTAAATGTTTTTTTTCTTCAATAATGTCATTGCATAATAGCAATAACCCACGTCTGGGTGTGGATAATGCTAGATTTACCCATTGGTTGTCTTTGTTTGGTCACTCGGGCTTCACCCTTGTGACCAAACCACACCAACCATGGGTAAATCTAGCATTACCCACACCCAGATGTGGGTTATTCCTTAATTATCATTACAAAACTAACATAGCATAGCACAAAGATGGTTAGATCTTGGCCAAAAACAAAAATCTGTCTTTACCCCCCCCCATCATCAGTCTCTGTCCTCAGTATTTCCAAAATGCCTGGAACCAAGCAGCAATTATAGCTGACAGTAAATGATTCACATCTTTTGTTTGTATTAGTCTGCTGCCCCTCATGCTACTGAGCTTAGCCTCTCTATGGTATGGGAAACAGATACAGGTAGCACCATATAGAGACAGTTACTAACACATGCTGAGCAGGCTGTAGAGTTGACTGCATACCATATGGTATGTTTAAGTTGTCATTACTGTCATGCAGTATGCTGCATACATGCTTCCTTATGCCATACTGCTTTCCTTGTCCCCTCAAATATGAGTGCTTTAAGATCTGGCATTTGCCTTCCATTGTGGTGTGATCAGCAAATGATCATGTCTATAGACTGTTGATATATATTAGGAAATGTTCAAATTCAGCAATAGGTCTAAAATTATGAATTGTAATTTCTCATACAATTTTGTCTTGTGAAGTTATGGATGCATATGTAATTCCAACAGTCATACCTCCTTGAACCTTTATGCGGTTCACAAGACATCTAGTCAAAGGAAGGATTACTGGGGAAAAAATTATGAAACACTAGGCAGATATAAAAAAAATATTCCTATACACTTAAAAGATGCTAGGATTAAATATTTAGCATTAAAATGCACTTTCTGAAGGACACGAGGTATGACACTTAGATGTGTGTTATCATGTCTTGACTTCAGTACTCAATAATGTGGTAGAAATAAAAAACAAATTACAGAAGGATTACTACAACATGCCTTAAATGTGTGGACAGTGAGCAAATATGAGGACAGTATAAGCACACCCCTGCGCTATCCATATAATGAATGCTTTACTGCAATGATCATGATACATGTCAATGATGATACAGAAAATATTAATATGGCACACACCTGTTATGAAATGGCTCAGAATCAGAACTGTTTATATGTCTGCCCTCCTTATTTACATGAAGTTTGGCATGGACCTCCATAATCCATTACTTATTCCCTGTATATGTTCAAAAACTCAGAAAATAATTATGCATGCATAATACTTTGACATCATTCACACAAATGAGCTTGTTAGCACCGTGCTTACGGAAGTAGTTTTAACAAAAAAAAAGGTAATGGCAGTAACTTGTATTATTTGTTCATGTTTTAATGGTTTATTGTACTCGAGATATGAATATACTGTGAAGTTATCTAAATACTACATACTGTAAGTTATGCTTGCACTCCAACACATTTGACTTGTAAATGATGTACACTGGTACACTGGTGTGGTAGCTTTGCACACATGGTGGTATTAAGTATTGCACTTTCATATGTTTAACATGTATGTTTTGTATTTACATTACCATTGCACAGACATTAGGTAATATTAACAATGTCACACCAACTAATGAAGATTCACATGCAATACTCCTGAGATGAACAGTCAGAAATGCTTGATTGTCACTCCACTGCTTGACAACTGTGATAACCATCCATCATATACATGGTCTATGCATGTAATATGAAACAGCTAGATCTTACTCACACTACCGCACAATCCAAGAATACAATGATATATAAATGAGCAGTATGTAACTACCTGTGATCAATTCACACAACAATAATTGTTTTATCAGTGTGTCAGATTTTTCCTGTGGTGTTTGCAGCTGATACAATATAATTCTGTAATCAGAAAGGTAGGTGTCTGAATCCAGCAATGACTCACTAGTATGAGTATGTGTCTCTCATGCAAGGTTCAAATGACTTCTGTCACTGGTCTGATGTTCTAACTTCCACTCAACAAAAACATTTACACCATGAGAGGGCTCCCCTGTTGATTTTTTCCTTTTTAGTCCAGACATCTTCTCTGCAAAAATTATGATGGTATTCTTTTAAATGTGCATTATCTCAGACTTGTACTAAGACTTCCCTTATGGTGCTAGCAGCTGATACAATGTACACTAGCTTTTGATAAGAAGGTGTTCAAATCCAGCAATAACTCCCTTGACTCTTCGTATATCAGTGTATGTGTGTTTGGGTGTGTGTGATTCTACATCTAGGTAAGAATGGTTTCACCCACAAATCTGATGTGTACATTTAGAATGGGAGCAGGCCCTCACATCTATTTCACTTACCTGTAATGCAGACACTAGCTTTGCTAAACTCTGATGAGACTATCAGTTCAAATGTGTTTTTCTCCTTATAATAAGATTATCCTGCAGTGTTGGAGAGTTATAAAGTGCTATATAGATTGTTGACTTAAGTAGGTAGGCAGACAATAGAATCTGGCCTTATCTAAATACTGTGAGTTTGTGTTACTACCAATCAAATGCAGTTCTCTAGACTGTGGTGTTAGATAGGCAGCTGTTTAAATCCAGCAAATGCTAACATAATGTGAGTGTAGTGACAGGAAACACTGCCTTACCTGACATTTTCATGAAATCTTTCCATGCCTTTTAGGTCATACATGGATCTTTCAACACTGGATTTCATCACATTCAAATAAGTGTTGCATGACCCTTCTGGTAAGATGCCTCAAGGCATATGAAATTAATACTGACTTCTATAGCATGTGGACTTGGATAGACAGTGGTTCAAAATCTGGTAATGTATATATCAAAACAATATTAACAGGCAAGAGTAGCTTATCCAACAGGTGGTGATATGGCTAACTGACAGTAGTGTGAAGATTAATATAGCTAAAGCCTTTTGATCTCTCAAAAGAAATTTTAGGGGATACATGGCCATTCAAAACATTATTTAGTTCAGACCTTGAAGTGTGTCCTTTCTGGAACCCACATATTAAACTCTCCTGTAGCAGAAGCAAGTTATGCACAGCTCTCAAGAATGTATAGCTTGATAAGCATGGATGAGGGTCTGATAGGCTATGTCTGACAGACAACAGTGACAGAGAGGAATGGTTTACCCAAACAATGATGATATGACACACTTACATGGCCATAGTTTTTTGAGGCCTCAGACTACATATTACGGAACCTGTAATCATTCCAAAATACTACTGATGTAATACCTTCAAGTGTTTACTTCATGACACATTATATATGATTATTTTTGTGGCGTCAGGTCTATGAGGTAAGAGCTCAGACAGATGTTCTAGTCTGGCAAGGTGTAACTACTGAATACATTAGAGAATGCTTACAGCAGAATTTGTTTTGCCAAAAGGAATGTTATTTAGTCTACATCTTCATGGAAACATGTATTTTTGCCTTTTCTTAGTTTTTCACATAGTAGTTAATGGCTTAATTATCAGTTCTTTATGTATGCCATGCTGCATATTAGTCATAAAAGTGTTACTGGACCTGTGTTATGATGCTTTCTTGATGTTTTGTGGTGGGTAGATGATGTAAATGCATTCATTGCTGTTCTTCCTTATGTCC
Source organism: Protopterus annectens (assembly GCF_019279795.1). Classification (NCBI taxonomy): domain Eukaryota; kingdom Metazoa; phylum Chordata; order Ceratodontiformes; family Protopteridae; genus Protopterus; species Protopterus annectens. The sequence goes on from NC_056725.1 coordinate 1,075,963,255, forward strand.
ATGCTCAGTATAATGATTTAGTAGACATGTACCATTTAGCACTAAGCAATTAAATAATCAATGTTATGAGATAACACAAGAAAACAGTAGAGCCAAAGCACATTCTAGGGTTCTAAATGAAGAGCTTTAATTCTGTACAAAATAAAACAAAATAAGGTAAGTGCTTTTACAATGTATGCATTGATTCATCAGACCATTCCATAATTGCACTGACATCCTCTATTTAACACCCCAAGAGCATTGTCAATAAGCCAATCTCATTCACAATTGCATCAAGCAATTAAGTAACTAACAATTGTTTAATATACATGCTCATCCTGCCATAAAAGCATATGCAAAGGTATAAATAAAAACATACTCACATAAAATTTGTGCATAAAAATGGATATTAAACATAGCTAGTAACATAATCCTCTTGCTTTTAAAAATGGTTTCAGTTGCACTTTACTATTCAAGCCCTTTCCTCTGTCAGCTTTCAATTTGATTATCCATCTGGCCTCAGAGATTTCATTGTTTTTTCTAATGTCACCCTTCCGTATACTTTCAAAGATGACCTCTAAAACCATAAATGTAAAAATATGTGTTTCGTTGTTTTCCATAACATGCTTCGATAATGCATTAGGCACCAAGCCTATCCTTATGTTAGAGAGATGCTCTCTAATAGAATCTCTAAGTGGTCTATTTGTTTTACCAATATAGAATGAACTACAAACTTGATAAAAAAGCAAGATAAACCATGTGACATGTACTACAATCAGCTGATATCCTGACACTAAATAACTAACCAGTATCTGGATGTACAACTTTGTTACAATATTAATATACACACAGTAATTGCAGGAATGGCAAGGTCTTGTAACTACAAATACAACATTTCTAACATTATAATTATCTTTAGGATAACAGAGCATTCTTTTAATATTTATTTTGTTCTTATATCTAAATTTTGATCTTTCATCGATGATTTTTTTAATGGCTGGATCAGTCGTTAATACAGGCCAATGCTTCCTTATATGGTGGTACAAGAAAATGTTTGTTTCCTCCTTTTATTTTTATTTATTGCACTAACTTCTTGTAGTGAAAAATAAAATCTTGCAATACCTGCATGCAAAGGTAAAAGTTGATCCATAGTAGCATCATCTTCAGAAGTTGTATAGCCCCCTCCTTAAATCTAGCCTTTAAATCATGAATCTCTTTTTCAAATTTATCATCACAACCATTGAGCCAAGAGGGCCTCATACCTTGCCACTTCATTACTTTCTGAAAATATGCTGATGGTGCATGCTTTGTCTTTGTAAGTATGTATTCCTGTAACATGGTTTCCGAAAGCCTCTGTGACAAGTTTCCCATTGTTTGATCTAATTATAGCAATATCATGGAAATTAACATTATAGGGAGAATGAGGTATTGTAAACTTCAAAAAAGACATGGTTTCATTTAAATAATCATGGAAACTTCATAACTCCTTCTCATTGCTTTTCCATATAAAAAATAAATCATCAACACAATGCTGGTAAAATAAAATAGTACCAGCAAACTGTTAACTTCTCTTTATATACTTTTCCTCCCAATGCACCATAATCATGTTGGCATAACTATTGGCAGTATACGTGCCCATAGTTACACCATTATTTTGAAGATAATAACTACCATTAAACATGAAGATGCTATTTTCAAGTCTAATTTCCATGAACAAGCATAACAAGTCAATAAAACTAATATCATATTCACTAAACTCAGTTAATAACATTTGATGGCCTCAGTGCCATATTGGCTGGGTATCTTAGTGAATAAGGACTGTACATCCATTGTTACTATAGAGCATATCAATAGGCAAGTGCATTGTAAAACTAAACAAGCCATGTAAGAAATGTTGAGTGTCTTTCAGATTAATAGTGTTCTTGTCCCAAAATGGAACGTAAGTGTTTCTCCACAAACAATGAGATTGGTTTTGTGTGCCATTTCCTACTGACAACCATAGGGCAGAAAGGTGGTCTATATGTGTCCTTATGAATTGTTGGCAACCCTTGAATAATAGGTACCAGAGGTTGATCAACTTTCATATAATTATGTAAATCAAGAATAATCAACATGCTTAACAAATAAACATTAAGAACACCTAAGATTCTGTGCACCATTCTTTCAATGTCATTATACTCAACCCGTGTGTACGCATGAACATCATTCAACATGTGATTCATGGTATCAAAATAATAACTCTTATCTGTTATAACAGTAGGCCCACCCTTTTCAGCAGGTCTAATAACTATATTACTGTCATTCTTCAGGGAATGTAAAGCTGCCCTTTCATCATTAGTAATGTTATTAAACTATCTCTCTTGTCATTTGTGCTCAAATAAATCATAAAAATTATTTACACACAGTTTAACAAATGCCTCAAGTAAAAGGGGTTTTATTTATTTAACATGTGTTAACCGGGAAGGTCCAACTTGGAATGAAGCAAATTTTCAGGAGAGGCCCAGGGAGAAATGCTCCAAACACATGTCTTTGTAACATGGAAGGAAACCCACACAAATGCAGGGAAGACATGCACACTCCACACAGAAAGCACCCCAGCCAAGAATCAAACCAGAGAACCTCTTGCTGTGAGTTGAAAACACTACTGCTGCACCATTGAACACTTTCCCAACATTTGTATCCTCAGTGTTAGCATATAAAAGCTTCAAGGTAGCATTTTACAGAAATATTTTCAAATCTACATTGGTGTCAGTCAAAGTGGCTCTTTAAGCAAGAATAAACTATAATCCTTTTTCCAGCACAGAAATCTCATCAGAAGAGAGAACCCTAGAAGAAATGATCCTTATCAGTGAACCTCTTTTTGTAGTCACTTCAGAGTATCATTTATTGTCCAAGTCTATTTGACTTTTCAGTTTCATTCTGCCTTGCTGCAGAAGTTGTTGCTGACCCTTACTGGCTCCCGATTGATTGTTAAGGGGAAAATGAGAAAAACCTGCTTGACAGGATTTACATTGCTAGAAACAGTTTTTCTTCTTACATCACAACCAGCCTGAGCAATGTGCACACTATGATCCTGAGTGCCCTTATTATTCACTAAAGTTTGTCCAGGTTCAATGGTATCAGTGTGAGTAACAGAAGCAGCATTAGGCTCAGGATTTTTACATGTTTGTTCCTGCATCAACAGAGGCTCAGGCATAGAGTGATTAGCTGAATCATCCATAACTTGCTTCATCAACATTGTTAAAGGCCAGAGTACTGCTGTTGCATGTGCAATATAAATTTTCAAGAGATCACTTACTACATGATGTTAATGGTGGACATCTTTGTGAATTATGGTTGGTTGATGTCATACATGTATTACCGATGTGTTCAATAAGGCTCACTTCAGAGCAAAATGTGATGTACAGCATGAAGCTATATTGCATTCAGAGGTGCAGTTTGACAAACTTTTATATTTTAACATGTATTGTGCGGCAGTTACTGCAGGAAGGGCACACATAATATGATTATTACACTGCTAAATGCGTATTGTACTCAAATCATTATGAAATGACAGCTAAAACAGTTCCCATGCAAGCAATGTCTTTATATAATACTGCCAGCATGTAAATTGTTTTAGGCTTTGCCTTCAATGGGTTAACTGTTCATATGTGGTCTTCCTGTCACACATATCTACATCACGTACTTAGGCACACATTCCTGCACACAACACAGATGTCAAGGCAGTAACTTCACCCAATTTTTGCCTTGCTTAATCTGCATGTTACTTTATGCCACATGACAATCTTTCTCCTTTCACTACTACCTACTTATCCCATCTGTTGTAATTAGACAGCTGTAACTATGGAATGCAACACACGGATCTATTGATAATGCTGTTCAAAGTGACAGTTGTATTTATGTGTCAGGTCCTTCCGGATTGCAATACAGAAATACATCATGTGTATAAACAGTCACACTTTCTGCTATTCACAAGAAGTAGGTTGCTGCCACAACTCATCCTTTCCACATTGACTACTGTTACTGGAATAATTTTACAACTGTGCATGACTCTTCTCATTATGTTCCCATTTTTACATGTGAGCACATTGTCTTTATGACTACATTGTTGTTTTCGTAACACATTTAAGGTAAGGAAAGGGTTTAACATGTATGTTTGCTTGAACATCAATTCATTCCTATGTAAATCATTGCCTTGTTTACTTTCACAACACATAACAATGCCAGTGAAGTTCTATAACTTCAAAATACCTGTAGTGTATGCAAGGTCCCCTATTGTATCTGTTTTCCTTGTCAACTGTTATCTCACCTCTCAGTTTTCCCTGTTATTTATGGACATCATTTATTTTGCTACACAGTAGCTGTGTCCCTCTCATCTCCTTTTGTCAATATTTCATTTTTAAACCCAAGTAATGTACCTCTGAGTGGCCCTGATTACTTATATAGTTATCAATAATTCTAGTAAGTGGTGTTGGTATACTACTCTGTTGATATATAACTATATGTTCCTTGTTAAGCTCCCTGTCTTTTAATGATGTACTTCAAGTTGCCCTTACCCTGTATTGTATCATCCAAGTGTACATGATTACTAAGGTTAAGCTTATTTACAACCTGTTGTTTATACTGTGTCCTCAAGCCCTCAACATGGCTGCTAGGAGATGTTCTCACCATGAACAGGTGCTACTCAGTGTGTAGGGCTGCATACTATCATGCGAATTTGATGAGCACTGCTGCTTGCCATGCAAATACAGCAGAGTAGGTGGAGTTAGCATGATGTGTTTACCCTTCTTATTGAATCCATGCATATATTTCCTACTGGTGGTTTAGTAAGGGAGAAGTGTAGGACAGAAATTTAAATATGTAGGAGTTGTTAAAAGAGGTAACATGTTTATTAAAAAGGGAGAGGAGGCACTGTAGGAGTTATGTTCAATAGAGAATGAGATAAAAGTTGTAGAATAAATAATTTGCTGAGATGTATGAATTATCCATGTATGTTTGACACATTTGCAAGTGACTTTCTGTTTCAGGAAGCTTAAAATACTTTCTCCAGCTTTGGAGTCTGCAGAAACTTTATGAAATTCTCATGGATATGAGTCTCAAAATCCAGGCTCAAGTACTGGACCTATGAGTAGTGAGTATACAATTGTCTATTCTTGTTTCCTTACTTATGCTTTCTTTTCTTTCTCTTTTTCCTTTCTTTTTTACATTTTATTTCTTATTTCCATGCCTCCTTCATTATCCCAAAAGCCATGAATTAAATATGTTGTTCCTAGTAATTACTCCCTTAAGACATACACACATATTTAAACAAGACCATCTTCTTTTTATTGCAGCTGAATGTGCCCCTCCTTTACCTCCTTGTATGGTTCATACACCCCATCTTCATTTTCAGGTCCAGCTGCTACCCACTTTCAGAGCAGGCTTTCAATTCCTAGCCATTGAGCAAACCTGTAACAAAATAACAGTCAAAAGTAAAATGATGATGATGCCGATTTGCAACAAACTCTTTTTTTCTTTCTTTTTCTTTCTTTCCTTCCAAAACTGGTGATTCAAGAACTTTACCATTGTACATGACCCATTTCAATATCCAAGCACTAATGATATTCCACTGAATGATTTCATTGTATGAAAAATTAAGAAACAAAAAAACAAGCTGAATATGACTTTGGCAGCTTTATAACGCCTTCATTTCTCTCTAGTGAAATATGCATATTCAATACCATTTTAAACCATTACATGAAATTCAACATGAAACACATTTTCTACCTTACTTGGCTTCTTGCCTCATCAACATTTTATGTGAGTACTTATCTCATGGGCATGTTAGGTGGATACTTATCTCATGGATAAGTCAGATGGCTATGCTCTCAGTCTGATGGTTTTCTAACTTCATGGAAAATTTCTAATCATTATTTACAAGTATCAGGTAGGATGTATTAAGTTCCACCTCTAAAACTTAAATACAGTGTTGTATTCGTTACATCAATATGAATAAGAAAACATATCTTCGTCAAGGAAGGAATCACTGGTGTTGCATGCTTAGAAACACCAGAATCAGCGATTTCCTATGAAAGCGGTAAATATGGAGCTCAGCTTTGTTTTGCTGATCTCAGCCAGATGACACCTCATTCAGTTTAAGCTCAATGATGGGTAAGGAAGCCTGATCAAAGAACATTTTGTTCATATTAATTGCATTACTTTGATACTTCCTTCTTTTTAAGTGTACTATATCTTCTGTTCTGCTTTGCTTTCACTATGTGAGTACATATTGTTTTAATTGCATCTCACTGGTGATAATCAACAGCCCAAAATCAACATTATTTTATTAGTACTACTCTCTGTGATACATATGCCATGTTGTGCCATATTAGCAAGCTACTTCTTTCAGGAAATGTTAGTGCAGACTTGTTTGTGCAGAGTATAATTAGTTGTGGTTTGGAATTAAGCAACATTATAAAAATTATTTGCACTTCTTCATTTTGTCAATACTGTATCAAATTGTTATAAATACTACATTGCTTATATGAAAGTGGATGATGAGACATGGAGATTCCACACTGATTAACAACATGCAGAAAGTTACTTATAAAAAAGCTAGTCTGCAGCACTGAATCATGAGTGCTAATGTTAGTATGTATAGTCAAGTTGCACAGTATACAGTGCAGGCTTGTGCTGAAAATGAGAGCGTGCAAATAGGTACTGACTTATACAACCAAGTAATTCTTAAATGCAATGCAAAAACAGTGTGCAAAGAAAGACATAAATGAGCTTGTAACATCATGCAAGTAAGTGCATAATGAGGCACAACTGGGGGTTACTGAAAGAAAATTATGATTTATAAATGTCAGGTTCATATTTGCAGTATTTGTTAATTCTGAGTATAATTGCAAAAAGTGCAAGGAAACTTTCAAAGATGGATTTGGCAAAAAAAATCATGCCAGCAAACAGAAACATTTGATTAGAGCTGTCAGGCACCTGGGAGTCTGGCACACAAGCATGTGATACAAGTGTAAATGTTACTGATGCAGGATTACATCTGACCAGCTGATGGAGCAGCAGCTGCCAGACCAATTTTTCATGTGCCAAGAGATATTATATGCATGTTGTCTGACCTGTATTGTCCACAGACTAGATTTAGGCAAATGCATGAACATCCCATACCCATGAGTACCAGGGTACATATACCACCATGCATTCTAGTTACAGATACATTGTTAGAGACTTGCATGGAGCTCATGAAGTAAATCACACAAATGAGCTTGTAGAATACTCAAGACACTATGTGATAAATTGCTGCTACACAGAGATGAACACATCTACTTCTCCAATATGTCAAGGGAGAAAGCCATCACCATGCATGGCTTCTCTAACACTGGCCAACTTCCTAAAGGGCTGAGAGTGATACACTGCACACATTAAAAGAAAGGCCACAAATGGTGCCCACTGACAGCAGTACATCAACATTAAGGGCTAAAATTCCATCATCTACTAGGTAATATGTGAGTCAGAAGAACTGAACAACATTCTTTCTGCACAGCATCCTGGGAGTGTGCATGGTTCCCCCATGTGACACGAGTCATCTGTGTTGCTTATTCCTGCACAGGGGCATTCTTCTTGGACACACAGTAGGTAAATGCAAGCACACAGGATCATCAGTGTATCTGAAGCCACAACCAATATAAATCAATTGATCACTCCATTCCTGTATGTCCCTACAGTTTGGCAGGTGATTTAGAATACCTACTGGGACTCTGGTTGATAATGTTCTACAGAACCCACAACGCATATTTAAACTGCAATATCACACCATCAAGCTACCAACTAGTAACTTTGTAGATTGTTCTAAAAGCCTGTTTCTGCTGTTGGTATATGTCTGGGGCACTGAAGTATATCCCTTCCACAACCTGTAAAATTCACAGCATGTTGTATGCTACATAGCTTGATTGCTAGGATGCAGGTAGCTCAGTCACTAGATTCAGGAACCTATGCACCTGCAACAGCTAGACCTGTTGCAGCCTACAGAGCAACATCCATCAACGGTGATAACAGTGATAGTGGCTGTACCACACCATCTCACTCTCTTTTGTGTACTCTACATCAGTGGCACTGTGGTATTACAAAATGATGCAAGGCTATGTTGGAAAGTGCAGGGTTGAGTCAGACTATGCACTGCACAGGAAGGATGATAATGAGGGTGGAAATATCATCATTTGCACAGAAGCTGAGGGACACAAGGACACCTGTTTGTCCACATATCCTGTGGCTGGAGGTTAATGATGAACAGAGATGAAGATGTGATTTATGGAAAGGGCCAAACCTGTGTCATACAAGAGTTAGTCTGTGGATTAGTTAGAAGAGACAGTATACCTGTACACTGCAGTCACAACGATGAATGAATGCAACAAGACTATAGCTCCCTTTGACAATGATAATAGTACTAATAATAATGATAATTAGTACTATTGATAAATGAGGCATGTATAAGGTCCACCAACCATGAACCACACCCCTGGCACCTCTGCATCACAACCAGCCTAGTATGGATTGGGGTAATAAGGTAATCCTTCTGCTGAAGACCTACAGTGCATGCCCTGCCATGGTCTTCCTATGTGTCCACCTTAGCAAAGTACCTTCCCAGCCACAGACAATTCTATGGAGAGAGCATTAATGGTGTTACTTGCTCTTCTCCACACAAAGCAAGAAATCAGAATTCAGCAGTCAGTTCCAACACAAAGGATTAAAAAGTCCATGTTTATTTTGAAAACCATTGAAAATTTGTCAAAAAACAAACAAACTATTAAACATAACACCAAATGGTTGAATGCTTTCATCTTAATTAATTGATATAATTAGATGGGTTATGATGATGTCAATTCATTAAGACACAAATGCTCAACCGTTCAGTGTTATGTTGAATAATAGTTTGTTTTTTGACAACCCTCGAACACTGTGTACCTCTTCCAGAATTAGTCCTATTGAATTGCTGCTTCTGTACTGACAGATAATGTTTCAAGTTGCTGAAATATTGCCTCTGCTACTGCTTCTTTGCTGCACATTTTAGCCACTAACATGGCAATTTGTATATAAATGTCACACATAAATGCTAGTTTGCATCACATATGAGCTAATGATGCTAGACTTTGCCAATGTGTATGAACAGCTATGTTTTTCATACGTGAACAGTGACATAAGGCATTTGTTGGTTCACGGCACACCCCAAGCATGATGCACATGCTCAAGCATGCAGGTTAATTTTGTTTACATTTGCATAGATGTAGGGGCACTAAGATGCACTGCATGTGATTCAAGGTCTCAAGAAGTGGATGCTGTTTTGGTTTACTGTCTATTCATGGTGATAGCTGATGATGCTAGTGTTCAAAGTAAGATAATGCTGTACCATATGCTAGGACAATTCTGGGTGTTACTGCTGTGACTTTCTGCAGGTCCATTCCAAAAGGTAGATTCTTTTAATGACCTGGCAGGCCAGCTGACCAGGGCAGAGGTATTCCTTATATTTGTGGGCAGTATAGGGTTTGATACAATCATCTGTGATGCCTTATCATGAAAATCTTCTTGCATAGGAATAAGAGGTGAGGCACAAACACCTCAAATAAGATAATGGGTTTCTCTAATTTTCTTTATGTTTTAAACTATTGGTTTTGAGTTTTTTCTGCCTTTCATAGAAGTCATCCTAATAAAGTTTATTTCTTCTGACATGTGCCATGATGTTAAAGGGTAGTTGCTGAGGATGACTGTTGGTCTATTCTGTGTTATGTTGGTTGTAGCAAGATTATGTTGGTACTGTCTTTTTACACTGTCTGATACTCTGAGGAGCTGTGGCTACCATTTCTTGCTTCTGCTACACTGTACATGCATGTGGTATGGTAGATCTTTCTGCTTCATTTCAAATACATTTGATAGGATGGTTTAATTATCAAGCTCTGCACATCATGTCCTATTTCTGCTTCATTGCACATGCAAGTGATGGGGTTTGCATATACATGTGGTGCTGTAACTTTATTCTGCTATATGCATACCTGATGGCTTATATGTCGATTTAGTCTTTTGGCATAGACAGAGCAGGAGGAGAATGTTTCCCTCTGCCACAAGATGTAGCGTAGACTTTTAGTATGGTGGGGATAGTCTTATGTTGTCACTTGTACTATATGTTATATTCAAGCTGTCTCACATCATAACTGATGGCGATCTTCCATTTTTGACTCCCATCTACTGATCAAAATGGTACATCAGAACTGCAAGCCTGTCAGGCACAAATGCTGCCTGCCACTGGACTGGTCAAAGTTGCTGTTGAGGAGGTTGGGTGTGGTGAAAGTGACTCACTTGGAAAGATTGTCCCATAAACAGCAGGTAGTCCCCTCTTTGCTAATGTCACCAGGTTACCACAAAGGTTAGGGGCCATTAGAGCATCTACTCAGAAGAAGGAGTTCACTTACTGGGTACCAGTAAAAACCCTTTGGGCTAGTTAATAGCTGGCATGCTGCTTGTGCTTAACACTGTCCCTAGCCATTTTCTGTCATTGGTCTGTCTGTTTGCGTATATTCCCAATATATAACCATAAAATATGCCCAGTGAAAATAATATAAATAAATAAAGTAAAACTGACAATACAAGCTATTCTCTAATGAAAAAGTTAAACATTTTCATCCAATATGTTCTGACTTCATCAGAACTACCTCCCACATCAATTACAGTTTTATGTGAATAAAAAAAAAATACTTAACTGTATCACATGATGCATGCATAACTGCATTACAAACATATCAAAAAGTGTTGAAATACTACAAAAATATGCAAAAATGAATACATTTCATGTAAAGAAAAAGATAACAGTGAACCATTATTTAAAAAAGCATAAAAAACAAAATTTCTAAAAAGAACCTTGTATAACCCATTTGTATTTTAAATTCACACTTAAAGGTGTTTTTACACAAAATAAACATAATAATAATATATCAAATGTAATTTATATATAGCTTGTTCTTAATTTTAACAAGCTGCTTATGGAAATGGTGTCCTTCAAATGACAAAACTGTGTTGCATTTAACCTTACTTATCAGCAAAGTTCCCCATATTCCAAAAAGAAGTTTCTGAACCACCACATCTCTATTTTTAGGAACTTTCTCCAAAACAGTTACTGCTTTTAAGAATTCTTGTACGCTTAGCTAAAGTACTCATTCCAGCATTATATTGTATGTCAGACCAGTGCTCAAGAATTCTTTACATAGTCTCCTGTTTATTTTAATACATTCACATGAGATGCAGTTTCTACATAAATGACCCCACTAATTTGGCAATTAAATTTACCATCACATTTTAATACCTTGGAGTGGCAAGTAATATTTACAAATGAAGCATAACTAAAAAATCTGCAAGACTTACTTCACCCACATTTATTCATATTCCAACTTCATCTTCCCTAGTGTGTTGACTGTCTATAATCTGTTTTAAATAATTTATTTTTCTAAATGAAAACATGGGCTTGCCACCCCACTTAGCCCTTAGTTCTTCATTAAAAGCCCAATTCAAAATTTTTCAAATTCTGTTTTTAATCTCTAAAGACTGCTTCCACAAGTAAACATTTTAGCTTTAATCATTTTTATATCATTCATAACCATGTTTATATTACTTCTCATGTATTTAAAGTCATCTGGCAACAATAAAATTGCTTGATATTTGTCATTTCTGCCATGCTTGATTTCATCACAATATCATTAAATGTAAAATCCAGGCAACTCCTCTCTCCCAATTTATTTTAAAAAATAATTCCCATACAAGAACCTATTTTACTATATATCAAACATGAAACCCTTACCAAATAGCCCTTCATCAAACTCCTTTTGTATGACTTTGCATGTGCATTTGTTAAATGAAGGTAAGATTTGATGAAAGTCAATTTTCTAAAAATATTCTTTGATTAAAAATGGACAGATGCACATTTTTTTTGTTAACCAAAACATCCAGGAAATTAATACCATTAAAATCTTGGTTCAATGTAAATGATAAAAAATTAGAAGTTGAGTTTAGATAATCAACAAATCTTTGTAATTTGACCATGTCCAAATGCAAAAATATAAAGATATCATCCAAAACTGCACATATAGCCCCATCTAATCCATAAAGACAGAAACAAAAACAAAGTTCTTTTCCCAATAGCAAACTCTCACACATGGTCACTCCTACAATTGTTAATAGTGCCCCCTCAAAAAGCATAAAATTATTAACACAATCTCCATAAAATCATATAATAATGTAATAACCTGATGGGGAAATACAAATCACAGTAAACTGCCTCATAAAGCCACTGTTAATCATTGTTCTGGGAAATAAATCCTTGATATCCTATGTAACAAGCACATAACAACTGACAAATTTATACCACAAAAGAAGACTCAAAAGGTGCCATGAGGCTATTAAAATATTTTTTTTTGTTATCAAAGAATCTTTTTTAACATTGTGTCAACATAAACTGCAAAAGACTGATTCTTAGATCCATTGACATCTACAGTTGGTCTGCTGGTCTATGAGGAGGGTCAAACATGTGTTTATATATTTTGAAAATCCCAACAATGTCTGGTACACTTGGTTTATTAAGCAATAAAAACTCAAACTCTCTTTTGCAGATAAGTTGTTCAAGTAATAAATTGTTCAAATAATCTATATTTGAATATGCAATATTAATTTCATTCATAGAAATTATTCTGTAATTCAAGCACTGTATTAAAAATTCCAACATTTTTTACTGTATCATATCATTTTCATGAAATCCAGCCCTTCCTGATAATGGTTTCACAATACATACTGAACTGTCTATGGCAAATCTATGCAATACTTCTTTCTTTATTTTCCACAGACACATTAAAAATGTCCTTTTCTTGAACTCTGAATGAACTCTCAGTGTTGGTATTGTAGACATTTCAAAGTCAGTGTTTGCAAGGTCATGTAATTTATCAAATAACAGCATTGCTGGATCAAAGGAGAGATTAAAAACTTGACTACAACTAAACTCATGATTTCCACTCTTGCATGTCATGTGTTCATTAAATATTTCAAAATTCAGTTTTCTAGTAAACATTTTTAGTCTAATAATTAACATTGTGCAATTAGTGTTCTGGCTGGAACAAAATTAAATCTATGCTCAAACCGTTGAAAATGCATATCCATAATTAAACTATTACTGTAATTGTACATAATAAAACCATTCCTAGTTATACTTGTGAAGATAGATGAAGGCTGCCAGCCTAGCCAGATAGAATTTTGTAGATAATTCTGTCATTTGCAAATATTAATGCAAGCCACAGGCTTGTTCTCTTAAATGAGAAAAAAACTGTGTTAAATGTGGAACTGCAAAAATGTAACTACATTGCACTCTGCTGTAACAAAGCTGACAAATCAAGTCTTTGACATCAAAACTCGGAGCCAATATGTCTGGATGAAGGAATTCTGGCTATTGTCTTGAGACCAGAGTTAATTGCTAGAATTTGCTTGTATAAATAATTTTATTGTTCTGGCTTCCTGACCAGCTGCAAGGTCATGGGCTATTAACATCTGAGAATCTGTTAGCCTGGGAACGAGAAAGAAATGATGTAATCTGAAATTAATCAGGTGTACTGTGTTATCAATTTATGGCCAGAAAGAATTAGAGCATTAGAGCATTTGTCTTGAGAACATCTAACATCACCAGCACCGCCTCTTTTTATATGTAACTAGGATCTTTGACTTTAATGTTTCTCTTAGATATAGCTAGGAAATAGGAAGATTAGAGTAGTTTGTTTTTCTGTGATGTCAGACTTTTCTACTGTATTATTTTAAGTATTTCTCTGTGATCTTTGAACTCTTGACTAGCACTGTGTAGTAAGAAGCATTGTCTTGTGTTTTTATTATTTATTTTTAAATATTTTTAAACCTTTCAACTGTGGCTGTTTTGTGTAGAGATAATTTAAGCTCTAAGAGTACATTGCATGTATATAGTGATAATGTACCAAGTCACTCTAATAAGCCTTGACTATTCAGACGCACTTACCATTTGGATAATAATATTGCACAGTAATAATTACATACCCTTTCAGAAGGACTTTTGAGTAGCTGATATTAGTGGATGGTGGCAGTTGGTACTACCTTTTAGACTGGCAGAAAAGGGGCACAGCTGGAGAACATGTGCCTGGCTTCCCAAGGAGTGTCTGTGTGGTTGTATATAACTCATCTCAAAGTGTGTGTGTGTCAGCTACTTGGGCAGGGACATGAAGCACTGGTTGGACGGAGAGGGTGCTGGAGGTTTTAGCTTGCCCACTAGGCTGAGATCTGGACCTTATAGCTGTGCCAGTGGGGAGTGTTATAGGGGACCTGGAGAGAAAGGCAGACACCAGCCGCAGACTGACTGTGATCTCTGTGTGCTTTTAAGGGAAATTGTACCTTACTGTGTGGGTATTTATTATCCTTTCCCAATATGGACACCCCTCACTGGTGTTAGTGGTGAGGATTGAGGTTCCTTGATTGCTGGGCCAGTACACGGGCATCACATATTAATTGATTGGCAGTGGTGGGATATCCACACCACATATTAAATTGGTTGGCAACTACTAATTGGCTTGTAGTGGTGTGTGTAGAGTGAATTCCTGTAGCTTATTTACAGTGATCACTGAAGGTGTTTTTGCACTCTAAATCAGCCATGCTGTGAATAATCAGAGTTGAGATTACAATTGTTTTATTCCTTTTGTTCATTTAGTTAGTTAGAGCAGGCAGCATGTCAGCAGAGGAGTATGGAAAGCTGACAAGGAGCCACCTGGCTGAGATGTGCCAGGCTAGGGTTCTGGTGCATGGAAACCTGACTAAGGCAGACATGATTGCAGCTTTGGTCACAGCTGCATCAGAAAACAGCAATCAGGAGGACAATCAGACTGGCAGTGGAGATGTACCACCCTCAGAGAATGGACAGCTCAACCTTTCTGCAGGGGACTGAAAAATACATCTGGAGCTCAAGAGACTTGAGTTGGAGGCCAGGTGTGTGGAAATGAAAGCAGCTGAGAGACTGAGGTGTCTAGAGAGTGAGGACAAGGAGAAAGTGTGATGTTTGCAGGGTGAGGAGAATAAGAAACTGCTACACCTGGAAGCTGAGGAAAAGGAGAGGAGAGGCACAGGCAGCATAAGAAGGAGATGCTGACTCTTTGCCAGAGTCATGGAGTAATGGGGAAGGAAATAACTGGACCCCAGAAGCACAAAAGGTCAGTACATTTCTTCCACAGTTTAAAGTGGGAGATACTTTTGATAGTTTCATTCCTATGTTTGAGAGGGTATGTAAACAGAATGATGTTGACCAAAGGCTTTGGGTACGGTTCCTGACCCCCTTACTCCATGGTAAAGCTGTAACTGTGCTGTCCAAAATGTCTGACATTGCATGTTTTGATTACACTGCTGTTAAGAATCACTTGTTAGAATTGTTTAAGCTAAGACCTGAAACGTATATAAAAAGTTTTGTGAGCATAGATGCAAGGCAATTGAAAGTGTGTGCGAATATATTGCCGAACTGAGCACTTATTTTCATTGGTGGGTGAGTGGATGTCAGGTCATCACTTATAAAGGGCTGGCAGACATTTTGGTGAGGGAACAAGCCCTTAGCACTTTGCCTGATGACATGAGGATCCGGTTAGCTAATAGACAATGTGCTACTTCAGATGAGTTGGGGAAGAAAAGAGACCTATGCCTAGCAAGCAGGACATCCCTGCACAGGAAAGGGAACCCCAGTACTACTCATGGGTCTAAAGGAACCCATGATGACAGCACAGACTGCCCAACAGAGCCTGCCAGTAGCAGGGGAAGCCACTGTTCCAGGTACACATCCAGGACCTAGGGTTAAATATTTTGAATGAAACCACTGTGGCTATGTGGCATACAAATGTCCATGGAGGCAAGGTGGGGACCAAAAGGTGAGAGACAAAATGTCAATAGTAGGTTGTCTTGAGACAACAGGGGTACCGAACTACCATCCTGCAGATGTCCTGATAGAGAAGAATTTGGATGAGGCAGTACCATGTGTTTATGCAGTTACATGCTGTCAGTTTAGGAGACAAGCATGTAGTCTGGTAGCCTGGGGGAGACCCAGACAGACTGCATATTTGCAGCCAGGATTGGTGAGGTGGTTACTTCGGGGAGGGAGCTACGCTGTACCAGTGAGACTGAAGGTGAGCCACAGCTGCTTGTGGGTATTGATGTTCCCTTGGATGGAGTGACTGCAAAGGTAAAGGTGAGTAGTAGTACCCGGGCTGACAGTGAAGCACCACTGTCAGAAGATGCCAGACTTCCTCTGGAAGGGGAGCTGGGAAGGGTTACAAAGAGAGAGTTCAGACAGGCTCATCTCTCAGATCCTACATTGCAAGGCCTGAAGCAGGTAGCTAGTGAGGCACCTGATTCTCAAGGGAAGGGTGAATCTGTATACTGGGACAAAGGGTTACTGTATTGAGAGTGGACCCCTAAGGGAGGGCTAGAAGGTGAGAGGGTACAGCAGTTGGTAGTGCCTAGAGCCTACCATCTGGTGCTTCTAGCCATACCCCATGATATTCCCTTTGCAGGTCATATGGGCATAAAACATACAAAGAGATGTATTATGCAGAATGTCTATTAGCCTGGAATTTCCAGAGATGTAACAGGGTACTGTAGGACCTGTGAGCAGTCCCAAAAGGTAGGCAGGGCAGAAGCCAAGTGTAAGCTCCTTTGATGCATTTGCCTGTGATTGAGGAGCCATTGCAGACCATAGCTATGGATATTGTGGGGTGTCCGAGTACCCCAAGTTCCACAGGGGAAACATATATATCCTAGTGGTAGTAGATTATGCTACACAATACCCTGAGGCAGTGACTGTGTCCCCCATTAAGGCAGAAAAGGTGGCAAATGCTTTGTTAGAGATTTTCAGCAGGGTCGGTTTCCCAAAAGAAATACTGACTGACAGAGGTGACAATTTCATGTCAGGCCTGCTGGCTTGTCTGTGGAACTACTTTGGGGTGAAGCACATGAAGACCACCCCTATCATCACCAGACTAATGGTCTTGTTGAGAGGTTAAACTCTACAATCAAATCCATGCTACCGGCATTTGCAGACCAGTTTAAAAGGGAATGGGACAAATATTTGCCCCATCACGGGCATTTGCAGACCAGTTTAAAAGGGAGTGGGACAAATATTTGCCCCATCTGTTGTTTGCTTACAGAGAGGTTCCCCAGGAATCCACATGTTTTTCACCTTTTGAGTTGTTGTATGGGCATAGAGTGAGGGGACCTCTAGACTTAATTTGAGATGAGTGGGAAGGCAAGTGTGAACCTCACAAGGAGCCTGTTGTGGCATATGTCCTAAACCTCAGGACAAGGCTCATGGGCTTGGCCCAGGAGAACCTAGCAGAAGCCCAACAACAGAAAAAGGTGTGTTATGACAGGAACGCTCAAGCTAGAGAGTACACTGTGGGGCAGCAGGTAATGGTTTTCATTCCTGTCAGACACACCAAACTGCAAGCAGCTTGGGTGGGACCCTATAAGGTGGCAAGAAAGGTAAGTGATGTTAGCTCCATGGTGGAACTGTTAGGCAGGAGGCAGGGGCACAAACTGTACCATGTTAACATGATGAAACTTACCATGATAGGGAGGCCCTTGTGCTGAGCATTTGCAGTGGATTGCATGAGGATTCTGAGGGAGATCTGCTGATTGATCTCCACAGTAATGCTTGGACTGACACCACAGTGGAAGGGGTACAAATGTCCCAGCAGCTATCTCCTACCCAAGTTCCAGAAATCCGAGCAGTGTTACACGTTTGTAGACATGTTCACTGGGAATGCACCCACTTGATGCAGCACCAGGTGGATACAGGGCCTCAAAGGCCTATTAAGCAGGCCTCTTATAGTGTGCCTGAGGGAGTGAAACAAATGGAGATACAGGAGATGTTGGAACTAGAGGTGATTCAAGAGTCCAACAGTCCCTGGGCCTCCCCAGTGGTGCTGGTGCCAAAGATGGATGGCAGCACCAGGTTCTGTGTTGACTACAGGAAATTAAATAGTCATTCAGAGTCAGATGCTTACCCCATTCATAGGACAGATGAGGCCCTAGAGCAGCTGGGTGGGCTAAGTATCTTACAACTATTGATCTTACCAAGAGTTACTGGCAGGTGCCCATGACTCCCAGTGCTAGAGTGCAGTCAGTCTTTGTGACTCATTTTGGCTTGTATTAGTTCACAAATATGTCCTTTGGGATGTAAAATGCCCCAGTGACTGTCCAGAGGCTGGTAGATCATATCCTAGCATGAGCAGGAGGGTTTTCCCTTGCTAATCTAGATAATATTGCCACCTGCAGTCAAACCTGGCAAGAGCAACTTCAGCATGTCAGGGAGGTGTTGGGCAGAGTACAGAGGGCAGGGTTGACCATTAAGCCAAGCAAATGTCAGGTGGGTATGGCAGAGGTCTCCTACATGAGACATACCGTGGGGAGTGGTAAGATCAGGCCAGAACCTGCCAAAGAAGAAGCCATTCAGGCATGGCCTACACCTGTTACCAAAAAGCAGGTAATGGCATTCTTAGGGACAGCATGGTATTACAGAAAGTTTGCCACCAGTTATAGTACCATAGCTGCTCCCCTCACAGACCTGACAAGGATGAACAGGCCAGATAAGGTAGTGTGGACCACAGCATGTGAGCAGGCATCCGAATAGCTTAAAGAAGCTTTGGGGGGACCCCCTGGGTTAGCCAGTACAGATTACAGCAAAGAATTTGTTGTACAGGTGGATGCTTTGACCCATGTGGTGGGGGCAGTACTTAGCCAGATTTCTTCAGAGGGAGAAGAGCACCCAGTGATTTATCTCAGTTGTAGGCTCCAACCCAAGGAGGAATGCTATGCAGCTGTAGAAAAGAAATGTATAGCTATAGTGTGGGCACTGCAGAAACTTCAGCCTTATCTGTATGGAAGAAAATTAACAGTAGTGACAGATTACAACCCCCTAACATGGTTACACAAAGCCAGCCAGCAAAATGCCAAGTTTCTAAGATGGTCCCTAGGGTTGAAAACATGTGATATGTCAGTGCAGCACCACAGTGGTATTAGCAATGCCAACACAGATGGACTCTCAAGACAGGTAATGGGGTAAGGTATACTCAGATAGACCTAACCCCTTCAAGCAACATTTCTCAAGGGTTACTTGAAAAACTAGCTTGAGTTCTACATGGGGGGGATGTGTGAAGATAGGTGAAGGCTGCCAGCCTAGCCAGATAGAATTTTGTAGATAATTCTGTCATTTGTAAATACTAATATAAGTCACAGGCTTGTTCTCTTAAATGGGAAAAAATGGTGTTAAATGTGGAACTAAAAAATGTAACAACAGTGCACTCTGCTGTAACAAAGCTGACAAGTCAATTCTTTGATGTCAAAACTCGGAGCCGAAATGTCTGGATGAAGGAATTCTGGCTATTGCATTGAGACCAGAATTAATTGCTAGAATTTGCATGTATAAATTATTTTATTGTTCTGGCTTCCTGACTAGCTGCAAGATCAGGGGCTATTAACCTCTGAGAATCTTTTAGCCTGGGAACCAGAAAGAAATTATGTAATCTGAAATGAATCAGTGGTACTGTGTTATCACTTTAAGGACAGAAAGAATGACAGCATTAGAGCATTTGTCATGAGAACATCCAACATCACCAGCACTGCCAGTTTCTATATGTAAGCAGGATCTTAGACTTTAGTGTTTCTCTTAGATATAGCTAGGAAATTGGAAGATTAGAGTAGTTTGTTTTTCTATGTTGTCAGACATTTCTACTGTATTATTTTAAGTATTTCTCTGTGATCTCTGAACTCTTGGCTAGCACTGTGTAGTAAGAAGTATTGTCTTGTGTTTTTATTATTTATTATTAAATATTTTTAAACCTTTCAACTGTGGCTGTTTTGTGTAGAGATAATTTAAACTCTAAGAGTACATTGCATGTGTATAGTGATACTGTACCAAGTCACTCTAGTAAGCCTTGACTGTTCAGTCACACTTACTATTTGGATAATAATATTGCACAGTAATAATTGAACACCCTTTCAGAAGGGCAGTTGAGTAGCTGATATTAGTGGGTGGTGGCAGCTGGTATTACCTTTTAGACTGGGCAGAAAAGGGACACAGCTGGAGAACCTGTGCCAGCCTTCCCAGGAGCGTCTGTGTGGTTGTATATAATTTTTATCTCCAAAGTGTGTGTGTGTCAGCTACTTGGGCATGGACATAAGGCACTGGTTGGACAGAGAGGGTGCTGGAGGTTTTAGCTTGCCCACTAAGCTGAGATCTGGACCCTATAGCTATGCCAGTGGTGAGTCTTACTGGGCACCTGGAGAGAAAGGGAGAGACCAGTCCCAGACTGACTGTAATCTCTGTGCGCTTTTAAGGGAAATTGTACCTTACTGTGTAGGTATTTATTATCCTTTCCCTATATGGATGCCCCTCACTAGAGTTAGTGGTGAGGATTGAGGCTCCTTGATTGCTGGGCGAGTGCACGGGCATCACAATAAAATCATCTTGAGATGCATTAACATCATCCACTGGTGAAGCTGATGCACTAGCAGAGTCACTAAATAATAAACTATCTTAGTAATGATCCACAGTCTTATTCAAATCAATATTTAAAATTTAATTCAGTATCAGTTTCACAATGAGTGTCTCCACATGTAGTGACTTTTAATTCTGTCTTCTCCCCCAGTCTTGACCACTCAGTCCCATACTCCTTGTTTGTTGACATCTTTCTGCTTTGGTTTATTCGTTGATTGTCCAGTTTCTCTAATCTCCTTGGTAACTCTAAAGATTATTGACATCGTAAGAATTGTTTAAATTATCATTAATATCCACATGTATTACACCACCCTCGTCCTATCATATAGTAAATTCATCTCAGGTCATTCTAAATTGTTGTCTTTTAACCTCAGCTGGCTGAAGGCATGCTTTCTTATTAACATAATACAGATTATCCCTACTAGTTTCTTCCTTTTCCTTTTTTCCAACTATTTTCATTTTCTGCTCCACTTTTCCAAGCAATCCACAACATTCATCTTATATACTCGAAAATAATTGATCGTAGGTAATAGAATCAGATATGTTATTGACTCTGCTATGTAATTTAACCATAAACCTCCCATTTTCACATATCATGGTGTCCATTAATTTATAACCAGTGCTATTAAACAGTTCTAATAGTTTATTGAGCATATCAGAATCAGGAACCATTGCACTGGGAAATTTCAAACTCCTCCTCTTTTCGGACCTTGTCTGTTAGTAATACAATGTAAAATATTATTCATTTCAAGATGCTCAAATATAAATATTCTCTTTGCAAGTTCATATAGTCATTACTTTAAATTACTTGATACTAGTGGTGCAGCAAAATTTATAATCCAGATGGGTTATAAGTTCTTTTTTCTGGACTTTTTTTATGAGTTTTAAATAATGGTTTGCGGTTATATTTTTATGACTGAACTCTGTACATTTATGTATATATAGTATTTCAACACTTTTTGATATGTGTTTTTAATGCATTCTTCTCTGTTTCATGATGTGGTCAGGTACTGTATGTGGAAAATAGTTCTGATGAAGTCTGGATATATTGGATGAAAGTGCTTAACTTTTTCATTAAAGAACAGCTTGTTTTCTTATCAAGTAGTGTTCGATTCTATATTGTCCTTCTAGAGCACTGACATCCATTTCTGTTTGTCTTTCTGATTTATATGTTTTTGTGCTTGCAGATACCATTCCTACCTTTTTCTTCACCATTCACGAATCATGAGACACAAAACTCTCCTAAACAGTGTGTCACTCAACCAAAGTCCCTAAGGCAAAACAGCATGCCCAGCACACTAGTTATAGGTAACTCTGTAGTGAGGCACACTGATGTCCCACTCACTAGGTTGAATAATGGGAAAGTAACAGTCAGCTGCCTGTCAGGTGCCAGGGTCCACCACATAACACACTCTCTCAGGTACCTCAACAACAGGTACAAATATGACTCTGTCATTGTACATGTGGGTGTGAATGACCTAAGACATACCTCCCTGGACTACATGAAAAGAGACATGGAGGAGATCTCAGATTATGTAGTCCAGGCGGGTATGACCCTAGACCTGAGCAGCATCCTACCATCACTCAGAATGATACCACAGTACAAGCAGTCTGCCTGGGATGACATGATTGACAGACCTTGATGCTTTGCCAGAGATGGCCATCATCTGTCACCACTGGGCTTCTGGTTACTGGCCAAGGCTCTTGCCACCCCTATAGTGCCTTTTTTAGGTGGTGTTCCAAAGACCAAATTGCCACTGTAACAGCTGCAAACAAATCCAATCTGAGGGTCATGCTGCTCAATCCTAGAAGTCTAATTCTCAAAATGCACTCGCTCAAAGCACTCCTTAAAATGGAGAACATCGACATTTGTGCTGTAACAGAGACCTTGTTCAAAGCAGCAGAAAGCACCCCTGCACTACCAGGCTATCTCATTCCACACCTTTCGGCCCCAGAACCTGGACCGAAGCTCAAAAGGTGGTGGTGTGTGTTTCCATATTTATAAAGGGTGTGCACATCTACAGACTAGTAGCTCAACATAATGCATCAGAGATACTTCAGGTGCAGATAACATTGGGTAGACAGCGAATCAGGTAGTAGACTGTTATAGGTCCCCAACCATGTCCCAAGACTCACACTCCATGATCCGAAGCACCCTGGAGAATATTAGGGTCCATCCTAACACTTTCCTACCGGTTGACTTCAACTACCCCTCCATTAACTGGGAAAACTACTCATGTACTAATACACTTGCCCAACATTTCCTGGAATTCATAAATTCCAATTCCCTGGAACAGCTCGTTCTTACCTCCACTAGTGGTAGCAAGATCCTTGACCTGGTCATTGCTAACATAGGCAACCAATGCACTACATTAATAGTCAACTCCTCCCTAGTTAGATCCGACCACCAACTAATCACCTTGGAAAACCACATCCCTCCCACCCCACCCCACAAAGGTAATCACCATGAAAAACTTAGGGCCTAATAGTTAAGGGTTTGCCCTTACAAAACACAAAGTGCAGGGTTTGAACTTCTCCAAAGCTAACTTTGGGCTCCTAAAAACAGTGGTGGCTAACTTCAAGGCATCCATACAAATGGAGAATAGTTGCATGACCGCTGAATCATACACCAGTGCACTGTTTGAACATGTACACAAATGCATGGATCTCGCCATACCCAATAGAACAAAGATGCTCTTCTCCAAAAAAAAGGAAGCCAATCTGGTGGTCCCCTTCCATAAACAAACTCTACAACAGAAGGAGGAAACTGATGTGGAGTAAGGTGAAGTCCCAAAACTGGAAAAAAACTCCCTTATCAGCCTCAACAAAAAGTTGAGATCCCTCATCAAATCCTCTAAAGCTAGTTATGAAAACAGAATTGCAGCAGATAGTAAAGACATCCACAAGCCCTTATATAGTTATGTAAAGAATCACCACGGCAATACCCAGACTTGCTCTGAGCTACTGCACAATGGCATCTCCTATACAAAGCCAACAGATATTGCCAATATACTGGCCGACAGATTCAGTGCCAACTTTACCCCACCCCAAAGGACCAATCACAATATCAGTAGATCACCAGCCTCCCAGTATTACTGCTGCACAGGTTAAAACAGCACTGTCCAAGGCCAAGAATACAGCTTCTATGGGACCTGACAATATCCTTGACTGTGTTCTACATGAACTACCGAGTGAACTGGCACCTCACCTGTGTGCCCTGTTCAATCACAGCCTCACCTCAGGCTTTGTCTCTACTGAATGGCACACTGCTATAGCCATCCCACTTCACAAAGGAGGAGTGACTATGGACCCTGGAAACTATCACCCCATTAGTCTGACAACTCTGATATGCAAAGCTATGGAACGCATCATTATGGACCTAATAAACAAGGATATAGGAAATCTCCAAACTCTGGATCCCACACAGTTTGGTTTTGTGAAGGGTAGATTATGCCTGCTCAACTTGGTTGACTTCTTTATGTTAGTCACAAGAGCTGTGGATGAAGGCAATGTAGTTCATACAGACTACCTTGATCTGTCCAAGGCCTTTGATACCATTCCCCACTCAGGAATCATAGAAAAACTCACTAAGCTATGCATCAACCCCTATATCACTAGGTGGGTTGCAAACTGGCTCACAGATAGAATGCACAGTATGAAAGAAGCTGACTCCAAGTCAGACTGCTGAACAGTCACAAGTGGAGTCCCACAGATATCGGTCCTGGGTCCTCTCCTGTTTGGTATCTACTTCTCAGAGGTCCTGGCCAACATGAAAGTACTTCGGCTGACAAAGTTCGCAGATGATTGCAAGTTGGGTGCCATTATTAACTCCCCTAGTGATGTTGACATCCTACAGAAAGGCTTCACTGAGACCAATGACTGTTGTCAGAACCATGGTCTTAAGCTCAATGCCAAAAAATGTGTCATCATCCTCTTTGGAGAAACCCAGTTCCCATGAATTACCACATTGATAGTAGTCCACTGAACACAGAAGGCATTATAAGAGATGTGATAACACAGTTTGACCGTAACCTCTCTTTTGACCACTACATTGCCACTGTGGTCAGAAAGTCCTTCTATGTGGCACATCTCATAACTAAGGCTATTGCATCCAGGAAGAAAGAGGTCATTGTCTCCCTCTACTCTTCCCTCGTTAGGCCAGTCGTCGAGTACAACGACCCATTTGGCATGTACCTCACTAGACAGCTGCAACAACTGAAGAGGCTGCAAAAGAAACTCAGAAAGAGGATCCTAGGCCTTATACACTTGTCTTATATGGACAGACTCAAAATACTCCAACTATTCTCTGTCTCATATCACCTACTTAGAGGTGATCTCTGCTTGACTTACAAAGCCATGTCTGACCCAGCTCTGTTAGAAATGCAACATCTAAAGAAATCCCAATCCCTCCGCACCACATACACCAGAGACCTCAAACTCAATACCACAAACAACAAAACATGCTAGAGGGACAGGTTCATAACCCAGAGACTGCCAATGCTGTGGAACAGACTTCCCATACATGTCAAACAGATCACCTCACTGACCCTCCTCAAGAGAAATCTTGATGAGTGGATGGGAAATAGAAAGTTCACCCCCGGGGATCACTCCAGTGGCTCTACTCGACAGAGGCACTGGGAATTAAGATCGGGTGGCACGATGCCAGGGTAATCCTATGGGCTAGGCTTGTAAAGGCTCTAGAGCCATTAGCCTGGTATACAACTATCAACCTATGAATATATTCATGCCTCCCACTCCTTCCCTCTCTCACCCACAAACACTCTATCTTTATATCGATATCTATCTATCTTTCTATCTATCTATCTATCTATCTATCTATCTATCTATCTATCTATCTATCTATCTATCTGTCAATCTGTCTGTCTGCACTATCTTTTGTCTAGAAGATGTTTGTTTAACATCTGATTAATCAACTGCATGTGGTTGACTAAAGAGATGATGGTCAGGTGTGAGAGAACTCACAGTTCTTGAGGTTGGGGAAAATGTCCTTTCCCCGAAATTGTGCAAATTCAGAGTTAGTATATATAATAGAGTCCACAACATGGGGATTTCTGGGGGCTTGTCTTCATGCAAAAAATGATTTTTTTTGTCATTTGTGTTAGTTTAAATTTTGTGTGAATCTAAGCTGTTTCTCAGTATGTGTGGCAGTGAGATAATGTTGGCATTGGAGACATGTTTAAGTCAGTGTTTATAAGGTCAAAATGTGGGTGCCTTAGCTAATGTGAGTATGCCCACATCTCTCTTTCTGTGTGTGTGTGTTTGTGTATATGTATATATATATATATATATATATATATATATATATATATATATATATATATATATATATATATATATATCTTTATATATATATATATATATATATATATATATGTTCCCATACACAAATATATATATATATATATATATATATATATATATATATATATATATATATATATATATATATATATATATATATATATATATATATATAGGTGATCCATTCCAGAAAAAGAATATGTGTCCAGCATTGTTCCAAGCTCTACTAAATGCTGTTGCTGTGTAGCTTGTAGCAGCAGTTTGCCACAGCAGGCATCTGATCCTGCTACCTTCTTTAGCTCTCATATGTATTCTCAGAAGGTTCATACAAGAAATTGTAAGACTGATGCCTTGCTATAAAGTATCACAAGACTTCCCCTGCTTTGTATTGCATTTCTGTGAAATTTTGTCTATGTATCTGCTGGCTTGGCACTACTTAGGGTTGTAAATGTAACATTACCTTTTTGAAAGTGCTTATAAAATCAATAACATAATACTCTTTGGTAATACATTTGCTTATATTTTATTTTATTTCATTTTATTTTAATTTGAGCTATGTACCTATGTCATTATTACTTCATATCTGCAGTATTGCTTTTTCCATGGTTACATTTATTGAACAGGGTTTTGTATTATATATTTTTGCTCTGTCTAAAAGTTAACTCCATGTATCTCACTGTCAAAAATGTATTTTTGTTTTAAATATCAGCACTCCGTTTCTTCTCAGACTGCTTACTATGGTATTTTAAAATAAACACTTGTCCTGTGGGCTTACTAAATTAGCACTGAAACACAACAATAAAAATGTTTATTTTGCTTTATTGTATTCACAGTTCTATTAGTTCCTGTCAACTCCACTCAGACTAGCTGTTCTAAGAATGATTTTTCTTTTCCTGTGCCTGAGAATTCCAAAGTACATCTATAAAGTTTACATATGTAGACCATTTCAGTTAGAGCCCCACTAAATATATGATGCTTCATATATGCTGTAAAGGAGAAAATGGCAAATTAAATAATTTTCTTCTTTTCAAAAATGTTTCTGCATTTTTGATAGCATTGAAAAAATATGAAAACTTTTCATGAAACATATCTATTGAGTTAAACAGTTTGCGTTGAATGGAAGTGATTAATATGCAAGACATCATAGCACTTCATCTTAACTGTATATGTCATGTACAAGGTGTTCAGTTTGTCTCTCAACAGACAGTTTTCTGTTCACTAGACTGATACATTTTGCATAGGCATGTAGAAGTAAAGACAAGTATATCAAACAAATGTCCATGTTATTAAACACAGTCTTGAAAATTAGCTGTACGCTGCCACTCTTAATAAAAATGCTGAACAGGGAAATTTCAAAATCCATGAAAATCATATTAACAGGTACAGAAATGCAAGTGGGAATGTTGAGAAGTACTTGTGAGAATTAATAATGAAATCTTAAATTTAAAAAAGATATGTGTCCAAGAATAACATTTTGTCTAAAGAAACTTTTGAGGGATGGGGGTGTGGGATTTCAGAACTACTAAGCAAAATAATTGTCAATAAACTGCTACTATATTCATGGCACTGAATGGAGCTACTAACTCAAAAGCTTCTGTTGTGAATGTAAATGTAATAAAATTAGATCTTTCCTCAAACTGTGGCACTTAAGGAAGTACTCTGTAAACTTTTGGATCTGTGGCATGTGATAAGGTAGAAATGTAAAGTAAATTCCCCAGTTTAAAATAAAAGAGGTCATGTAGACAGCGGTGCTTCATTCATTGGATCATCAAAGTTATTAGGAAGAATCACAGCAATAGTATCCTTCATGACTATACTCGCTTATTTACAGGTTTAGAAATGTTGCCAAAAGTATAATATAATATAATATAATATAATATAATATAATATAATATAATATAATATAATATACAGACCAAACCTTATCTTATATATGGAATTAATGAACAAAAAATGCAAAAGATCTGATGAGAAGAACTAAGAATGAACTGAAGTGAATGGCAAGCTTAGCTGTCAATAAAAGCAGCTGGATCCAAAACATTATTACAAAAGTAAGGCTAATTTCTTATAATAAACAAGACAGGATTCAGATTTGTTTAGATGTGCAAGATCTAAATAAAGTGAACAAATAAGGGAAGTGTCCACTGCTTCAACTTACAGTTTAAAATGTTGCCTCTGGAATAGCAAATGCTAAGTTTTTTTAGCACTATATATAAACGATGGATTATGGTAGGTACAGCAAGATGAAGAAAGTTCCATACTGTGCATATTTTATATGGCTTAGGGAGGTATGGTTTCTTTAGATTTCCACTTAGTTTTTCATCTCTATAAGATGCTTTCCAGAGAAGTAATGTATATGTGATTACAGTTTTCAAAGGTATTACATACATAAGAAATGATCTATTACTGTGAGATCAGAAAAAAAAGATCACAATAACTGATAAGTGCAGTTAACAGATTAAAACACACTAATTTCAAATCACATAATAGCAAATATAATGTAAGAGTGACAAAACTAATATACAAGCAACTGTCTAATATCATGGAGACTAATGTCTACCACAGAAACAGAGCAATTGTGCAAACATGAAAGCAGGAGTTGCATAGCTTATAGAAGTGATGCAGTGATTCTAATAAAAGAGTTACACTAAGATTATAGATGGGAATTGAGGTGTTTACACATAGCAATATTTGAAATGCTTAATAAACTATTTTTCTTTCAGAATTTGAATACTGTAACACGAACAAGTCAGCTGTGCTGCAAAAAGACCCCAGTAAGGGTAGTATATAAGTTGTGGTCCAAAAGGAAAATATATCAGTTGCTTATGGGTCAAAAGCATTTAGACATGCAAAAAAAATGGAAAGAAAAGGAACAGCTCACAAAACTTGAAAAATTGTATTAATATGGACCACCACTGCCACCACCTCTGTTGTTGTGTCTTTCAGCTTTTCCCGGTTAGGGGTCGCCACAGTGGAATTCCGGTCCGCTCATGATTGGCAGTTGATTTTTATGTGCCGAGTTGTCGGCCCTGATGCACAACCTTCAACGAAGTTACGCCCATTCATGCATGTCTCCACACAGAAGATGCTCTAGCTGAGAATCGAACAGGACGACTTACTGTGAGTCTAGTCAACAACACCACTGCAGTACCACCGCCACCATCGCAGTACCACCACCACCACCTCTATTTTCCCTAATTCAGATAATTTCATATTTAATGTTGATAATTTTATAGTAATTAATTCCTTATTATCTCATTAATGCTAATAGCAATGAATCAATGCAACAGATAATTTATGCTCTGTTCTTCCCTTCTTCCTTATCTGAAAACAACAAAACAAAACTACGCTAACAGCCAAGTGCAGAAGCAGAGTCCCACTGAGTTAAAGTCACTTCAGACAAAACTGCCACCCTAAGTGTAAACAAGCACAGAAACATACACCAAAAATAAAAATATGTCCATGTAATGTTGTTTCTTTTTCCTTTTTAAGAAAACATTTAGGGCTAATTTGTAATACAGGTTCAACAACCATGTGTAAGCCAACTGGAATGGCAAAAGACAGATAACCTTTTCCTATAACTGTAATTTAACTTGTGCATCACACAACTTTTGCTAGGATGCTCTGTTAAACTATGTAGTTGTCCAGACTTCCATTACTGCATTGTAATAAACAACTATAAGAGGGCATACTGTTGCTTCCAAATGGTCTGTCAAACTAAACTTTATTTCTAAAGGAAAGACTGGCTTGGAGCGAAGCAAACAGTTTAAACTTTATTTCTGTTTTGTACCCCATTTCTGTCAAGCATATCTCCCTCTCTCTCTCTCTCTCTATATATATATATATATATATATACACACACACACACACACACACACACACACACACACACACACACACACACACACACACACACACACACACATATATATATATATATATATACACACACGCACACACACACACACACACACACACACACACACACACACACACACACACACACACACACACACACACACACACACACACACACACACACACATATATATATATATATATATATATATATATATATATATATATATATATATATATTCTGCTATAATATTGCTTAAAATGGTGTCCAATAGTTCTGTCAACTCAATACTCCTTCAAATCCTATTTAGTTTGTAAAACAGCCATTACATCTCTAGACATTCTCACAGCTAAACCTCTCATCCTACACTAAATTTTGGCATTGTAAAAGTTTTAAGAAATTCTTAACTTATCAGATAAAGTAATAGATGATTTGAATATGAGTTGTATAAAAATGAAAAATGCACTGTAAAAAAATAACCAAATACTTAAAAAAATGGCTTAGAATGTCTTAAAAACAGAAAGCACTTACTGGATGTTGGAATAAAGTTTCTGTGTTTTTAAGACATTCTAACCGTTTTTTTTTTTTTTTTTTTTAAATACTTAGAATATACTAGAAATGGCCATATCAGAATTCATTTCCTCAGATTTTATTTGTTGCTGTAGAGATCTCCCTGACTCTTGTTTGGCCCCAATCCATTTGTCCACCCTATGCCCAATTCCCATCCACCCACACATCATCTATATTTATATGAACCATAGCTCCTCCTGCACATCCTTCAATCTATCACATGTCCATTGCTACTTTCTCAACACATACTCATTCAGACTACTAAACTCTAGCTAACATGTATTATAATACAGTCATGCTATATATTCAGTGACAATTCATTCTACCCACCCACTCATATACTAGCATTACACCAAACTCTCTTCTACACCAAGCCCAGAAACACAATCATTGCATTTCTACACCTCTTGTTATCCATATCAATGTCAACACTGTCACAAACCACATCATACCAGATAAACCTACAACCCAGCCTCTCAAATTTTTCCAACAATCAAACCTCCACCAATTATTGTAAGCCACATACTTTAGGGCATCTAACCAGTTCCACAACTCCTAATCTTTTTCAAATGTAACTACACTCATTACAACCCACATATCCTAAAACTACAAACAAAACACTATAAAACTATTGGGTGAAATTCATCCAAATATAGGTCCCTCAACACCACCACAACACAACAATAAGTCATCTTCTGCACTATCTTGTCATCTATCATTAGTCCTAACAACTTGGATGATCTAAAATTCTACCATATCTATATGCAAAGTATCTGCAATAAAATACAAGAAATAAATGCTTGGATGACTATAATGTTTTCTGATATCGTGAAAGCAACATAATACTGGCTTATACCAGCCACAAAAGGTGAATATAGAGTGAGGTTATACAGAAACAAGAAGAAAACAAGTGGAGGTGTGATAATATACAAAAACAGCCTAGAGTTAATCCTTTCCTATTTTTAAACGCTCCACTTTCAATAACGCAGAACTAATTACCTCCTTCCTTCAAAATCAACAGCTATAATAAAGTAATCATAGCTGGATTATGTATTCCACCAGGTAATAATTTCTCTACTCTTGATAGCATACTATTCTGGTTCTACCATATGTATAGCAGGAAACAATGGGTGACATAAATTTACTCTAACCACAAACAATTCAATTAGCAATATATAGACCTACAAGTTCACACAAATGATCAACTCCACCAGATTCAATAAAGCAACAACAAAAGAATGTATATTAGATTGGACCCTAATATCCTCACACAAAAATCTATTCTCTTCAGACATATTGCCTCAAATGATAATGGATAACCTTCCTATATATGCTGTTAGACACAGCAAACATAATCCCCACAAACGCCACAATAACGAAGTCAGAAATCTCACTAATTTCCACTTTGAAATCTTCAAAAATTACACGGGCACCTACAACTGGAGCATGTTAGAAAAAATCCACTAGATGAGGCTGTTGGTAGACTCAGTATAACTGTCATAAATATCTTAAATAGCTATTCCATTATCAGATCTAAAAGTGTAAATGACAAATCTGCTCCATGGCTAAAGAAAAACACTAAAGCAGTAATGAAAATAAGATATAAAGCTTGGAAAACTTGGATCCATAACTACATCCCCAAAATAATTCAACATTATAGACACTTGATTAACCTAGCAATACATAATTGAATAAATAAATAAATAAATAAAATGACAAGAAAACCTACTGCAAAAAATTTCAAGACACAAATAAGCACAACCATAAGCTGTTCTGGACTTCAGTATACAATCTCTTAATCCCATGCAAAGTTACCCAGGCAACTCCAAGTACCTCTCCAAACAATGAAAGCATAGCCACTCCGTTCAACAAACATTTTATCTACCCAGTCACTACACTTCTAAAACACTGACAGTTCAACACAATCTACCTGTCCTGGCAAGCCCCCACCCAGTATGCCATACCTCTCAACTGTACTGATTTTTGCATAATGTCCAGATTTTTGCCTCATATTTTTGGTTTATTTCTCATATGATTGTAGTTTTCTAGCAAATCATTGGCAAATCACTCAGGGTTTAAGTCAGAAACTAATGACATATATTTGAGTTTCAGACTTCATACCTTTCAGAAAATCTGTTCTAATGCAAAACCTGTTATTCTATCAACCTTCCAAGTTAGTGAGAGCAATATTTAAAAAGTGTCCCTATTTTTTGGCCTTTGTCCCCCCTTTATTTATGGCTCTGTCCAGATTTCTAGATCTAAGAGATTGAGAGATATGCCAGTATCCCCTCTTCAACCTCAGTCATTAAGAATCATCTAACAAGATAAATACCTACCACCATAGATCCAGGTATTCTCCCTGTGGAATGTATTAAAAATTAAAGCTGAATCCATTGCCTGTTATACATCTATCCTTATCAACCTCTCCAGTAAAAAAAAATTACATTCCGGAATTGTGGGAAAATAGTTTATCATATCTATACATAAATGCAGCTCATCTGTTCACCTAACTACAGACCAATAGCTATATTTTCACCTCTATCCAAAATCCTAGAGAAATGCATTCATAAACAGCTTGCAGCTCACATCTCTGATAAAATATATTCTCACCATCCCAGCTTGTTTTATGACTAAACCATATCAGCAACTCTACACTACTAACTTTAACAGGAACAGTCAGTCAGTATAGAAACTGGTCTGCATTCTGTTCTTAGACATGCCAAAACCTTTTGATAACATTTGTCTCCAAAAGCTAGTAGACAAAGCTATCTTCAATAGGTCTAACACAGCCAAACAACTGATTAATTGCTAACTACTTAACAAACAGCAAGCTGTTAAATGACTACAAGAATTTCAACACTTCCTGCCCACCTACACTGATGTAAAGTTCCATTACAGGTTCTTACTTTTTAATCTTTTTATTAATAGACTTTCCACAGCCACCAGTCATGGTTTAATTATACAATATGCAGATGATTCCACATTAATTTGCTTCAAAAACAGTATCCTCTATACAGGAATTAAATAATTAGTCCTTCCTATCTGTCAAAAACTGTCTTGAGAATTCCAATTTCTTCCCACACTCCCGCAAAAAATAGGTTGATGCTTTTTACCCCAAAACAGTTCTCCCTACAAAACTCCTTTCACTAAGTAGCATGAAAAACAATGCAAAAATGTAACTAGTGCTTTACAACAAACTTTTAGGTGCCACAGTAAGTGAACACCTGACATTGAACCAACACATACTTCAAGCAACACAGAAAAATACCAGAAATTACTTTACCTGTAAAAGTCAAAGCCTACCTCTCTGACTCAGCAAGGGTAAATATTGCTAGAACGTATCTACTCCCTACCCTACTCAATGCCAGCCCCCCCCCCCCCCCCACTCACTAACCAACATTCCTCTCAGCCCAAAACTGGAGCTGCATTATAATATAGTCGTCAAGTTTGCCAGTAATCAGCCTTAGAGAGCCTTCCACCATTGCATTGCAATTAAAAAAATGCAGTGGTTACAACTCTGACACATATTCACACATTCTCAGTTGGTAACAACCAATAAATTAGTATACTCAACAGACAAATATCCACATTTACTTTAGATCATACAACAATACTCTTGTATTATGTTGCTTCATTCCACTGACAAAACACTACTCACTATGTCCAAAGCAAATAACAGTATAGATGACTCCCTTTACAGCAGCTGCATTTAAAAAAAAACAGAACAAGCTTCCGCACCAGTTAATAAAAAATAATAACCTAATATCCTTTAAAATGAAATTAAAAAATATCATAGAGTGTGATTTTGGCTTGCTCGAGTTATGTTTACAATGGCTAGATACATTTGGAGGTGCCCTACAGTGTGACCTAACCACCTAAGCCAAAAAGCTGAAAGTCTGTGCAATATGATACAACATTTTTCTCAGGAAACAGTTGCAGCAGGAACTCACAGGGCAAAGATTACAGATGAGAAATCAGATGAAGATAAACAATACAACAGAAACCAGAGTTATTGCTTTCAAAAACGTTATTTCTGCATACCAGTTTCACGTACCAGCCTGTATCAGTGCATAACAACCATCATACCCATCAGCAAGTGTAATCAGATGAAGAACCAGCAGCTAGAGATGACCATGGCAGATGGACTAAGCGGTAGTGAATAGCTCACAACCTCATGACCTAAGTGACCAACAAAAAATCAGCTAACCCCATACAGATAGTATACTGTGATGCTTGCAAAATTACCAGTCTTTACTTACACATGTACTCTGTGTGTACTGTCAGCATCAGACAGAGGTAACCTCAGACTACCAAATGATATCAGTAGCATTAAGTGGGGTAAGTGATGGAGCTGTATTGAAGAGATACATGTATACCTTTATGTGTATGTAGTGTATTTCCCTTGAAAGAAAACATTTGTCAACCATACAGGTATTTCAGCAGGAACATATATGAGTTATATATACAATAGTGACAAAAATAAAACAACTAGAAAGTAATTAAAAGGTGTATAATGGCTTTTCCATGTATATATATACAATCTATGCATCAAGCCAAAGCAATTTCATGTCAAACAAACCATAAGTGTATGTAAATATCATTACATCTGTACAGATATATGATCACGCATAGGTACACATCCATTATAATTAGAAAAGAAAACAAATATAGCTAAGATGCAAATGAGGTTGCACAATTCAGCAGAGGCAACAAAAAGGTTATTGACCAAAAACATATGCTTAACCTGCTCTCTACTGTGCATCAGACCAGAAGTCACCCAAGTCAAATACCCCAATGTAGATAAGGACAATTTCAACATTATCTGCACAAGGCACTGAGCAAGTATTACATCATAAATTAGGGCTGCATTACTACTACTGCTACTACTATTAGCAGAGTGCTATTCGCATTACTAATTACTACTATCAGTAATACTACTACAAGACAAATAGTAACAATTTTGAACTTAAGTTGAATTAAACAAAAATGCAATTCAGTACATGATCCATGATGATAGC
The DNA here is from genome assembly GCF_019279795.1 of Protopterus annectens. Lineage (NCBI taxonomy): Eukaryota > Metazoa > Chordata > Ceratodontiformes > Protopteridae > Protopterus > Protopterus annectens. The sequence continues at coordinate 1,075,998,569 of NC_056725.1, forward strand.
AGGTATCTGAGTAAGCAAGCATTAGCCATCCATTCTGTACATCAGCCATAGGCCATGCAGTTCACAAAGAAATGTGGAAAGGGGAGGGCAGAGTTATCATTATTTATAGAGATGGCCTGCACCTGTCGCCCCTGGGATTCTGGATACTGCCTAAGGGTCTTGCTGCCCCTATAGTGCCTTTTTTAGGCAAGGTTCAAATGACAAATTCACGACTGTAACAGGAACAGGCAAGCAAAAACAGAGGGTAATGCTACTCAATGCTAGAAGTCTAAATCTCAAAATGCACTCACTTGAGACACTCCTTAAAATGGAGAACATCAATATCTGTGCAGTGACTGAGACCTGGTTCAAGGCTCTAGAGAGCAACCCTGCATTACCAGGCTATAACTCATACCACACCTTTCATCCATATAACCTGGACCAGAACACCAAAGGCGGAGGTGTGTCCATATTCATTAAGGATATCCACACTTCCAGGCTAGTTGTGCCGCATAATGCATCCGAGGTTATCCAAGTGCAACTAACTCTGGGCAAAACTGCAATCCACATTGTAGCTTGCTACAGATCTCCCACCATGCCCCAGGATTCCCACTCATCTTTTCTTGATATACTGAAAAATATTAAGGTTCAACCAAACACCCTAATAATGGATGATTTCAACTACTCCACCATTAACTGGGAAAACTACTCATGTACCAACTCCTTCACTTAACGCTTTCTGGAATTCATAAATTCCAATGCCCTGGATCAACTTTTCCACACCCCCACCAGAGGCAACAATATCCTAGACCTAGTTATTACCAAGAGGAGTGACCAGTGTTCCACACCTGAAGTCAACTCCTCATTGGTCAGATCCGACAATAAGCTAATCACCCTAGATATCCGCATCCCTCCTCCACCCACCATTAAGGAAACTACTGTAAATAATTTCTCCAAAGCCAACTTCATGCTTCTTAAGACAAAAGTGGTGAACTTCATGACACCCATGGAGATGGACAATACAGTTATGACTGCTGAATCCTACACGAATGCACTCTATAAGCACTTGCATGAGTGCATGGACTGTGCTATCCCAAACAGAACCAAGACACTATCCTCCAAAAAAAGGATGCCAATCTGGTGGTCCCCTGCCATAAATAACCTCTACAACAAAAGGAAGAAAGTGTTGCAAAAGAGAGTAAAATCCCATGAGTGGAGGAGCTCCCTGGTCAGCTTTAGTAAGAAGCTGAGATCCCTTATAAGATCCTCCAAAGCTAGCTTTGAAAACAAAATCCCCACTGATTCTAAGGGCAACCACAAAGCATTCTATAGCTATGTCAAGAATCTCAAAAGCAACACCCAGATCTGCTCTGAGTTACAGCACAACGGCATGAAAATTATATAACCAACTGATATTGCCAACATCCTGGCAGATAGGTTCACTGCTAACTTTACCCCACCTCTCACCCCCGAAAGGGCCCATATCGATACAGGAAGAATGCAGGGTCCCTGTAATCACATCTATGCAGGTAAAAGCTGCACTCTCTATAACCAAAAACACAGCATCCATGGGACTGGACAACATCCCAGGCTGCTTTTTACATGAATTTCAGAATGAACTGGCTCTCCACCTAAGTACCACGTTCAATCATAGTCTCACGTCAGGCTTTGTGCCCATTGAATGGAGCACAGCAACAGTTATCCCACTCCACAAAGGGGGAGCCACCACTGATCCTGGGAACTATCGCCCTATTAGCCTAATGAGCCTGGTCTGCAAGGCCATGAAATGTATCATCATGGAACTCATAAACAAAGACATTGGTAACCTCCAAACTCTGGACCCCACTCAGTTCGGGTTTGTGAAAGACAGAGCATGCCTTCTGAACCTGATCAACTTCTTTGAGGCAGTCACCAAAGCCGTAGACGAGGGTAAGGTGGTTCACACAGCCTATCTTGACCTTGCCAAGGCTTTCAACACCATCCCCCATTCTGGAATTATAGCTAAACTCACTAAACTAGGTATAAATCCCTACATCACAAGATGGGTTGCCAACTGGCTCACTGACAGAACCCACACTGTAAAAGTTACAGACTCCAAATCTGTCTTCAAACCAGTGACAAGTGGAGTACCACAGTGTTCAGTCCTGGGACCTCTCCTGTTTGGTATCTACTTCTCTGAACTACAGGCTAACACAGAAGGCCTCTGGCTAACAAAGTTTGCAGATGACTGCAAACTAGGAGCCATAGTCATGTCCCCAAATGATGTGGACATCCTACAGAAGGGCCCCGCTGAGAGAGATGCCTGGTGTCAGAGGCATGGCCTTAAGCTCAATGCCAAAAAGTGCATTGTCTTCCCCTTTGGTAAAAACTCTGTACCCATGGACTACCACATAAAAGGCAGTCTACTTAATGCCAGATGTGTGATAAGAGACCTTGGGACCCAGGTGGACAGTAGCCTCTCCTTTGATAATCACATTGCCACAGTAGTCAGGAAATCCTTCTATGTGGCACACCTCATCACAAAAGGGTTCTCATCCAGGAAAAAAAAAGAGGTCATTGTTCCCCTCTACTCAGCACTCATTAGACCCATTATAGAGTACAATGCCCCTTTTGGAATGTACCTCACAGGACATCTGCAGCAGCTGGAAAGGCCATAGAAATACCTCACAAAGAGGATTATTGGCCTCAAACAGATGTCCTACACTGACCATCTCAAAAATCTCCAGCTTTACTCTGTAGCATATCGCCTACTTCGAGGAGATCTCTGCCTAACATATAAAGCTAGGTTAATCCCAGATCTGTTGGGCATGCTGTACCTAAAGAAATCCCAATCCCTCCAAGCTACATGCTCTAGGGACCTAAACCTTGTCATCATAATAAACAGGACATGCTGGAGGGATAGATTCCTGTCCCAGAGACTTCCTATACTCTGGAACAAGCTACCCATCTATGTCAAGCAAAGTTCCTCATTAGCACTCTTCAAGGCAAATCTTGATGAGTGGATGGGAAATAGGAAATACACCCCGGGCATCACTTCTGTGGCTCTGCTTGACAGGGGCACAGGACATTAATTTTCTTGGGTGGCATAAGCCAGGGAACCTTGTTGGATAGGTTTACTTAGACCCTTGGGGTGATCGCCTAGTACCTACCTATGAACCTATTAACCTATGAACAAGGTGTGGGGTGGGGAAGTTACAGCATGCCAAACCTGACACAAAAGATGTGAGTGAGAAATTAGGCCAACATTATGCACAGTCAAATCCTTTAGCTCCAAATTTAATGAAGTCAGTTTTATGAAAGAATATAGAGGTATTTGTATGTCAGGTGGCATGGACAATGTGAGTTGAACTGTGAGTATCTAAAGGAACATAGCCAAAGTATTTGGGCTTGTACTATGCCCTTGCATCTAGAACAGGTATGAGCTATGAAAGGTACAGGGTTCAATTTATTTTTGCCATTCCTGAACACGTGAACTACCTCTGTCAGGAGTTGCACTGCAACTTCCATGATCATAGCTAGAAGTCAGAGTGTTGCCAGAATAAAAACAATGTCTGCTTGCCAAGTTCTCATCATGACTACATCCACAGCCATGGAGATGTGGTCTACTATGTTTTGGTGAGGACATCTCAGTCAGTGACAAAGCATTGGAAGAAGTACTATAATGGGTGTAGGATCAGGCATGGCCAGAGCTAATATCTTGCATGGCTATTCTTTGTTTGTGGATCAGTTTGTCTGGTTAATTCAGATAATGAAAGAGACTCCACCATGCTAATTAGTTATGCAGCCCTGTGCATTCATATTGTTTGTTGTTCATTGTCTGCATTTAATAAAATCTGCTTCTATGTGTTAAATGTGAGTAACAATATCTGATGATGTTAGCTCTTCAGCCTCATGGATCCTGGCTTTCCACCAGCAGATGTTCCATACGCTGATGACTCTACCTTAGTTTGTGCTGCCTCTAACATTACTGAACTCCAGACAAAAACACAAATAGCCTTTTCCCCTACAGAGAACTGGATGCACCAAAACCATCTCTCCCTCAACTCTAATAAATCCAAAATTCTAATTTTCACCCCTACCAGAGTTTCCTCCTTTGACAAAAATGCTTTCAAAGTCCTAAGCCAAACCAACACTGCTATAGAAGTGGTGCCTTCCGCAAAACTACTCAGCATTACCATAGACAAACACCTAAAATTCGATCTCCACATACAATAAAACATAAAGAAAACCCATCAAAAGTTAGGTATGCTCTACAGAAATAACCAATTTCTTTCCAACTCCTCCAGGCACACCCTGGCAATTACATACCTTCTACCCTCTCTTCTTTATGGAGCCCCTCTTCTAACCAATCTGTCTACTTCCAATACCTCAAAACTTGAAACTTGCTATAATAAGATCTCTAAATTCGCAACTAAATCTAAAACCTCAACTCACCACTGCCTTACCCTACAATCTCTAAATTGGCTTGAACGTCCTAACCACTTAAACTATCTCCAACTAACCACCGCTCACAAACTAATATTCTACCCAGACTCATGCCCTGCCTTAATAAACATCCTTCCACTATACACCCCAAACAGATCTCTGAGATCTGAACACCAAAATCTTATCTCCATCCACAAACCCAAACGTCCAGCCGGCCAACTTCTACTCTCCTTCTCTCTAGGTAAAAAATGGAACTCCCTCCCTCCTTCTCTTAGGACTATACCTAACTCCGAATCCTTCAAGACCCAACTTTTTGTATACCTGTCATCCAAATGAAAATGTTCCTGCTCTCACGAGATATAGATTCCAGGGATTTCTTTCCCTGAGCTCTCCATATTCCTGCTCCTCTCTACCCCCTAGCTTAACCTGGCTCATCTGACTTTCTCTTGACTCCAGGTTTATTCAGTCTGTTTTTTTTTTCTCCTGACTGTACGAATTTTGTTTCATTGTATCGTTTGTTTATTATGCTTGCTCTTTATACACATTTTATGTAATTGTATTTCCTGACTGTATGAATCTTACTCTTGTATTTTACCATTAACTTTATGTAACATTGTTTCATTGTATTGCTTGTGGAGCTTTTCTCCCCAGGCCTCCACTGAAAATGGGCACTTCTTGGCCCAGTGGACTTCCCCGGTAATCAAATTGAAATAAATAAATAAATAAATAAATAAATAAATAACAGACACTACATGTTCTAGTGTGTCATTCATCCTGTACAAGGAATCCTACACACAGTTAAGGCCTTAGCTCTTAACTGCCCTGAGTTTCATAGAATGTCCAGAATTTTGCCTCATATTTTTGGTCTGCTTCTCATAAAACTGTGGCTTTCTGGTAAATCACTGACAAATCTTTGAGGACTGAAGTCAGAAAATAATGGCAGACATTTGAGTTTTAGACTTCATATCCTTCAGAAAATTCATGCTAATGCAAAATCTGTTATTCTATCTGCTTTTTAAGTTTGTAAGAACGATATTTAAAAAGTGTCCCTATTTTTGGGCCTTTGTCCCCCCCCCCCCATTATGTGTAACTTTGTCCATATTTCTTGCTCTAAGAAGTTGAGAGGTATGGTTAAGGCAGTCTCTCATGTCAGAATGCATCACATGTAGTACTCTGACTATATCTTCTGAGGCCCTGCGTGAACTTGCCTGGCCCTCCATAATCCCCATACACATATTTTGCGTGGCACCTACAGACACACCAACATCAAGGAGAGGGAGGTAAGTATGCCTTCTCTAAGCACCTATACCAACACCCCTTTGTGGTACTTCACTCTCACAATGACTAGGGGGAGATTCCATCGCTTGTGTACTGGGGTAACCACACTACAGTGATCAAATGCATCTCCTTCAACATATCGGGTCTCAGATGGTTCCGTGTCATGGGTAGGTATGGCTTACTGATTGTGTCCAAACTCTGGAGAGGAATTTGCATAGCTAAAGCCTCAGTGGCACATACTCCCTGCAACTCTAGACTGTGTCCATCACTGCAGTCAATGCCAGAGTTTACTGATCCTCAAACATCCAGTGGTAGGAGTTCAACAGTGCCTGTGACAGCCTCTCTCATGATTATACCAATAAAAAAAGAGAAATGGGAGACTTGGATGCAAAAATTAAGAACTTTTCTTGTTTCAAATTGCTTAACCATTTGTTTTGTGGTGTTGCCACTAAAGCGGATAGATATAGGGCAACAATTGTAACAAGGAAACAGGGTAAATTAAGAAAAGCTATATCGGCTTATGCTGATAACAGTGCCTATGCAGTTCGTAGTTTGAATAGTCATGTATTTAATTTAAATAATGTCAACAATGTACATGAAGTTGTAGGAGAAGTATCAGAAGTTACAGCTGAAAGAAATTTTACTAACAACAACAGTATGGGTAACACCACAGTTAAAGAACATGCACTTGATCAAGGTAGTAACAATATTGCCAATGTTACTAACAACAACATTATTCAAAATCAGGGGACCAACATTTCAGCTGCTGAAGGTTATGTATCTGTAAACAATATGGGTCCTTTTTTAGTGGACCAACAAGGGAACAAGAAAACACTGATGTGGTCCAAAACAGTACAGGACAAAACAAGAAAAAGTGGTAGTTGGCAAAGAAAATTCCCATTACGGTATTGAAATTGTGAACCTTTCCCATATGTGTTTACCACCGCAGGCATGTGAAGTTTTGAAAAAAGGTTTATCATTTATACCTGCAAATTCTTTTAATCTAGCTAAAGTTATTGTGGATTTTAGATTGTTCCTTAGAAAATTGAATTTGAGTTATGCCATGCAGGTTGTTAACATAGACAACCAGGTTAATGTCTCTCAAATGCCTAAAAAATGTAGTACCTACAATCCACCATTGCTAGGAACCTTGCAGGTCTTCCAAAATATATGTGAATCCAGCTTTAGACAGTTAAAGCCTGATAACAAGGTTCACAATTTGACTGATTTGGAAGAAAAAGCACTCAAAAGTATGTGCACTAATACCCAAGTTAGGGTTATGACAGCAGATAAAGGGGAAAAAATGTTATTATGGATACAAAAGACTACATTACAGCAATGGAAGAAATGTTAAAAGGCAATGATTCATATCAGAGGGTAGAGTTGTCCACTATTAAAAATAGTTATCTGAAATTGGATACCTTACTGTTTGACATGTTTTGTCAAGGAGAAATAGATTATCAAACTTATGTCTATTTACAAGTTGAATTCCCAAAATGTCAGTACTATTTGGTATTCCAAAGATACAGAAAAACAATGTTAATCCCCCCTTTAGACCAATTATATCTGCAGCAAAGTCTAAGACAGAAACACTGTCCATTTGGTTGGATTTTCTTTTAAATCCTGTGATGCAGGCTTCGAAACATTACCTGAAAGATTCATGGCATTTACTAGAAATTCTAAGGGACTTTAGATTACCAGATAGTCCTTTTGTTTTTTACTTCTTTGGATGTAGTTTCTCTTTACACCTGCATTGATCAGGAAATAGGCTTGTGAATTTTTGAGAAAATATTTAACTACAAATATTGATTCTGATAATACAAAGATAGCTACTGTTTGTGCAGTAATGGATCTTGTTCTTGGCAATAATTTTTTTTTAAATTCAATGAATAACTGTACAAACAAACATCAGGAGTAGCTATGGGGGTTAGAGTTGCCCCTGCTTTTGCTAACCTTGTAATGGCGAATTGGGAAAATACGTTTCTTATTAAACACAGGTTGTTTGATAAGATACTGATATATCGTCGTTACATTGATGATCTCTTTTTTCTTTGGCAAGGTAGCTAAGAAGATTTCAAAATGCTAGTTTCTGACTTAAACAATTCCACTGACTTCATAAAGTTCACCATCAGTGGTTTTGGTTGTAGTCTTAACTTTTTGGATTTAAATTTGACATTTGACTTTCAGTCCAAACAGTTCATTGGTAGCATTTATAGAAAGCCAATGTTTGCCAACCAGTATCTACATAGAGACAGCCTCCATCCTCCTCATATGAAAAAGGGTGTTGTTAAAGGACAACTAATTAGACTTAGTAGATTAACTGCATCAGATACTGACTTTACAAAAGAAATGGAGACTTTGAGAACTTTATTTGAGGCTAGAGGTTATGGCAGATTATGGCTGAACCAAATAGAAAATTAAGTTCTAAAGTTAAGAGATGGCAAGGCAAGTCCAATTTTGAGAGGTCACACCCAATTTGAAGCATTGAATGAAGGACAGAGTATCAGTGACCACTCCAAGAATTTGAAAAACAGCTTTACATTTTCATTTCCACTTCCTATAGTTAATGAGATGTGGACCATTAGAAAAATTATAGTTGACAGTTGGAAAATTGTACTAGGTAATATAGATTTAGCCAAGATTATAGGACTGCAACCTCTGTTTACTTATAAAAAAGTTACAAACATTAAGAGTTTATTAGAACAGGGTTGCAACAACAAAACTGACATAAAAAGTGCACTCATTCAGAAAACAGGTAGTTATTATTGTAATTCTTGTAGACAGTGTGGGTACATCAGTAACACATCTTCAGTGGAATTTAGTCATATAAAAATAACTTTTTGGGCCAAAGGATATTACTTTTGTCAAAGTGAAATGATAGTATATGTTGCAAAATGTTTATCCTGCCCAAGTTATTACATAGGAAAGACTACTACGTGTTTAAAAAGACGTATTTATGAACATCTTTTAGCAATTAAGAAAAAAGAACAAACCAATGCTTTGGCAAAACATGCTGGTATTTGTATTGACTTCAAAAAATTATTTTTTTCTGTGATATATACTGTCAGTCAAGAAACTTTTTCGGGTGATTATAAAACCTGGTTAGAATGCAAAGAATCCCTATGGCAAATTTACTTGGGTGCAGATGTTGCACCAGGTCTAAATGACACCATTAACATAAAGTGTTTTTTGCAAACTAAGCTATAAAGTTTTTTTAAAACTTCATTTTGTGATATTTATTAGAATGTACAAAAACTTTTTAATTATGTTTTCTACTTCTACTATTTCCACTATATGGATTTTTGTATGTATTTTTTTACATTTATAAAAATGAACTTTCTTTTTAAACTATGATTATTCAATCATGTGACTGCTAATTAAGTATTTAAATGCTGTTTTAGGGTGGTTACAGTGTTTTTCTGATGAAGTTCACAGCATATTAAAGTGAAAGAAAGTGCTAACCTTTGGTGTCCGTGTCTTTTGGTCTTGGTTTGGAGCAGTTTTTTAGTTTTGCGAAGAAGAAATGATCACACATATGCTACATAAACCAGAATAAAGCAAAATAAATGCAAGTGTAAGTAAACATTTTATTAATGCACATTTAAGGACCAATATATATTTTAAGAAAATAAGGTATACCCATATCATGCGCAAGTAGTCATTGAACCTCAATGTCAGATGTGCCTAGACAAACAAAATGGAAATTCAGGGATGTATGATAAACATTAAAGAGGAAGATGACCACTTATACAAGTGGCATACTTGTAGCATCAGTAGTGGACACCCTGTGTCTGTCATCCACTACTGGATCACATCCACCACAGTACTGGGAAACTCCATTGAACTGCCTGGATGCCTTAAAATTGACAGGAACATTTCTGTCTCAGTGAGTAGTGGTTCAGTCACAGGCCCACCCTCTAGTTCTCCATTCCAGTAGCACAGCCCTGGCTCTTGTAACTGCATTCTTTATCATGTCACTGGCCCTATGTTTGATAGCATTGTAGTCATGACCATGGACAGCCACAGCATTCACATCACTGACCACCTGTCATCAGACATGGTTATGGTGCGGCCTGTCAAGTAAGTGTTTCTCTAAGATGTATGAGCCATGGAGATGGAAGACCTCGAACATTACCTCAGCACCTGAAATTGCAGGTTTACATGGCATGGCTGGTTTAGTATTGAATTTTAAAAAATGTCATGAGCCAAGTCAACAGGGCCTGTCTGTTTGTAAGCTGATTTACACTAGGCAGAAAACAAATAATTATTTGGACATCACCATTAAAATATGTTAATAATGATGATATCTAAATATAGACATTTAACCACTATCTATAAAATCCCCCACAACCCCAGAAAGCTAATAACGTAACTTCATAATGGGAAAAATTTGCTTATATCCAGGATACAGAACAATATTAGCAATGAACAGTGTCATAAAGTGACATTTAAGAAACTGTGCATTAGCAATGCACTGTTTCTTAAATGTTACTTTAACCTACAATAAGCTTCAAAAGTCAGACATGTGTCAACACTCTCAGAATAGGTTTCCAGAAAAATGATCATTGCAATATCAACTACTAAACTTTTGGTACAAAAAGAACATTGCAATCTGCAGACAGCACAAAGGCAAGACCTTTTACAAAAAAAATCTCTCCAACAACTACAATGGCAGTAACACAACTTCATAATGGAATAAAAGTATATCAGGGATATTCTAACAGCATAAGAATTAAATAATTTTAGAAATGTTACTTTAACATACATAAGCTTCTCAAGTTAGAAATGTGTTAAAATTTGCAGGGGAACTGTTTCCAGAAACCTGTGCCACTGACTGGTGATACAATTTACTTTAGCATGTTTACTTAGATAAGTAGGTGCACAAATCCATTGATGACTAACTTGTATCAGAGTGCGTATGTGATTCTAGAGCTAGGTAGGACTGGCTTCACCCATAGATCTGATGTGTACACTTTCACTTAGGAGAAAACTTTACACTAGGTGAGGGATCCCCATGAATTTAATTTCCTATTAGGCCAAACATCTGCTCTGCAACACTCTGATGAGGTCATCCATTCAAATGTGCTCTATCTCACACACATAGTCAGATGTCTACTCTGGTACTTGCAGTTGATACAATGCACCCTACCTTATGGAATTAGGTAGATTTCAATGTCTGCAATGACTCACTTGTGTCAGCATGTGCATGACTCTCCTGCTAGGTAAGACTGTCTTAATCATCAGATATATTGTGTAAATATACAGTGGGCTCTCAATACATTGCAGTTCCTTTTACACAAACAACTGATTTGCAACACACTGATGAGGGCATTCTTTCAAATGTGCTTTATCTTACATTTGCGTTAAGACTGCTTTTGTGGCATGCGTGACTAATGCACAATTCACTAGCTTGTGTAATTAGCTAGGTAGGTGTTCAACTTCAGCAATGATTGACTAGTATGAGTGTGTGTGTGATTATAGGACTAGTTATGACTTGCTTACCCAATAAATCTAATATGAGCACTTAGGGTCAGGAGAAATTTTTACACCGGGGAAGGCTCCCCATCAACTTCATTCCCTTTTAGACCAATTGTCTGCTTTGTACTGATGAGGTCATCCATTCAAATCTGTTATGTCTTGTTGCTATTATAAGACTTCTTCTGTGGCATAATAGATTAATACAATGCTGTCTATCTTGTGTACTTAGCAAGGCAGATGTTCAAATCTAGAAATCACTAAATATCGTGTGTTTTACTACAGTGAAAGGGAAGACTAAATTATCCAACACATGGAGAGTGTACACCTCCACTCAGGCAAAAGTTTGGCACAGGAAGAGGACTCACTCTACTCTTTCTCTCATGTTTAAGCCACACATATGTCTTACAACACAATGATGATGTTATGCCTTCAAATATGTTCTGTCTCAGACTTGTAGTAAGATACCTCCTATGGCACAAGCAGTTAATACATGGGTCTCCAGCTTGTGGACTTAAGAAGCTCTTCAAATCCAGCAGAATCAACAGAATAATAAAAATCTCTGTGTCTATCAGTGTTGTGGCATAAACCATTGCCTTATCTACATTTCGCAAATATTTCCATCTATTTTAGGTAATGCATTTCCTTATGAGCATGCTCAGTACTGTGAAGTATTAGTTGTGCACCATTTGGCAAAAATACATTAAGTAATCAATGCTTTGAAATAGTTATTGCCATTTGCTGTTATTTGTCAAAAAAAATATTTGAATTTTTCTCCAGCAGTGTGGCTCAGCCAATATGTGTGCAATGGAGGTAGCAAACAAAACACAGAAGCCAGTCTACAAATGTTGTATGTAAAGGTAAATTTTCATAAGTTCAGTTATTACTTGATGTTAATGTTGCACTTTGTTGTTAGTTATGGTTGTGTGGTATCATGTAGGTATTACAGATGTTTTAACAAGCCTTACTTCATGGCAAATTGTTATTTACTGAATGATGTTGTACTACATTCAGAAGTGTACCTTGTCAGACTGTATTTAAATGTGTACTTCCACTGCAGCAGGAAGTATACATGTAATATGATGATTCCACTGCTAAAATACTTTATACTCCAATCACATTTAAATGATTATTTTCATTAGCACTCTTCAAGAAAAATTTTGATGATTGGATGAGAGATAGGAAATTCACCCCAGGATTCACTTCTGTAGCTCTGCTTGGTAGGGGCACAGGAAAATAATTCTCTTGGGTGGCGAAAGCAAGGGTACCTTTTTGGATAGGCTTATATAGGCCCTAGGGCCAATAGCCTAGTACCTATCTATGAACCTATGAACAAGTGAAGTAGTTCCCATGTAGTATATGTTGTTACTCAGTAAAAGCAGGTAAACTTGTTTGGCTTACCTTTTCCTTTCACATGTATATAGGTGATTTACATGGGTATTTACTGACATTCCTACACACACACACACACACACACACACACACACACACACACACACAAAAAAAACTCATAGGTAAATGAGGTTTCACCACATAACTTTTGTCTTGGAGAACTTGCATCTTAATATATGTCACATGTCCATGTTCCTCATCTCCTGACAAAATACATCTCTGATCTGTTATACATAAATATCTATAACTATGAATTGCATCATAATATTCGGTTAATATACTGTTCAAATGACAGTTCTGTTTCTGGGCAGGTCCTCCTGCAATGCACTATGTAACTACTTGGGATGTGTTAACAGTCTTACTTCTTACCATTCATAACATGTAGGCTGCTGCCTCAACTGTTTTTTCCACAATTACTTCTTGTGTGAGAACGACTGTACAGGCACGCATTAATATTCTCACTATGTCTCCATTTTTACATGTTGGTAATTTACCATTATGCCTTTATTTATGTTTCATTAATACATATAAGGCAAGGGAAATGTTAAAGCTGTTCATCCTGTAAATCTGTTTAAAGATGAACTCATTTCTATGTCAATTACTTTATTTGTTTAATTTCACATTACACATATCAGTGCCAGTGAAGTTCCCCAATTGTGTGCTACCTCCAATGTATACAATGTCCCTTACTTTATCTGCTTTTATGGTCAACTATCTTACCCCTCAGGTCTCCGTATGATTTATGAACTTCCCTCATTATGTTACATTGTAGCTCTGTCCCTCTCAATCCTTTCTAAATTTGATGACCTGGTGGAAAGATGGTTGATTATACTTACTAGAGTTAAATGACAATAAGTACAGTTGCAGCCTTATTTTCATGTTGAAAAAAATGTGTGATAAATTCACACTCATCTGCTTATGTCAGCATTTCAGTTTCAAAGTCATGCAAATGTGCATCTGAGTGACACAGATTATTTCTGGAGTTGTCTCTAATTTTGATAAGGTGGTTTGTAGATGACTCTATTTATACAAAACAACCAATTAGCTTGTTTGGCTCCCCCTGCCTTTTATTTATGTATTCCAGGTTTCACTTGTTAGTACTGTGCCATTCACGCATACACACTTCCTGAGGTTAAGCTTATTTATCATTTGGTGTTTATACTGTGTGCCTGAGCCCTACTACACCTCAGTTTTTCCGCTAGCATGTGTACTGTCCACAAACAGATCCTGCTCAATGTGTAGGATTTATCAGTGTCTTACATATTCAATGACACCTGCTGCTCATCGTGCAGTGATGGCTGATTATGTAACCTTTGGGGCAACATGGTCATGCTTGTTAAGAAATCTCTGGGTTGTGTCTTAGACACACAGATTATTTATCCATTATCTAAAATAAGCAAGCCAACATGCATGATAAGTACAATGATTAATGTATACTGAGTCCTTATTCTCAAGAAAGATGATACCTGATATTATCTTACAAGGCAACTATCCTAAGTACAAAAGCAGAGAACTGAAAATATTTCAGTGTAACTATAAAAATAAAGAATTAACTAAAGAAATAAATACATCCCATATTGTTCCACTACCAGAAGACAAAAAGACGCTGGTTTACAGACATGATGTAATACCTTTTGTTGCACCAAAACCCTATGTTAGTCCAATAAAAGGTATTGCTTCATGTCTGAGTTCTAGTGTTTTTGTTTGTAAATGAGAAATCAGACACAAAACATTTAGTCCACAGCATCAATAGTTGAATGGAGAAGGGGAAAGAACTATGCAGGCATTTAAAAAATCATGAGAAACAACAAAAGAGATAAGGATTATGATGTTATAATTTAAAAAAATAGAACTATACCACCACAGAGACAATTTCTCACCATTGCAATTGGTAGTGGACAAAAGGCTGAAAATCAAATTAGCTACTTCACCCAAATGACTGACTAAAATCAATAAAAAGTAAAAGGAATCTTGGAATGAAATCATGTAATAATAACGATAATTATACAATGATGGGTAATTGTTATTCAAAAACAAACACTCTGATTGGACAGCCCAACCAGTGTGACCATTGTAAATCAATCATATACCAACAGAAAAAAAGTCTGTCCACTAAAGTACCATTCAGCAGCCAAGCTTTTCTACTGGAAAAAGCTACAGAGGGAAATGCAAAACAGAAGAAAAATCAGATTCATTTTCCTTCTTATATGTCAGTAGAATCTCATACCTGTCAGCTGTCCGGACCTTCACAGAATGTCCAGATTTTTGCCTCATAGTTTTATTCTTTTCTATATAAAAATGTTTTCTTGCAAGTAGTTGGGGTTTAAGTCATTAAATAATGAATCAACTGGTGTGTCATCCCCTATAAACCAAGAAGGCATTATGCAGGTAAGTTTAAAGCAATACAACAGCACTGATATACTGTGCAAATGTGAGAATGTAACTTCCTACGCATGCGCGGTACATAAAACATGCATGAGAAGGGGAAACAGTACAGAGGAACACTATGACAATGTTATACAAAGATATTATTTAAGAAAGGTATACAGTTTCTTTCTTAAATGATTTCATTGTGTAATCGCAATAACCCATTTGATGGTGAGGGTATATCAGGATTTACCCACAGCTGGCTTTGATTAATCACCCAGGCTTCACCCTCATGAACAAATCACACCAACTGTGGGTACAGTCTGATATATTCACACCCATTTGTGGGTTAATGTGCAAGAAGAAGAAGAAGAAGAAGAAGAAGAGTTTGGTAAAAAATTTCAAAAGACTACCAGATCTTCAGGGTTGATAAAAAATAATAGTATGAAACCTTATAAACGTTTGCCACGAAAACCTAAAACATCTGTTCAAGCAGCCAAACCAACTCTTTGATTCAGAAACATGCCTTCCACAACACACAAGGGCTACTGACGAGATGTCAAGATGCATCATGCAACTCAAGAGTAAATGTTAATTGACAAGTAGGAATTTTTCAGCCCATGCAGTCACTAATTAAGAAATACATTCATGGAAATGAAAGCTCTGTCAGTCTAATTACTGTTTTCACAGTTGCCACTAGAGATTCCTTAAACACCATTAGCAATTATTCAGCATGTTCCGAGGAAGTGCATGCACAAGCACAACATAGTGGCACTATTATAGTGTCTGAGAACAAAATTGTAGTGCTCTGTTACTCATTGAAAATGGGGATAAAATGGATATATAGGAGAGTCAGAAAGGGGAACAACAAAGAAATACACATCATAAATTAGGGAAGATAAAAAGAAATTGGGTATGTTGAGGAAGAGTATACTTTTTAGGGATAGATGTTCATTTATTATGATGAGTAGATGGAGAAGGATGGAAAGTTAAGGCAGGGGATGGAAGAATCACTGTGGCATGAAAGCAGGGGCACAGAAGCAGGCATAAAATAAAGAGGTAGACCAAGAGGGAAGGTACTGATGCACTGGAGATTGACAATGGGCATAATGACATAAAGAAAAGGGGCGAATAAGTGGTGATGGAGAGGGCTGGACAAAAATCAGTGGATATAACAAATACAGAAAGAGGGAGGATAAGTGATAGTGGGAAAGACCGGACAACAAACAAGGGAGGGAGCTGACACATAAATCAGAGGACCACCAGGACCTGGATAGAATGGGTAGCCAGCTCCTAACTATGCTACCTGGGTTAGATTCATGAAGCAGTCTGTTACCCCTATAACAGCCCTTCTCACCAGGCCCTGCCTCAGATGGTGCAGAAGGCAGAGCTAGGCAGTGGTGTGACTCTGTTAGCTACACAATGACCCCTTCAGGTAGTCAATACAGACTCCAAGCTGTCAGTCAGTGAAGTCCCCCATGAGCTCCTACAATTCCTGTCAGGTAATGAAGTACAATCCTTTTAGCAACAGAGGGAGCCAAACACTCTTTTCCAGTGATTGGCTACCATACACCACTGGGGATGTCCCTTGCTACAGTAACTCAAACACCTAATGGAGTGGCAGACCTTGAGATAGATGATGGACGGGTACGTTGGTATAGCAGGAGCCACTGCTGCACCACACAACTGCAGTGGCATATATTGTACAATATAGTAATATAACAGAAAAGAAAAAAAAAAACATAAACAATATAAGAAAAGAACATTTTAGGAAGGGAGAGAAAGAAGACAGAAACACATTACTGTCACAACTATATTTTACAGGTGGCTAGGGATATACTAAACAGCTGCTAATATGCTGCTATGCTAGGGCCAATAGTTCTGACTAGGTATAGTAACTATGAACAGGTATAGTAACTGAAATGCCCCTATGATGATGTGCATACAGTCATGCAGATGCAGTGGATCCTTGGCAAAATTTTGAGGGGAATTAGCCAGCAGAATGCTGATGTTAGACATGATAGGCCATGGAAGCTGTGAGCTGATGTACACCCACGGATATGTTCTATGGGACATGCAGTAAGCTTTGCCATGTAAGCTAGACCAGTGTTAGAATGTTTACCATCTAACATGCCCATGGTGCTAGTAAAGTTTATCAAAGAAGAGAGACTCCAAACGCAAAGACAACACACTTTTAATAGTTATGTGAACAGTAACTAAAAGGTTATGTGCTTGAAAAAACTAAATATGTGAATGTGTATAAAGAAATTGATGAACATTGCAATAATGTTATTAATAGGAAAGGTAAAAAGCTGCAAAGGGATTTGGTTGAATACAGGGAGGGGAGAGCTTACCCTCCACCAAAGAAAATATTGAACCAGGGTATTATGGACATGGGTTCTAGGGTTGGAAATGATTCTAATGTGGTTGTTAATGACAGGGAGGGTTCCCCCCACTTAAGAACCCCCCCTTTAAGAAGGAATGAACGGATAGCCCAGAGACAGGGCCAAGTCAACAACAACAGTTGCAATTTTTTCAGGGGAGAGAGAGGCAGAGGAAGAGGATGGGACGGGAGAGAAGCCAACACTGGAACAACAATTGCATGAGAGACCAACAATGGGACAACCGAGAGAAGTTGTAGAATATGCAAATAAGATTGTAGTTACTCATTCTGGTATACAGAACAGACTAGGTGGTTTCAGCATTTTTAACTATACAGACTTAGTAATTGAAAATAAGCACTTTGAACTATTTACTAAGGATTTTCAATATGTACTAGCAAGGCCAGTGAGTTTGGTTAGAACCTTGGTTAGAACTTTGATTGATGTTAAGCTGTTTACAAGGAAATTAAACTTGAATTTATTCTTTAAAGGGAAGAAGCACATGAACTCTGGTTTAAGTAGAAAGAGTGTATTTAACCCCCCACTTAACCCTACTTTGCTATTATTTAAAATACCACCTGCTACAGGGCACTTTTGACAAAAGTTTATATGACTGTTTGCATGTTAGTGGACCACATATTCCCACCTTGTTTGGAATACCCAAAACACATAAAAGAATAGAGAACCTTACTTTTTGTCCTATTGTTGCTGGGGCAGGCTCTCTTATGGAGCCCCTAGCTTTATATGTTGACCACCATGCCAAGAAATTTGTCAACTCTTTGAAACATATCTCTAGAGATTCTTGGGATTTTTTTGAAAAACATTACCCCTGACAGGTTCAATAAGGACCTGGAATTTGTTACTATTGATGTGGTGGAACTCTTTCCCAGTATACCACAAACTGCTGGTTTGGAATGGTTTCATGAGTTGTTATTAGAAATCAGCTATTTGGAACCCCAGCAGGTGAGTCTTATAATAGAATTTATGGAGACCATTTTGAGAAATAATTTTGTGTTTTTCAACAGGGAATACTATAAACAGGAGAGGGGAGTAGCAATGGGGGCTGTTTGTGCCCCCTTGTATGCAAAACTGTGTTTTATACTACTGGGAAAGGAAATTTTTCTCTGAAACAGACTGGTTTAGATATATTAAATTTTATATCAGGTTCCTGGACAACATTTGTCTTTCCTGGGTGGGAACTGGGAATAAGCTTATTCAATTTCTGAGTTACATTATTAGTTCTACTGAATTATTTTAAGTTCACATACAACTCATGTACACAGACCATTAACTACTTAGATGTTACCATATACAAAGTTTATGCCAGCAACTGCTTCCAATCCAAGATTTTTTGAAAGCACACATTTTCAAATTCTAATTTACACTTTGAAAGTGGACAGCCATTTCACAGAAGAAAGGAATAGTCAAGGGGCAGTTAATCAGAGCTTCCAGGATGTGTAGTGATGTGGTAAACTTTCAGAAAGAGACAGAATTTATTAAAAAACTTTTTTTTTACAAAGGAAGTACCCGTGTTGGCTTATAGACAGCTTGACAGCAGAAGAGGTTAGAGACAGGGAGCTGAAATATAAGCCCCTTTTAGGTTTGGATTGTTTGCCATCTACAAACAGTGAGCAGATTGATGGAGATTTTGGCTCAGCTTTTATCCACACATATTCAGCTACGTCCTCAGATATAGAGAACATTATTAAGAAATACCGGGGAGTACTTACAATCAATGAAGATACCAACAAATTTATAGCTAAGAATTCATGAAGATTTATTAGGAGAAGGGACATGAATCTGAAGGAGATGTTTGAAAGGGGAGATTGTGTTGATTTGATGTTGAACAACAGGAAACCTGGTACATTTAGGTGTGGGTTTTGCAATCAATGCACTCTCATGGCTGACCAGGAGAGTATTTGGCAGCAAGGGACTTTTTATTTAAATCCTTGAGACACTATAACTGTAGTAGTACAGGAGTAGTGCAATTGGTTACCTGTGAAGTATGTCCCAGTTTTTATATTGGGATGACAGAGAGGTGCTTAAGGAAGCAGGCATATGAACACTCATATGATACAGTAAGAGAAAAGGAGACTAGGGCACTGTTTAATCACATTAAAAACTGCAGGAATTCCAACTTCAGGTTCTCTGTTATAGAACAAGTCTTACATGACCCCAGAAGTGGTGCTTGGGAAACCAGATTAGCATATAGGGAGTTATTCTGGCAGATTAAACTGGATGCAGGCAAACCCACGGGGATGAATGATTATATTAGTATTAACAGTGTCCTTAGACTAAGGGCTGCTAAATTGTGAATGATTTTACTAATACAGCATTGTTCAAGTAGATATTTTAATCACTTCATTTAATACACAGTGTTAATTTTATTCTATTTGCCCTGAGCATTAAAGGGTTAACACTGTAGTGTTGGATTGGGAGGGGTTATAGAATATGTTGTATTCAGTGATTGGCAGGTACTGATTGCTGTTTACTTTTAAATAAGTGCACTTTGTAATGCAGAATTGTTCTGAAGAAGCCTGGGAGTGTTCTGGGTGAAAGCGCTTAACCTTTTATTTGCTGCTCACACAACTGTTATTAAACCTGCTTTGCCTTTCTGTTTGGAGTCTCTCTTTCTTGGATTTTTGGTCCTACTTCTTGGAGGTTTTTTGAAGTTTGTCAAAGACATGTGGGCAATTTTTGGCAAGATTGGCAACTATCAGCATGCACTTTGCAATCACCTTAATGTCGGTTGCTGTGTACCAGATAGCACAACAGTATTAAATTGCAAATGCCAGTGACATACCCAGGCAGAGTTGGTACCTGCATTGGAATATAATGGGGTCAAATGTGGTCAAAAAGGTGAGATTCATAGCCCACTATTGTTCATCCTCCTGGTTTGTGGCAGTGTCCACAGTGTGTGACAGTGTCAACAGGCTGCATGTGAGGCATTATGTGGTAGTGAATATGACATCCAGACAGACTGAGAATGGCATCTCCTTGTAAATGAGGAATGTAAGAACTCTTTGAATATGTATAGTGTTCTATGAAGAATGTGCATATGGATTAGTAAGGCAATAAATATATACATGTTAGTGTCTCATCAAACATCAAACACTCATTAGTGCAAACACAGAAGGAAAGATAATTTTTTAAATCTTAAATAATCAAAAGCAACAAAAAATAAATCTATATATAAATAGATAAATAGGTAGATCTCTAGAAAGATAAATAGATTTAGATTGATATACATGTTGTGTCAGCCAGTATACATGATAATTTGACAGATGTGCCAGAGGAAACTCTACATACTACAGCATTTGATAATTCAGTGCTGCTCTGATATAAATAAATTCTCAATAAGATAAAAGTAATCATGTTCACAGCTGGGTCTGGAAATAAGCCCCATTCTCCTCCAGTAAAGGTGCTGGTTCTGTGCTCTCTTCTTCTGAACTGAAAACCAAGAACATTGAATACAAAACACATTAATTATAGGTCTTGAAAAAATCCATTTACTTATATGGGAAATAGCTAGGCAGTGATCAGCCCTGGATACTGACTATACCTTTCAGAAGCAGTCTGCCTCTCTGGCCTCATTGTCTCATGGGCTACAAAGGTCAGAATGGTACATTCTCAGGTTGCTATAGCGGTACTGGCACTGCTCAACAGAACAGCTGATGCCAGTGGAGCCAGGCACCTTCCTGATAAGGCTGTGCCAGGGATTCACTTTATACTCTGGATTCTTATGAGTCTCCTAACAGACATTCCTGTAGGTCTGTTTATATAATGCACAGAAATATTGTGCTTTCTACTGAGTGCCACCTGTGAGCCCTGCCACCCTCAGTGCCTTCTGAAGCTACATCCATGTACCAAGTCACGATCAAAGAAAAATATTAGGCCTCCTGTGATCACACATTGCTGCTGTCAGCATATGATTTCTACCATCAGGCACCTCAAAAGTGTGAATAGCTATTGTGCCACCATTTCATTGTGCAAAAATAAATTATATGGAAAGTAAGATTGTGCCTAGGTGCAAATAATGAGAAATGAGGGAACTAACAGTACAGTACCTATGTGTTTCCATTTTTACACCTTAGCACCTCTACATGCTTTAAGAGGATTATATTTTACCCACTTCCAAGATGAGGTCATGAACCTGATTTTGCTTGGGCAATGTACCTCACAGATGTTCATGTGAATGCATGATGTTGGTGAGGTTTGTAGTATGTCATAAGTGAAGCGTGCCATCATCTAAAAGTAGATTAAGGAATACTTGCTTGAAATAGATGAATTAGCATAATGACAGAGCTAAATGCATAGAAATTGCACAATAAAAAAACAACCATAACCACTGCAGTGCTTATCACACTATGGAAGTTTATTTTTCAGCAAACTGTAAATCTAGTACCCCTGAAGGAAAACTGAAAATCTAAAAGCAATACAGGCAACAACAGAGGTAAGCAATTGGAGAAGAGTATTATTTTGCATTAGAGTGTCAGCAGCCCAACGACAGATAGCACATTCCCCAAACCAGGGACATTGAATGCAGACACTTCAGTGCAGCGTAAGGAGGATGCTGCACTCATGGCTGTATCACCCTTAAGATGAGATTTTACATTGAGGCCCCATCTGCTTGAGCTGTTGGTAGCTCAAGTGAAAGTAAAACATTTTATGGCACCTACTGAAAAGAGTAGGGAGTCCTTTATTTTTACACACATGCACAGACACACACACACACACATACACACACACACACACACACACACACACACACACACACACACACACACACACACACACACACACACACACACACACATATTTTATATATATATATATGTGTATATATATATATATATATATATATATATATATATATATATATATATATATATATATATATATATATATATATATATATATGGGATCTGAACTTTTCACCGAAGCACAAATAGCCGGGCATACTTCCGTGAAAGTGCTTTTTACCAAAAAAGCACTTTCTCGGAATTATGTCTGCAGCTAGAGGGAGTTGTGGGGGAATGACTGTTGTGGCGATCCTACTACATTGTGGATATGAGAATAGGGACGGCTTGCCCCCCTGCATAAAAGTAGATATATTTTTTTAACACACTTTAACAAAAGTGCTTTTCCGGTGAAAGCGCTTTCGTTAAAGTGTGTTCGGTGATTGTGGATTTGGACTATTGAACTTTCGGTCAATAGCCCTAGATCTGTAGATATATACATATTTATACAATTATTTTACTCAGAAACAGCTCCTTGTGGTCCTGCAGAGTGGTGCTAGCAACAGAGAACTGAGAAAAGCGACTACTTTCCTGATCTAAGTATTTTTATGCTGTTTTTACCTGAGAGACCTTCCTTGTTTTCCCACATTTCTCGACTAGTTTAGACCAGTATACAGGCTTTGCTGTATTCTGGACTGTGGTGTAGTTTCTGTGTTGTCCATTGCCTTACTTGGATAGAAGGAAGTTTCTTTGCTCACCAGTGGGAGTGGGGAGCCTTAAGCAGCCTATCTATCCCTGAAGGAGTGACCTCAGCACAAGAGCTTGTAGTAATTGAACGTTTTGGACCATTTCCAGCTCTTTTGAAGTTTCCTGTTTAAAATCCGCCCCTGAGTGTTTTTTTCTGGCTATACTACTCAGAAACAGCTCCTTGTGGTCCTGCAGAGTGGTGCTAGCAGAAGAGAACTGAGAAAGACGTTTCCTGATCTAAGTATTTTTTTGCTGTTTTTACCTGAGAGACCTTCCTTTTCTTACTTTGAACAAGTTTAAACTGCTTTATTACTTGTTTTTAGCATTGTACATTATCTGCACTTAAAGTTACATTTGGTCGAAAGTTTGTTGTTAAATTAACTGTTGAGGCTACCCAGTAAAGTGAGCTAGCCTGTGTAAGTGATATATTACTGTTTTCCTGCATTTCCGTGTACTTTTTCACCTAAAAAACAAAAAAAAGCAAAAAAATATCCTTGTTTTCCCGCCTTTCTCGACTAGCTTAGACCAGTATACAGGCTTTGCTGTATTCTGGACTGTGGTGTAGTTCCTGTGTTGTCCATTGCCTTACTTGGATAGAAGGAAGTTTCTTTGCTCACCAGTGGGAGTGGGGAGCCTTAAGCAGCCTATCTCTGAAGGAGTGACCTCAGCACAAGAGCTTGTAGTAATTGATCGTTTTGGACCATTTCCAGCTCTTTTGAAGTTCCCTGTTTAAAATCCGCCCCTGAGCGTTTTTTCTGGCTATACTACTCAGAAACAGCTCCTTGTGGTCCTGCAGAGTGGTGCTAGCAGAAGAGAACTGAGAAAGGCGTTTCCTGATTTAAGTATTTTTTTGCTGTTTTTACCTGAGAGACCTTCCTTTTCTTACTTTGAACAAGTTTAAACTGCTTTATTACTTGTTTTTAGCATTGTACATTATCTGCACTTAAAGTTACATTTGGTCGAAAGTTTGTTGTTAAATTTAACTGCTGAGGCTACCCAGTAAAGTGAGCTAGCCTGTGTAAGTGATATATTACTGTTTTTCCTATATTTCTGTGTACTTTTTCACCTAAAAAACAAAAAAGCAAAAAAATATCCTTGTTTTCTTGCCTTTCTCGACTAGTTTAGACCAGTATACAGGCTTTGCTGTATTCTGGACTGTGGTGTAGTTCCTGTGTTGTCCATTGCCTTACTTGGATAGAAGGAAGTTTCTTTGCTCACCAGTGGGAGTGGGGAGCCTTGAGCAGCCTATCTGTCCCTGAAGGAGTGACCTCAGCATAAGAGCTTGTAGTAATTGGTCGTTTTGAACCATTTCTAGCTCTTTTGAAGTTCCTTGTTTAAAATCCGTGTTTGCGAGGTTTTGCGCGATTGTGCACATAGTGCAGCGCGGGTTAAACAGGCTTAAACTGTTCCTGGGTCCGCCAAGACTGCACTTCAATTTTTCCTTAAGAAAGCTCTACTTTCAACAAAATCAGTCTATTCGCTTTATCATAAGCCTAGCACTTGCTCCTAAAACCTTTCTTTTAAGTGAAGCACCCTTAAACTAACGTAAGCACTACATCCACCTACAACCTGTGCTGATACCCACTTCCTTTCAAAGTCCTCTCTCTGACCCAGTTACACATCACCCCCTTATACTATTCTGGCATGTCGAGTGGTATATTACTGACGTCCTCTCCAGTTCAGCTGGTTAATCTGGGAATCCTGAGACAATGTTACAATTGTCTCATGTACACAGACAACCTTCTCCTCCTCCCAACAAACACAAACACATGTGACAGATGCAACTATATAGCCAAACTGGAGGCTGAACTCTCTCAACACAGGACTAGCAAGACCAGACAAGCAGAGAAGGTAACCACACACACAACAAACCCAGTCTCACATAAACCAACCACAACTGCAAACCAAACACATAATAACACAAAGACATACTCGGAGGCTCTAATAAAAAACTTACCAAAACAACATAGGCTCCCAAAGCAGACATCCAAGAAAACACCACCTCAAAACTCTGCACATGCAGCACATAGTACACAAAGTCAGTGTGTCAAACAATCACAGCCCTTAAGGCGAAACACCATGCCTGATACACTAGTAATAGGTGACTCTGTAGTCAGACACACTGACGTCCCACTTACCAGGCCGAACAAGGAGAGGGTAACGGTGAGCTGCCTGTTGGGAGCTAGGATCCGCCACATAACACAAGCACTCAGGTCAAGCCAAAGCAAATACAAATATGACTCCGTCATTGTCCATGCTGGCGTGAATGACCTGAGACGTACCTCCTTGGACTACATGAAAAGAGACATAGAGGAGCTCTCTGATTATGTAGCCCAGGCCGGTATGACCCTGACCCTGAGCAGCATCTTGCCCTCACCAAGAATGATGCCTGGATTCTAGGGGGATCCAATGTCTGTCTGCTTGGGGTGACATGCTGGACAAGCCACGCTGCTTCGCAAGGGACGGCTTGCACCTGTCTCCACTGGACTTCCGGATATTGGCTAAGGCTCTTACCACCCCCATAGTGCCTTTTTTAGGCAAGGCTCACAAGACAAACCCGCCACCTTAGAAAACAATAAAGGAAAAAAAAACTAAGGGTAATGCTGCTCAACGCCAGAAGTCTAAATCTCAAGATGCAGGCTCTCGAAGCACTCCTCAGTATGGAGAGCATCGATGTCTGTGCAGTAACTGAAACCTGGTTCAAGGCTCCTGAGAGCACCCCAGCCCTACCAGGTTATACCTCGTATCATGCATTTCGGCCCCAAAACCTGGGCCGAACCACACAAAGAAGGGGGAGTGTCCATATTCATTAAAGATACCCACACCTCCAGGTTAGTGGCAACGCACGAAGCATCGGAGACCATCCATGTGCAACTAACCATAGGCAAAACTGCTATACAACTTGTAGCATGCTACAGACCACCCTCACAATCTCAGGAACTCCATTCAGCCTTCCTGAAGACACTGGAAGATATGAATGTCTCACCAAATACCATCATATTGGGAGACTTCAACTACCCAAACATAGACTGGGTGCATTACTCAAGCCCCAACACTCTAGCCCAAAGGTTCCTGGAATTCATCAACTCAAATGTGATGGAACAACTAGTCACCTCCCCCACAAGGGGAAATAATATACTTGACCTGCTCATCACAAACATGGGGACAAAAGGCTCAACACCGGAAGTATACCCCTCACTAGTGAGATCAGACCATAAACTAATAACCCTAGATATTCATGTCCCACCTCCACCCCCAGCACAAAAGACCACAGTGAGAAACTTCTCAAAAGACGACTTTACACTCCTTAGGACTGAAATGGTATCCTTCAAGACCCCTGGGCCAGTGGAAACCACATCCCACAATGCTGAATCCTTCACAAATGCTTTCTATGGGCATCTCCAAGAATGCATGGATCATGCAATCCCAAATAAAACCAAGATCCTTTCCACCAAAGGCAGACATCCTTTCTGGTGGACCCCAGCCATAAACAAACTTTATAACAAGAGAAGGAAGCTACTGCAAGACAGAGCAAAATCCCATAAAGCGAAGGCATCCCTGATCAGCACTAGCAAAAAACTACGTTCACTAATAAAATCATCAAAGGCCAACTTCGAGAGAAAAATTGCTAAGGACACTAAAGATAATCACAAGGCCTTCTTCAGTTATGTTAGAAACCTGGGCGGAAACCCTCAGATATGCGCAGAGTTAGTTCATAATGGCAAAAAAATACACTGAACCCACAGATATTGCCAACATACTGGCAGACAGGTTCAGTGCAAATTTCTCCCCTCCCTCTCCCCAAAAGCTGAAATAGATATCTCAGCTGAATGCAACCTCCCTGAAATCTCAGCTGTCCAGGTGAGAGCTGCCCTCAGCAAAGCCAAAAATACAGCATCCATAGGACTTGACGGTGTCCCAGGTTGCATGCTACGTGAACTCCTAGAGGAGCTAAACCCACACATAAGAACGCTGTTTAATCTTAGCCTTGCTACAGGATACGTCCCTGAACACTGGCGTACAGCTACAGTGGTCCCACTCCACAAAGGTGGCACCTCTACAGACCCTGGAAACTACCGCCCCATAAGCTTGACCAGCCTGGTCTGCAAAGCTATGGAAAGGATCATTATGGAACTCATAAAGAAAGACATCGGGGACCTACAGACAATTAACCCTTCGCAGTTCGGCTTTGTAAAAGGCAGATCCTGTCTTTTAACCCTGGTGGACTTTTTTGAAACAGTCACTAGAGCCATTGATGAAGGCAAAGCAGTTCATACAGCCTACCTGGATCTGGCAAAAAGCCTTCGACACAATACCCCACTCAGGCACCATAGACAAGCTCAACAGTTTAAATGTAAACCTGTTTGTCACAAGATGGGTTGCAAACTGGCTAAAGGACAGAACCCACAAAGTCAGAATAGCTGGAGCTATGTCAGACTCTAAGCCAGTCAGAAGTGGAGTCCCACAGGGCTCTGTCTTGGGACCCCTCTTGTTCGGCATTTACTTCTCAGATGTGCAGGCAAATATAGGGGGGTTGTGGCTGACAAAGTTCGTAGATGACTGCAAACTAGGTGCCATAGTCGACTCACCAGCTGACACATGCATCCTCCAGAAGGGCCTCACAGAAACAGATGACTGGTGCCAGAGTCATGGCCTTAAACTAAATGCCAAAAAATGTATAGCCATCCCCTTTGGAAAAAACAAAGTACCCACAAATTATCACATAGGTGGTAATCCATTAAGTACGGAAAAAGTAATCAGAGACATGGGGACCCAAGTTGACAGTGACCTCTCATTTGACACCCACGTCGCCAAAGTGGTTAGAAAGACCTTCTACCTTGCCCACCTTATCATGAAGGGATTCACATCCAGATCAAAGGATGTCATTGTACCCTTATATTCTTCCCTTATCAGGCCTATGATTGAGTACAATGCCCCATTTGGTATGTACCTCACCCAGCACCTGCAGCAGCTGGAGAGACCCGAAAAGTACCTTACCAAGAGGATTAAGGGTCTCCAGCATATGTCATATGCTGCCAGACTGAAAAAGCAACAGCTCTATTCAGTAGCATACTGCCTGCTCAGAGGTGATCTGTGCCTTACGTACAAGGCCATGTCCAATTCCAAATTAATGGGCATGCTCCATCTCAAAAAATCCAAATCCATCAGAGCCATGAGAGCTAAAGATCTAAACCTCAGCACAAATATGAATAGGACATGCTGGAGGGACAGATTCATAACCCAGAGGCTTCCTGCACTCTGGAACAGGATACCTGTCCATGTTAGGCAGAGCCCCTCACTGACTCTCTTCAAGAGAAATCTGGACGAATGGATGGGTGATCATAAGTTTACCCCGGGGGTCATCTCTGTGTCATTGCTAGATAGAGGCACAGTAAACTAAATTTAATTTAAATTGTACACTTTTGTATCATTACATGGGGTGGCGAAAGCCACATACACTTTGGCTAGGCTTATAAATGCCCTAGGGCAGATAGCCTAGTACTATACTATGAAACTATACTATAAGACTATACTTTATACATAAAAACTTGCCATTTTATATCAACCCCTACTCCTTTTTCCATAACCATAATCTAATCTTCTTTAGTGGCAATAGCCATTTTTTGTTAAACATAATCTCATTAATTCTTTCATTCCATGACCCAGATTACATAGAAAATTTTCTTACCCAAGTCTGTCTTCATGTTCTTACTTTTATTTTCATAATATCCATATTCAGTCATGTCCATCTTTATATCTTCATTTTTTCACACTTTTCATAAAAATGTTCTGTATATAATTTATTTCACATTTTTTGGCTCTCACATGTTAAAAAAAATGCTGTGTTCTTTCCTCTTCCCAACATTATAAGCATAGTCTCTCATCTTTTTTTTTTTATAAAGTGCATTTTCCTTAATAGGTAATTTCTTTATTCTCATCCTCCACAAAAGTCTTGACATTCAGCAATATGTTTATACCACCTATTTATTTCTTTAATTGATTTAATCTTTACTTCTAAAATATTTCTCCATGGATTTATACAATAACATGTTTTCATAATATTGGTATACCATGTCTTTCTTTCTCCTTCAACTTCATCAACTTTTATTTTCCATATTCTTAACTTCTGTTGATAGTTCTCTATTTCTTTGTTAGAATATACTCTTGTTCTTTTATGTCTTATATTTCATAAACATCCTTGTTCTTTCACTTTAATATAATCCTCACTATGTTTCATTCTTTTCATTTAACCATTATAATATCTTATATAAATTTAGTGAAACAGCATACACTATTGGATTTATCAAACCTAATCCTCAATTTTCCTTATCCATATATAAAACACCCCTTTAACAGTTTTTAGTCTTGATCTGCATACAAAAGAAAAAAATGTTTCTAATAACAGTTTTTCATATCCTCTAGGGATCATGATTACACTAGACAAATTCTTTCCCAATAACACTGAATTAATGAGATGCACTTTTTTCTTATGCATTAGTCTATACATTTTCCATAATATACAAATATTCTTTATTTTTTTATTAGAACCCATCCTTTCTTATAATCGTCTTTATCAAAATGTGTCCCTACAACAAAACATCTTTTCACAGAAAATTGAACACCTGCTATTTTAATTGTGTTACCCAACCCTTAATATCCCTTGATATTTTTTCTTTATTGAGCATCATACCTATTTCTCATAACTTTCAATTAAACAAATGATAGCTTCTCTCATCTATTCTTTATTTTTAGCTATTACAATTTCATCTGCCTAAGACATCATAACTGGAAGTTCAAGTTCGACTTACATTTTATAGCTTGCATTCTTCATTTTCTGATTTACATCTTTAACTGCTGTATTCAAAATAAAAAAAAATAAATAAATTACTGCTCATAGGACACCCTTGTCTTAAACTATTATTCATATCTATTTATCCATCCATTAATTAAAACCCTTATTTTATTACTCTCATAAGCTTTTCGACACACTTGTTTAATCTTATAATTAATATTGCACATGTCCATTATTTTCCACAAAATGTCATGTTGTATAGAATGAAATGTTTTATTAATATCACTGGCCATATTTTACATCTTCATTAATTCTATTTATATCATCTATAATTCCTCTCACTATAGTTAATGATTACTGCCACCCTTTTTCTCTTATACCATATATCATTTTTCCATAATGTATTTCATCTTACTTTTGAATCGTTTTGTATTATTGCATAAATATCTTTTAGTTTATAATATTTAAAACTATACATTTCCAATTTTTTACATCATCACTTTTTCCCCTTTTCTGTATAAATTTGAATATTGCAATATGTAATTCCTTGCATTTTATTCTGTCATTTAACCATTCATTAAATACACATATTAAACCACTTTTGCCATCATTTTAAATGTTTGTACATTTCAAACCTAATTCCATCTGGACTCATTACGGATTGTACATTTCACTGTTTTAATGTCTTTTCTAATTCATATAAAGTAATCTCTTACTTTCCATTCTACCATGTCTCTCTTTTTACTGAACATTTCTTTAACATAACTTACAATATCAATAATTTGTTTCTTACTTTTCTTTTTATTACCTTCTTTGCCCTTCATTTCCGTCTTTATACAACTATCCTCTTTTATTATTTTACTTAAATAAGGGGAATTTCTTATTTTCTTCCTAGTATAAAATATTTTTGTTTATATAATAATTCTCTAATTCTCTCATAATTTGTCTTGTAAATCTTTATTTTTTCTCATAATGATCATTAGTACTACTTTTCAAAACTATTTAACAATTATCTATGCAGTTTAGGATATTCCCATGTTTCTTTTCTTTTTTTATTTCTCACAATAAACAAGTTTTATATTTGCTTTTGAAAACAATCCAGCATTCTGACCAAGTGACACAGAAAACTCTCATATTAATATGATTGTTCCATAGTTGCTTAATGTCTTTATTTCCTTTTTCAGTTTATTCCTTTTCATTTATTCTTTTTAGGCATTTCCTATTTTATGTACTCTTTATTATAATATATCTCTTCCCATATTGCCAAATGACACCCTCAAACAAACTAGAATAATAGATTCTTGATCCATTATACATATTCCTTCTGATCCCAAAAAAAGTAGTCTATTTCAGGTTTTAAAGTACCCCTCTTATAAGTCCATGTTTTTGTTCCATATAACTAATTTTTCACATTTTATTATTTCTAACATCTTTTTAACATCTTTTCCTCTTTTCTTTTTATTACCCCTTAAATCACAATTGAAATCACCTGTAATCATTATATTCATGTTGGCAAAAACAGAATCCAATATTTTATTAAATAAATTATCCCTCTTTTTACTAGTTGGGTATGTGTTCATTGCAATAATTATATACATTTTTCCTTGCCACCTTAAATCTATAATAGTTGCTCTTCCCATATTTACTAGTATAGCATCCAAAATTATTTTTCATACTATTAAAATTCACAGAAAGAATCCTAAAATGATTTCTTTCTCTGTTTCTTAGTTCATGAGAGATCATCCTATACTAATCCCTTACAAGAAGGGCTTCATTGATTCCCTTTCTTTTTTTATATTAATAGCTTTAAATGTTATTTTCTATCTTTTCTACCAATGGAAGTTTTTCTTCCTCTTACCTTTTTCCAACTTATGTCCTCTTTATTAGTAACTTCTGATTTTATTTCTAATTCTTCTCCGTTATTATCTTTTTCAACATCTCCCTTTTTTACAGTTTCATCTATTTCTGTCTCCTCCTTAGTCCTTTATTTCTCGTTTTCTTTACCTTTGTTTGCAGGACTTAGCTAATCCTCTTTTTCTTGGCAAATGCCCCTTTTTTACTTTATAAAATTCAAGCTCACATTTTTTGTTTCATACCCTGTTTTACCATAACTATATGTTTTTTTTCTTGTCACAATTATTAATTAAATGTCCTTCTTTTCCACAAAAAAAAACAAAAAAAAAAAACAAGTCTTTGGCTGCCTCCAACATTTCACAATATCCCTAATACCAGCAACATTTATAACACTTGGAATATGTGTATTTTTATTCCTTTCCATTTTCAGAATATCATTGCAGTCCCATGCACTAGTAGATAAATGTTTAACATGTCTATTATATCTATCGAAACGATACCCTTTTTATATATTCATTCCAAGGATTGTCATTCTATCTTTTTTCATATTCACACAAACATTTTTCCATGGTGTTAACAGTCTCAAAAAATGTCACAAAATGTATCTTTATTAATTAGAATAAATACTCTTACCTTTTGAACCTTTGTTCCCAATGTCAAAATTACATTGTCCCATACCTCATATCTATTTAGTTCCTTTTCCCTTTTTCTTTTTACTCTGTATCCTAACTACAAACTTTCTTTTCACACTGTCTTCTTCTCTTTTCCAATTTATCCCTCCTTCCAATATATAACTGCTGCTGCTGTCTTTGCATATATCCTATTTCCACTGTTTCCCCAATACTCCTGTTTACTTAAATGAATTCCTTCTTTTTCGCAATAAACAATTTTATGAATTATACATTTAGACACATATGCGCACGCATGCTCGACCATCAATTCCAGCTACTTGCATGATTGTACATCTCAAATATCTGCTTCAGAAACAAGTCAATGAATACAGTTATAAATAATGAATATGAAATGAATCTCAGTTTTCTGCTTCCAAAACCATAATGTGGAACTCAATGCAACCTCTTCCCCCTGCCCTTTCAAGTGCTCAAAAAAGAGATAAAGGGTCTAAAAAATCAGGAAAATATTTTAAATACTTCTGTTATATATGTAGACAGTTGTGTGAAAAATGGAAGTCAAGAAAATCTCAAGAAAGTTTAAAATTAGCTGTAATTACAAGCCCATTAATAATTAATTTGGTATTAAGGAGGGGAGGTGTTGGCTGCCTATATTATCATCTCTACTCATATTATCTGCTCATATCTGTTAATTTGAGAAAGCATTCTTCTCTGAGGTCTGTTTATGTATGTTTGGATCTTACAGCTGTTTTACCATCTTCTCTGGAACTTGCAATCTCTGTATGTATTGATACCTTTATGAATATGGTTGAAACCATTAGGAAAAAAAAGTATGGTGCATGACTAGGGAATATCTTCTAAAATTAGTGATTGCACAGTTATGCACTTAACTTAATACCTGAAGTGAGGGCAGAAGATTAACGCCATGAAATGTTAATTAGGTGCTACTTATTTTGCAGGGTTTGATTCCATCCACATACATCTGCCTACTGTGGAATTCTCAGCAAGTAAATTAGACAGCACTTTGGAGCATTTGGAAAATTGGGCTAGGCTTCTCAGCAGTCTCCTGGACTGCTTGCCTATTAACCACCTATAATCCAATGACTGCCATTTTAGCGGTATAGTGGAGGATTCTACAGATGTTAAAGCAGCTCTTTCCTTTCTACTGCATCTTTCAGTTGACTAACACTGAGGTTCATACATGTGAACCAGTTGTAACACAATAGTTTTGTTCTCATTTCTGAAAGATAATCAAAGCACTCTGTTGTATTACATATTCATGCCTCTCAACTTCTTTGTTCAAGAATTCTGGAGACTAAGGGTCAGTTTCAGAGACATATTTTAAATATTGCTCTTCTAAACTTGGAAAGCTACTCGAAAAGCAGATTTTGCATTAGCATGTATGCTCTGAAAACATATGATGTCTTAAACTCAAATGTCATTCATTGGTTAATGATGGCACCCACAATAACTTTCAAAAAATACATAATTTTGTGAAGAACAGACCAAAATTATAAGGCAAAACAATGTGATGCTCTGTAAAATTCTGACATTTGAGGGGGATGCATATTATTTGCTAGGATCTTCTACAGCTTGGTTGGAATGCATGTGATATATTAACAGATGTTCACAGTAATCTCACTGGAAATCTACTCTGTTGCCCCCCCCCACACACACACACACACACACACTCACACACACACACACACACACACACACACACATACACACACACACACACACACACACACACACACACACACACACACACACACACACACACACACACACACACACACATTATCCTAATTACACCGCAAGACACCATAACATTGATAGAGATTAATTTTCAGTGGAATCATGGATAGGTGTAACAACTGTGTTTTTGGAATTTTTAATTTGTGAATGAGTCAACAAGGTGAAATGAAAGGAAATATTCATTATCAGGGCATAAATCTGGGATGAAAGGGGTTGGCTTGACCCCCTCCCCCGATTTACTGATCTCTAGCGGGGGCAGAAGTTGTGTGATTGAAGAAGAGGAAAGACATGTAAATGGATGGAACAAGCAGTGTACAGTACTGTAGCTGAAAAGTCAGTGCTTGTGCAGAAGCACACATACATCACAGGTTGGTACAGTGCACCTCCTATGTAGTGTGCATGTCATAGCAGTGAGGAGAGACATTAAGGCATTAAGGAAAAACTCCCATTAAGCTGCAGTAGGGGAGATGAGGGAACACAGTCTCTTCAAAAAGACTGGAAGGTTTCCTCCCCTCTGCCATCCCACTAGAAATAAATTGGCCCACAGCCAGCTGGAGTGGCTGATATCAACAGGTACAAGAAAAAAAATCTGAAAAATAAATTTGCCCAAGACATTGCAGTAGGCATGACTGAATACCTTGTAATAACATATTTACAGTTGTATACAAAAATAAAGGATAACAATGATTATGTGGAAATAAAGTATATTATATGAACCAACACCAGATATCATGGACTAAATGTATTATGTCATAGGATTAAATATAATATTTTAAATGCATTTTTCTGAAGACTGTGAGGTCTGAAGAGCTCATAGAAATGATCAATGTCTTGTCATGATATATAGACAAAATAATATTTAATACTAACAACAATAAATTTTGCTTCAGATGATTAAGTTTCAGAAATGGAAACTAAAAAGAAAAACAAGACAGATTACTTTATCGAAACCCTGCCATTCATATCTAATCCTATTTGGCTTTTTCTGCTGATGGCAGATAATATAGCACATCAAAAAAGGTCAGGCCTTATAGATTCATACTCGTACACTAGAATCATGAATCTATAAGCAATGTTATACAGCTGATGCATATACTTTTATAGTTTCAATTATATGATGAAAATCTTCTTGGATTTAACTTCCTAGAAACCTGCTTTCACAGCCAGACTGTTCTTCTCTGACAGTGGACTTCAGTAATCATTGATGATCACATACAGTAGTAAACGTTCCCTCTATAAGGCATTTAAAGTACCTGCTGAAAATAATTTTATGATTTATCATGGAAAACATAAAGCAATGCCCTCTACAAAACAACATATTTTTTTACCTCAGTACATCTGAAAAAAAATAAATTGTGGAGAGGAGCTTCCATAAAAAAATAAATGCATTATGTATATTAATTGGATGCCAGCAACCACTGACCTATTCTGCAGTAAAGAATGTAGCACACAGTTCATACGAGAACCAAGTTATCAAATGCAGCTGTTATTTACATGGACAGTGTAGGTCAACCAGTTTAATAGAAGATGGCAAGGTTTTAAATAGATGCTGTTACAGATGCACAGTCAAAGAACTTAGTGACCATGGCTATGCATGTGCAAATGTTACAGCCATGGGGGAAAAAAGTTTGCATTTCAGGAGTACACATAGCGGCTATAGGCATGGTTCAGACATTTCCTTTTGCCATGTTAGGGCAGGCATTGTTACAGACATTGCAGAATCCATGCCACAGGTGCAAGTGAGTTAAACCTGTCAAATGTATTCTACTTGCTAAAAAAATACATCAAGAAGCTCACACACTAGACACAGACAACACATAAATGCATAAAGACTTACACCAATAGACACACACACACACACACACACACACACACACACACACACACACACACACACACACACACACACACACACACTAATAAAACACCATAGCCCACCTACAAATAAGTATCAGGCTGAAATCTCTATATACGTTTAAAAAAATATTCCAAAACTATAAAACGAAAGTAAAGAAAACATGAAACACATCTGGCATTCACTTCATAGTTAAAAAAATACTTCAGGCAATGCAGACATAAAATACACATGCTATAAATAATGTTACTCAATAAAATTAGCAGGTAGCATTACTCTAGCACAAAAAAACATATAAGGATAGGTAAATGGAACACATGGTAGTCTGGTTTTGTGAAAACATGAAATATCTTGTACTGTAGAGGTTGGTGATATATATTTATTTCTCCTGTCTTTGGCTTTAATGATAAAATGCATGTTCTAAACTTCCCAGGAAAGAAATTTGAAGTGTCACTGAACCAAGTCCAAGCATTGCATATTTATTCAGTCACTGTGATATATGTTTGCTCGTATAAATCAATCAGACTGTTAAGCAGTGTCATAAAAACAATGGTTTGTCTAGAGCTCTTCATTTTCAGAATGCATTCAATGTTCTACATGGTTTAATTAAATATGTAATCAGTGAGATTACTAATGTTTGACATTACAATCCATTGAATTCATACTATGGCATCTTTTAGCTTCCTTAATCTTAGTCTATACATTTTTAGTTGTTTTCAAATCCTGCTGCATCACATTTAATCAAATTTTGCTTACTTGTGCTTGTTGCCATGAGAGTTAATTATGTTGGCAGCTAGATTGTTTTTTTTATGTCCATTTATAAATTCAGTTCAATGTTGACTGAATCAGTTCTGCATCTCATTTCAAAACAGTATTTTAGTTATTTTAAAAAAGATCTTTTGCTGTTAAAATTGTTACTGTAATTTCTATAGATGTATACATTGTATACAAGTACTAATTTGAAACATAAAACTGAAAGTTGTCTCCCTCTCTCTTTCTCTTCAGAAAATGTTCATTCTCAATGGTCATACCTCACCAGAATCATCAAATTCTGTTCACATGCAAATGTTAAACACATTTCTATGGTCAGTTAATTTGTCTTAAAGTTGTACTTATGAGTATTTTATAATTCAAATACATGTGCAAAGCATATATGAAATTTAGGTAAGTCACATATACCACAATATATGACCTGTAATGTTTACATTGGTGCCACTAACTAACTGCTTGCAGTTGCATAAGATTTTTGGTTACTAAATGCTTACAGAAATTGAATCTTACAGTCCTTCCTTATTGTATCTTCTCGAAAAATACTTCAATGTTTACTTAATTTTTATGCATAGCTTTGCAGTCTAACTGGAGTATATATTTTAAATAGATGAGTGTTTCCTTCGCCCTTCAAGCCCATGAACTATCAAAGCAGACTTCTTGTCTAAAAGACCTCACTTTTAAGTAACCTTCTGTTAAAGAGATGTTAAAGAACCATCACCACTTGTTCCTTTAGGCTGTTGGTTGCATTTTTCTTTAGTCATATCTAAGATTACTTTTTGTTTTGTCTATGTTCTTAATGCAAGTTCTTATTGATCACCTCCTTTGGAGATGACTAATATTGTTTTCTCCTAAGTGAAATTTGTGTTTATTTCTGTCTCTAAAATGTTTAGAAAATTGATTTAAGTTGTTTACTATGTCAGTGTCCCATATCTGAAATGCAGAAATGCAATAGTTTATTTTTTTTATTATGGCATACTCAGAATAAATCCTTTCATTTTACAAATTGCTTTCTAATAAAAAATGGGGAAAACTAACTTTTTTATTCATTCTCTTCTTATTCTTATTCACATAAGTAATTACATCCATTCATAGGAACATAGTTATTACTGGTATTTTGACTGTGACAAGAGTTGTTTCCTGAAGCTTTAAAGGTAAGGTTCAGCCCTGATGTTTTCTGGGATGTGGTTTCAGGAAGTAGGTGCAAGTTTAACATCTGAGTTTTTGACAAAGTGATTGAAGGTTTAGCTAAACGAGACTCTTTGGGCTTCCATAGAAAATAGGATGTGCTTTTGAAAACAAGCATGTGTTTTAGAGGAGCAGTCATTTTTACTAATTATATTTAAAGTGAATGTGTTGAGGAGGAGGAGGAGGAGGAGGGATAGCCTGTCATGGCCTAGGAGACAACTAGATTTTGAGATAGTGAGGCAGTGATTTTCTTTGTGAGGGATGATGTGAAATAATGTGACACTTTTATCTGGGGATTTTACTTTAGGTCTTTTCTATTATGTACATATTGCTGTTGGAACAGGTAGCTGTTACTGGAAGGCTGTAATAGCTGTACATTTAAGGCAACACTTCATCTAGCATTCAATGGAGAAAGTGAAATATTTTAGATGCTACTCTGAGGTGAATGAGAACTTTGTTAAATCTCAATGTGAGGTAGGTAAGATAGGGTTGGATCACATGTTTTCCCTAAGTATTTTTATGGTGCTGATGTCAGTGCAGTCACTGAAACATGGTTTAAAGATGAGGAAAACACCCCAGCCATGCACAGCTACAACACCTTCCATACATTCAAACTACAAATTGAGCATGAAAAAAAAACAAAGTAAGAATTGTATCCATGTTCTTTAAGGATAAGTACACCTTGAGACCGGTCAAACAGTATGACTCTGTTGAGCTACTTCATGTCCAATTATCTATAGGCAAAGACCCCTACCACATCATAGCTAGCTATAGGTTCCCCACCATGAAACAGAAAAAGCATACTGCATACCTGGACTTGCTGGAGTCATTTGCCATACAGCCCAACACCTTACTCACTGGTGATTTTAATCATCCTACCATCAACTGGGAAGCATACATGACCACACACATGCTGGCTCAGAGGTTATTGGACTTTGTCAATGCAAATGCTCTGTAACAGCTAGTTAGCACACGCGCAAGAGGTTCAAATTTCCTGGACATAGTACCATGCCCTGTAACATCTGTAACATGGGAGAGTATTGCATCTCCTCCCCGTTTGATATCCCCACTGGTAAAATCAGACCATAAATCAGCCTTGTTCAATGTATTATGAGATCAGATACCGCATCAAGCTGAAAAACACTTAAGAATTTTTCAAAGATGAACTAACTCCTACTAAACGATGGTGTAAGAAGTTTCAACGTCCCCTTGAACACAGATAACATGGATTCCTATTGAGAGGTGTACACCAATGCCCTGTATAACCACGTAAGCAGTTGTATAGAATCTGCTGTACCTGACCAAATTAAAATCAGGTCTTGCTGAAAAAGGCAAGCCACTTTAGTGGACCCCTAGTGTAAACAGGCTAGAAGACAAGAGATATAAACTAATGCACAAGAACAAGAGAGAAGTGGCTCAGCAGAGGAAGATATCCCTCTGTAGCTTAAACAAGCAAACCAGAAATCTTCTTAAGTCCTCCAAAGCTAATTATGAAGCAAATATAGCCTCCCTAGCTAAGGATAATCACAAGTCATTCTTTAACTACATCTAAAATCTAAAAGAGAATACCCAGCTATGTGCTGAACTGGTTGTGGATGGCACCACCCATCCTCAACTGGAGGTAATATCCAATCTGCTAGCTGACAGATTTGGAGCAAACCTCACCCCCCGCCCCCTCCAGTCATCCCCCAAAGTATACCTACCGCCATTTCTCTTCCTATTATCTCAAGAGAGCAGGTCATCTTGCTGCTTTCCAAGGCTAAAAACATGGCATCAATGGGACCAGACAACATCCCAGTTTACCTTTTACACAATTTAAAACATGACCTAGCAGACCCACTTGCATCCCTGTTTAACCTCAGCCTATGAACTGTCTATATTCCAGCTAAATGCAGGACAGCAACAGTAATCCCTCTCCACAAAGTGAGCCGTCAAACAACCCTGGGAATTATAGGCCTAAAACTTGACTAGCCTAATCTGCAAGGCCTTGGAAAGAATCATTATGGACCTTATTAACAAGGACATAGGTAAGCTCCAAACTCTGCTCTCAACCCAGTTTAGATCTGCTAAAGTTAGATCATGCCTGCTAAACATGGTTGACTTATTTTAGAAAGTCACCAAGGCCCTGGATGAGGGGAAAACAGTGCATACCACCTATCTTGACCTAGCCAAGGCATTTCCCACAATCCCCCACGTGGGTATTATAGAGACACTCTCCCTCGTGGGAGTTAACCCCTACATTACCAGATGGGTAGACAACTGGCTCACTGACAGGACACATACTGTCAAAATGGGTGACTTCACCTCTAGCAAAAGACCAGTCACTAGTGGTATACCATAGGGTTCTATACTGGGCCTCCTACTATTTGGAATTTATTTCTCAGAAGTCCAGGAAAACTTTGACAGCCTGACCAAGTTCACTGATGGTTGCAAATTGGGAGCAATCACTGAGTCCTCAATGATTTTAATATACTGCAGACAGGGTTAATGCAGACAAATGACTGTTGCCAAAGCCAGGGATTAAAGCTAAATGCAAAAAAAGAAATGCATTATTATTCTCTTTGGGAAAGCTGACATTCCTGCTAATTGCATTATAGACAGCACCTCCATAAGTGTAGACCCAGTGGCACATGATCTGGGTACTCAGGTTGATAGCAACTTGAACTTTGACCACCACGTATCAAGAGCAGTAAGGAAATCCTTGTCTGTGGCACATCTTATAAGTAAAGGCATCACATCTAAATCTAAGGATGTTATAATTCTATTATATTCTATGCTCATCAGACCAATAATTTAGTACAATGCTCCCTTTTGCACGTACGTCTCCAGACACCTGCAACAACTGGAAAGACCACAGAGGTTTCTCATGAATAAATTACATAGTACAAAAAAACAAGTCTTACATGGAAAGACTGATAGCCCTGTCATTGTATTCTGCCTTTTACAGGTTGCCAAAGGGTGACCTGTGCCTGGTTTACAGGGCAGTCTCTGACCCACCCCTGATGGAAATACTACACATTTGTAAATCAAACTGCATGAGGGCTACTTGTTCCAGGGATCTTATCCTAGCCTCTGGCTTGAA
Source organism: Protopterus annectens (assembly GCF_019279795.1). NCBI lineage: Eukaryota > Metazoa > Chordata > Ceratodontiformes > Protopteridae > Protopterus > Protopterus annectens. The sequence continues at coordinate 1,076,039,279 of NC_056725.1, forward strand.
TAGGTCATGATGGGGAGATACATTTCCCAGGGACTGCCACTTCTCTGGAACAATCTTCTAATTCATGTGAAACAGATCCCTGTCTGATCCTCTTCAAATGCAACTTAGATCAATGGATGAGTGACCACAAATTCACTACTGGACAGAGGAAGTCAGTATTAACTACCATAGACCCTTACCTCTGCGAACTTCACTCACGCAACCAATGACAACTGGGGTAGCTTGGGATTAATATGGCTAGGCTTGTAATGGATCTAAAGCCATTAGCCTAAAAATGTTCTATGAACCTTTAAACCTTTATGAGCATATGTTGTGATTACTAACAAAGAGAAACGCTGTGGGTTAGTTATGCACATTGGAGTAATGTTTGCTTGTCTTTTACATGTGCCAAATAACACAATGATATATTGATATTTTCATGCTTAGTGTCATATTTTTAGCATGTAAACAGTTCCAGAGACTTTCAATGGATGTTTGTAGAGGATTGCGAAGGCCAACAACAGTGTTGGCACCCTACTAATGACAATGTGAACAGCATATAATAGGCAGTTTAGTTGATATAGAATTGGGTATATAGAGATACATGGGCACTATAATTTCAAATGAATGCAAACAACAGATACAATTAGAGTATGTAATAAATGCAGGACAGTAGTGGAAAGATGGCTATGGATTTTTGTAGTAATACAAGTAAGACTAAAAGCAACAGAGCAAATAGGGATTAATCTATTATCATTCATGAGTATCTTTAAACAAAAGAAAATAAAACATATCAGCTGAATAAGTATTACTAACACAAACTGACTAACAGATGTTTTGAGATTTTTAACAGTTTTTTTATTGCTGAATGAAAAAAAAACAAAGTAACAGGCCAGTAGAAAACAGTCTCACAATTTAGTTATGGATAATTTGTGGAACTTCACCTTCTGTATTTTCCTCCAGATTTTTCTTTTAAGTATGGGTGTCCTAATCTTAATCCATGAACCATTCATGTATAACTGCTACTTTTATGTGGGGAAGAGTAGACTCACAGAAAATAATGGGTCTTCCGTTACTCTGTAACTATATATAAGAGACTGGACAACATATCTCATAACACAAAAATCCACATTGCTGATAACATTTTTCAGATGACTCTGTAAAAACATATTTTTATTTAAGTATAATTCTGGGATAGAACTCTTTGGGAAAGAAGAGAAGATGTGAGCAGCAGTGAGGCACATGGAGTGGTCTGTAAACAAGGTTTGTTTTTCTCTGAATAATGTTAGCCCAAACCTCTTTGGACATTACAATTCAATTTTTATTATGATATCAGGTCAATTTTAATTTGACTTATACTGAAATGTATTCACTGTAGTATCAGAACAGTTTCAACATAAAACCTATTGCTTTAATGCTTTAACACCAATGGTAATCTCAATAGGATTAAACTGGCATACACACACACACACACACACACACACACACACACACACACACACACACACACACACACACACACAAACACACACACACAAACACACACACATATGTATTTAGATAGCTATATTAGCAGACAGAGATAGACAGATATAGATAGATAGATAGATAGATAGATAGATAGATAGATAGATAGATAGACAGACAGATAGATAGATAGATAGATAGATAGATAGATAGATAGATAGATAGATAGATAGATCGATAGATACTCTTATGTGGGGAGAGTAGTTCAATCTGAGTGTCTATCCATTCTGTGGTTATAAAAAGGCAGTCTGTGGTGAACTTCTTGTTACAAGCAGATGCTCTACATTTCACATTAACTAACCATGCTTCTGACTTGACTATGGTTGTTAGTCTCTTCCTAAAATTAAGAAAACTAGAATTTCTGTCACCCCTGTTATTTAGTATACAAGACATATCTGACTGATGGTTCATTAAAAATATGATTTTGGGTTACATAAGTATATTAATTTTTTGACGCACTTATTGCGTCATCCATCATCCATAAATATATACACTGATGATTCTATGCCAATCACCTTCTTTACTTCTTTTCTTCAATATATTTTCTTTATTTGGAATCATTAAATTTTATTCCTCCATACTTGACTACTATAAAGTTTTGTACCTGTGGTTTCCAAACTCAGAATGGGACCATTTAAAACTAGTACAAAATCGTGCAGTTCAGCTACTAGGGGTTCTTGATACCATCATATTATGCCAATGCTATGGATTCTGCATTGGCAGTCATAATGGTCACATATTGCTTATAATTGTTTAATTCTGGTTTATCTTGCCGTTTACAAGTTGCCCCCTCTTACCATAATTCATTCACATCTACAATGCTGCTTATAAGTTTATAGATAATTAACTGGGCTATTGATATGTGAGGTTCTTAAGAAGCCTAGATTTCCATTACCATGGTAGTTTTTAACCTTTATATTTTTTAGATGAATACCTCAGATATGGGCTGAACAAGAATATGTTGGAACAGGGTGCTAAACTGTGGGTGAATCTGCAGTTACTCATCCATTCATTCAATATATATTTGAAAAGAGAAAGATAAGTACTTTGCTTTATGTGGAGCAGAAAATGCTTCCAAAAAAAGTAATGTTCTTTATGACATATATGCTTGTCCTTCCACCATGTTGTATTTATTTTGCAAATGAGACTGACATCCCTTGAGCATGTTTTTATGATCCCACTGGACTTGCAAATGTAATATATCTGACTAGGGTCTGTTGCAGCTCTAAACATGAGGCAGAGACTATCTCTTAGTAGACAATGTGATGCTGAGAAGAAGGACAAGGCTATGAGATGGTCTACCTCATTTTTATGATTTAGACTCTTGATTTTAAGTAGTGAGAAAGTGCTGTAGTCATTCCAGTCATGACAAAAGCTTGGATAAGTACATAACAAAAAGGGCAGTATACTCAACATTTGGCCTAGTGAGTGCCAATGCAGTGGAATGATTACATTCCTGGATCTTGACATAGTACCTTTAGATGTTAGCTATGGTATGAACAAGGACTTCCTTTCATTAGTGGATAGATGGCGATCAAAAGACTACTCATTGCCAATATAGGTTCCCAGATCTCTAACTATGTCATTAGTTTTCAGGTGTGTGTTATCAATGTAATAGTTCCAAGGGGAGTCATGCTTGCTAAAGGATATGATTATGTACTTCTTTGTATTTACTTTAGTCCATGGTTTTAATACCAGACATTTGTCCAGGATTGTCCCTCTTGGAATATCCTGGTGTCATTTGCTAAGTTTATGATGGTAATAAGTTTGCAGCCATCTACAAGCTTGGTCAGCCTAAAACCTTTAACATTAGCTTTAACCTATGAGAAGTATATACCAAACAGGAGTGTCTTAATGACTGAAGCCTGGGGTACACTAATGACAGGTATTTTGGAGGATGTAAAGTTGTTTACACTAGCTTTCTGGGTTCTATTTGTGCACTAATGTGACATCCAATGAGATACACAGAGATTGCTATTTAGCTGTGAGACTGCATCTATGATACTTGAGCATGAAATGCTGTAGAACACATTGGAAGGGCTAGATATGCAGTGTACACTGTTTTGCACTCATCCATTGCAACATTTTCAAAAACGTCAACTAACTTAAGTAGGTTAGACCTGCCCTTAGCAAATCCAAACTGGGTAGGGTTGAGATTCTCTAGGTTACATATAACTCTACCTAGGATAGTCCTAAACCGATCTAAAAAGGAGGACAGTGATCACCCCACCGTGTTGACCAGAAATGGGAAACCAGGGAATTCAGGCAAGAAACTGCATGGAAATTTAAACAAACTCATTCGGTCATGCATCTGGGGCAGTTGATGTGCCAGCACTGGGGACCAAGGGTGCTGGTGAGAAATGGGCTGCTGGTAAAGAAAATTCATTAGATTGAAGTAGGAAACCTGTATCACCCTGTGGAATGGTCATACCAGCCACTTTATCAGCCAGAAGGAAATCATTGCCAAAGAACTCATGAAATACAAATGCTGTCAGGTTATGACTAGATCTGGAACATTTATCATCCGCCCACCTACAGCTGATGAAACAATGATGGTGTACTGCCCTGTTAGCGAGAAATGAGAGGCTACCATTGTGTTTATGGTGGATAGCTGGGTTGAAAGAAGCATAATCACTTTCCAACCAATATTGGACCCCCTGGCAGCCCCCTCCATAGACAGTAGCATCAAGACCCACATTCTGTCCATCTACACACCAACTAAGATGAGTCTGGACCCAGCCAAGAATAACTTCTACAACCAGCTCAAATACAGGCTGGATTTCATCCCACAGACTGAGATGATCATCTTGGTGGGAGATTTCAACTCCCACATCAGCAAAAACAGGTCTGGTTGGGAAGGAGCAATGGGTAGATTTGACCATGGAAACATGAATGATAATGACCTGCACCTTCTGTCCTTTGCTGCATCAACTGATCTTATTGTGGGAAATACTCATTTCCAGCATCTCTGAAAACACCAGCTCATATGGCCAAACCTATATGGCAAGGTCTCGGCCATATTAGACTACACCCTGATCAACTCTCTCTTCTGATCATCGCTGAAGGATATCCATGCTATGTGAGGACCTAATTGTGTCTCAATCATTACCTCATCCATGCTGTGGTGCAGCTTTGCTTACAGTGTGCAAAGAGCAAATCACATCTGCCAGCCAGGATGCACTGGAAGAAACTGATGGCACTGGCCTGCAAACAGGAATTCCAAATTACACTGTCAAACCGGTTTGCAGCATTGGCTGAAATGGAGGATGTATAAGGCAGAAAAGCAGTTATCAAACTCCATCATGAAATGCACCAAATCGCTATGCCCACCCATCCACTGCTGAACACAGCCATGGATATCTGATGAGTGCCTGGATTCCATAGCCCAATGGAAGCAGGTGATGCTGTTTGACTACAAATGATACCGGCAGCTCAGTTGAGAAATTTGCCAGAGAATGAAAGCAAAAAAGGAATCATATTGGAGCCAGGTGGCAGCACACCTTGAGTAGGCAGCATCCATACATGAGTACTGCACCCTGTACAGCATGCTCAAATGACTGAGTGCTATTACCTTGTGAACACATGAAATGTTGGAGGTAGTTCTTTCAAGAACTTTACAACAATGACCCACCACATGGACCAATGGTTGATCTGCCACCCATTAATCTCCCTAAGGCCCCAATGATTGATGCAAAGCCAACAGTTGAAGAGGTGAAATCAACTATCAGAACACTGAGAAGCAACGTCACTAGGACTAGAACAGGTGACTGTAGAAGCAATCAAGGCTGGAGGCGATATCCTGCTCCACTGACTCCACTCACTGATCAAGCTGCTATGGGTTACAGAACAGATACCATCTACATGGAAGAAGGCTATCATCGTACCCATCCACAAGAAGGGAGACAACAGTGAATGCAAGAACTACTGATGCAACAGCCTGCTCTCCATCATCGGCAAAGACTTTATGAAGATCATACAATCTTGGCTGCAGAAACTCCAATAGCAAACCATCAAGGAAAAACAGGTCAGATCCAAACCAAACAGAGGATGCTACAATCAAATCTTCACCATCCATCAGCTAATGGAGGAAAGAATCCAGTGCAAAAAACATACAGCTGTCATCTTTATCAATTTCAAGTCCACATTTAACTGCATCCACTGGCCTGCCCTGTGGAATACATTGGAGACTGAGGACATGCCAAAGAAAATCATCAGACTCCTTCAAACATCATACAGTGTTTCATCCAGCCAGGTGTGTATTCGGAATGAGCTGTCTGAAGAGCTTATCATGAAGACTGCAGTCCATCAAGAGAATATGGTCTCTCTACTATTGTTCAGCATAGTGATGGACGCCATTATGAGTAGAGTATTGAAGGGCAGGAGCAGAGTCCAGCATGATGAAACCCATTCTGTGATGGACCTGATGTCTGTTGATGACAGTGCCAGTTTCCCACACAGTGATGAGGAGGAGACAGATATTATCAATGATATCACTCATAACACCCAAAATATATGGCCTAGGGATAAACACAGACAAGATCAAAGTGATGGCAACTAATGGGTCACAAGCCATTGACTATCTTGGGAGAGTTCATATCAAACAAATGTAAGAATTCAAGTATCTGAGTTTGCTTGTTCAGGAGAAGAAGGTGGCATCAACATCTGAAGTCCATAACAGGATTGGACAATACAGCACATCATTTGTATTGGTCAAATAGTGTCTGTGGAAGAAAATTACAAACATTTCCATCACCACCAAGATATATCTTTTCTGGACACTGATGCTAATTTTCCTTTATGGATCAAAAACGTGAATCTTCCTCAAGCCAGACTTGAACAAGCTTGAGATTTTCCACTTGTGATGCCTGCACCAAATCTTGGGAATCTTGCTTTGTGACCACATTGCAAATGAGACCATTTGGACCAGATGTGATCAGCAGCCAACAATCAGCAAACAGATCCAGAAAAGGATGCTGCACTGGTTTGGACATGTGTGCAGGCTGGATACCCGCCACTTGCCATACAGACTATTATGGAGAGAGCACCCCAGGAATTGGAGAGCTCACAAATCTGCACCAAAGAAGACATGGGTTAAACAGGTTGAGTATGATCTGAGAAGCTGATGTTTTGACCGACAGGAGGCCAGAAACATTGTCATGTACCCAACACGCATGGAAAGGTGTTATGATGGAAGTCCAGAATCCAGTGGCACTCACAGCAGCATGCCAACTACAGGGTCGACCACCTCTGCAAGCTTCCAGTGAGGGACACATGAAGAAGAAGAGGTTACCTACATCCTTTTTTACAAATTCCATAATGATCCTTTCCAAGGCCTTACAGATCAGACTGATCAGATATCTGGGTCTATAATTACCCATATCCATTGATTCCCCACATTTGTGCTGTCCTCCAATCATCAGGCATGAAGCCTCTTCTGAAGCTGATATTGAACAAATCCTGTTGGGGTCAAACAGGTCATGTTTCAGTTTAACTTGTAATGTGAGATATGTGTGAGCTAAATTAGATTACTCGTATATTTGCTATGTCTTCTGAACCTGAGTATGTGATATCATCTACATATATACTCTGCAAAGTGCTGGGCATTCATTCTGAGATTAATAATATAATTAAAGAAGGCTTTGTGATTATCCTTTGTCTGTGAGGCTATTTTTATCTCATATCTGTCCCTTGTTGATTTGATCAGGGTCCGGAGTTCCTTGTTTGGTTTAGCAGAGCATTTTTGCCAACTTGAGACTTTGATTTATTTTTGAATGCAGTGATTTTTTTTATGTAGTTATAGAGTCTTTTTCAATATGGGTTCTACCACAGGGGGTATTTTTGAATTTGGCACTGTATTTATTACTGGGGGAACAGATGCATCTATGCAGCTATTTACATGTGCATAGAATTCGGCAGCATATGAGTCCATGTAAACACTGAGGTCTGTAAGATGGAAGAGGATTTTGAATTTAACCAGGACATCACTTAGTTGTAGTAGATTAGCCTTTGTATAATCTCTGAATTCTGATGCACTGGAAGATGCTTCAGACTTCAGTCTTATGGAGAATGTGATTGATTTGAGGTCTGATTTGACCTAGCAGGAAGTTACAATATGTTGGGAGCAAAGTTGCCACATATTGATAAGGAACACGTCCACAATTTTATTCCCCTGTATGATCTGTGGACTAACTTGTTCAAGATGTTTTTATTGATGAAGTTCAGAAATCTCTAAGTATACATGTCTTATGATGAAAAAGTGTCCAAGTTTATGGAAGGTTAGTTGAAGTCTCCTAGTAGAATACTAGATTGATGTTTGGCTAAATACTTGAGGAGTACATACTAGTTAGGCAGGAGGTGTGAGCTAAGGGGAGACAGAATGTGACCTTTAGTTAGCTATGATATGAGGAGGAGTTTTGGTAATAGCAAGTTAGATGTCCAGACATTCCAGGTTGTTATCTTGTCTAATGAGTTTGCAGATGAACCATTGGTTTTAACATTATGTAGCCACCACTATCTTTAGTGCTTTCACCCCATGTAGTGAGCTTGAATGTATGATAAGCATTGAAACCATGCACTGATGGAGGGTTTTCAATTGTCTTGAACCAGGTCTTTTAGATGATGCATAGTGTTTTCCAGGGTAAAGAGTGCTTGAAGAGAGTGGGGATTTTTTAATGCTCCTAGCTTTGAATAGTAATACCTTAATATTAGCCAAATTCTGTTTAGTTCTGTTGGAATTATTAGAAGACTTGCATTGCCTAAAAAAGACACTATGGGGAGAACAATGATATAGTCAATATACAAAAGCCTTAGGAGAAGAGGTACAGGTTGTCCACTTAAAACCATCTTGGACTGACTACCTTCTTTTCCTAGGCTGATATAAATTGTCTCACTTTGAATGACACCAGAAGCTAGTCTAATTGTTGAAATTAATCCATTCTTGGTCATAGTGTGGCATCATTCTTAGTGATAGTAGAATGCTGGTCAAAACTAGGTTCAAACAGTCTCAGACGCACAACCCCAGAGCTGTCCCATGTTTCTTTTTATATGGTCCTGGAAGGTACATCCTAAGTCATTTACACCCATCCGTAATATGACAATGTCAGTTGTGAACTTGTAGTGCAAGGGAACGAGTGTTTAGATTTTGTGATAAATCCTAGGACTTGATAAACAACTGACTTTTATGAGTCTCAACATGTAGGTCTATGGGTTTGGTATGTGCTGTGTGCTTTGTTTTGTCCTGTGTGATATATTATTAGCAAGCTGCTTGTTATTTGTTGTGGTTTTACGAGAGAGCTTTGGCACTAATTACTTTGTATAACTACATCAATTGCATGCTGTGTTTAATGATTTAAGTAATTGTCAGGAAACAAAAACATATTTTATCTGAGATGACTGCTTCAACTAGGCTGGATACAGTGATGGTTGAAAAGTGAAAAATATTGCCCTATGTGCTTGCTAATGTGGGTTGAAGGTGGTGTTGTGCCTATGGTTTTGGAGTTGTTTTACTGGAGATTTTACTTGTCTAAAGTTAACAAACAAATAAACATTCTAAGTCTACACACAAACAGTGCATAACCTAATGCAAACCAGAGCCTCTTTCCACAACTACTGACTTTTAAAGTACAATACAAACTTGGAGAATAGATTGTGTAGAGAAACATAAGGCACCAGATGCCTATATCTGTGCAGAGCAGATAGCCACAGTGATGCATAATGGACAGTGTTACACTAAACCACCTTATTATAATACAGAAAATGAACTGGAAAGCATTGCAGTTACAGAAAATATCACATATATTTGGATAAGTATATAAAACATATATTCCACTAATACAGTTGCCATAATTTTAGATGTCCAAATTGGGATGATCTTATTGAAACTTAAGATTATGCAAGACTAACCATGCCATCATCCAATGAAAAATAATGATTTATTTTCAACTTACTGCCAAAATAATGACACTCTGATGTGTATTGTTGGTTTATATTACTTTATATGATATTAAGGTAAATTAAATTCAGTGTCAAATATTTCTGTGATATTTAAAGAAAAGCAAAAAAAATATATTTTTCTTGTAAAATATCAATACATTTACCATTGTTCATATGTGCCCCCCCACCCCGCAGTACAGAAGTGCCCAGATCAGGACTGCTTTGCCTATAAACTAGGTGCAATTGATACTGTTTTGTTTTCCTGTCTGCAATAAAGACAGCTAAAAAACATGTTCACATCTCTTTCTTTTTTGTATCATCTGCTGAGTCACTGACATTATCATGACTAATTGCCCATCTAAAATTAATTTGTCAGCAGTACCTGTCAGGGTAAGGTACATATTTCTCTGTGCCTGTGTCTCTGGTATATCATGCAGGCAGAGACAAATTCCTCTGAAAAATATGTGAGCAATTAATCTTAAACAAAGTGTGTGGGCTTTCACTTCTTTTGATTCCAAGGTAAGGAAATACATGTTTTTACAGGTTTATCATCAACATTGCGACTGCACATTCATTGAGTCAGGATGTGGAATGTCAGAACTTTGAACACTGCAAATTAGAACACAAATATTCTGGACTGCTAAATCTCACCCCCTCTTGACCCATGGTATCGCTTGTTTCTAGGTTCAACACTGGATGTGAATGTCGACATTCAGTGTTTTTTCAGAGATATGAACTTTCTGCATTCCGGTTTTTGCAGATTTTGCTCACTCATATGACTGAATGATGATGTTCAAGCATAATTTTGATAGTAAACCATTATTACATGCAGGTTTCTGGTACCTTCCCAGTGCCAGGAGAAAAGCAACTTAAGGGATGAGTTGAACTATAGGAGAAGCTGGAGTTTTCCTTTAAGAAATTATATCAAACGTTACATAGACTGGCATTCCTACCTTCAATTAGAGTAGTCTTATTCAGTTTAATCTGGTCAGAAAATGGAACTGTTAGCTACTTCCTAGCTTCCTGGATGGAAAATGGAGTAAATCATCCTCATTTGGTTTTAGCTTGTGCACATTAAGTTCAGTCTGCAAGTGCCTTAACTGCTTGTTCTGCATTATGCTTTGTATCTACAGCACTAGTTGTGTGTCTGCCTTGTCTAATTTAAGTCAGCAATGCTTGAATGGCAGACTACACACAGTGTTGTTGTTTCTGTATTATAATCAAGATATAGAATCTATGCTATTCATTGACACATTTGAGCAGTGTAAATGCAATAAAATGATTTTTGTCTGATTTAGTAAGGCAACAAGTTGCTTTAATAGGAAAGTGTATTTCTGTATTTCTTTTTTTATCTACGTTTGTTTACTGGGATAGTACATTGATCTCAGAGGATACTTTTACCTATAGAAGAACACAATGAATTATAAAGACTTTACCTAAAAAAGAATATAGTGAATTATATAGTACTGACATAGCAGTTACAGAAAAGAGTTGATACTAATAGACGTTACATTCAGTGCATAAAGAGAAAGTAATTAGACTGTGTATACATAACATTTACGTGCAATAGCAAAAGCTAGTGGGTGTGACAATCCTGAGAAGATGAAGAGAAATATAAGACTTATAAAGGAATGCATTGGAGTGGAAAGAGTGGCTAGGTAATGTGCCTGGCCTATAAGCATTTGCAATGAGCTTGTTTAATAAGATGTATTTTGAATTATAGTCTAAGTCAAGAGTAAGTGGAGAGGTCTTTTAGAATGAGAAGTACATATTCCAATGTTCAGTGTTCAGTCCATTTAAATGGCAACTCATAGCCTTAGGTTATAACCCTGGGGAGTTTGCCACCATAAGACCTTGTATCAGAAACTGATTCACCAGCTTAGTTATACAACTCATTCTTAAAAAGAGCAAAAGGGGAAGACAATATAATATGTAATTGTAGAGAATTGCAGCTTTTACTCACCCTGTGAAAAATGAGATTGTCCTTTATTACTGCTGGTACAGTCAGCAACTTTATCAAAAGATTTCTATTTCTGGGATTTACACTGTTTTAAAAAGTCTACACAATAAATTGATGACATTATTTCATCAATCAGACATTTCTGAATAGAATGATGTTTCCCAAAGAGCATAATTTCAGGGCCTTTAGATCCGTACTCTAGCCTTATGTTTCAACAGATGAAGGTCATGTATTTGCTTTTAAACGTTTGCTGAATCCTTTCTAATCTGTATATAATAAACTTGGAGAATATACTAAAAAACAATCAATCAATATGTAATCTAAAAAGGACAGTTGGTAAGAAACATAACACCTTAATTTCCCTATTACTAATTACTTTCAAGATGCCCCACATAAGACTGTAATATCTTTGCACAGCACTGCCAACATGAATACTGAAATGTACTTTTTTATCAATGATTATACCTAGATCTTTTGCACATTATACAACTTGAATTATTTCCTGATTTATTGCAAATGGATATCAATGGTTAGTTTTTCCTAAAGGTATCACATTCAATTTATTTGCATTAAATGCTACTTCAGTGTAGATTGACTGCTCATATGTACTGTATTTGTATTTTTGCAGACTGCAGTGTTCATTGATGGTTCTTAACCACTAAACCAGTCTTAATATCATCTGCATATTAATCTGTTCATACATCTTTAGGAAAAAGGAACCAAGGATATGTACAAACAAAGCAGAAAGAGGACACAGAAAAGAACCTCAAGGAATTCCAGCATTCACAGTTATTTCTTATAAATATGTCTCTTATTCTGACTCTGGAGCATCTATCATGCAGCAAGTTCCTAACCACCACAGTACCAGAGTTTTTCATTTTTATTTTTTCTTATCACCACAAAAATAATCCAATGTGACACAGACTCAAAGGCCTTAGATAAGTCTAAATAAACTGCATCCTCTGAGAGACTGTTCTTAAAGATGTCCACCACATTAGAATAAAACTCAATTTGGTCACGTTGCCATGATCTTCAGGTCATAAGTCTGTACTATGTATTATCAAACAAATGTCTCATCTTAATAGGAATTAAGGGCAGAATAGCTCTGTCATAAACCTTGCTGATAATGTTTGTCAGACTGATTGGGTGAACTGGTACAACTATTGCTCTTTTTCCCAGATGTCGGGTACACAGAAAGTGTCCAGGGTGACTTGTAAATAATAAGCTAAACAACACATTGTTGCTTATAAGGTTTATAAGAGAAACTAACCATTATATTCATCTGGACCTGCTTCAGCATTACATTTAAAGGAAATCACTGCTATCGTAGTTGTTTCCACCAGAATTCTTAGGCAGGAGGCAGTGCTATCAATAACATCTTTAACTACGTGATGGCTGTGTTACAGAACAGTCAAAGAAGTATTTACAGAGGGACTTGGCTACAGTAAGATGCACCACCACCATAGTCTTATTCACATATAATTCTGTATTTACAGAATAATATCCTATAAACTGGTACACATGCTGAAAATGCTTTATAAGTGTTGCTTGTGTGATCAACTAGTTTTATTCATAACTTGCCTTCTGTTTCCTCACAGGTTTGTTCACTATATGAGTTGTTCTTTTAAGTTTTTGTTTATATTCCAGTGATGGAAACTTCTTGGCCAGTTGTCAAAGCTTCTTTTTCTTACTAAAATACCTAGGGATGGAATGAGACCATCATGAGTTCATAAGGAGTTAGCTGGCATGCAGTCCAGTAGACTATTAATGAGGCCAAACCACATTCCTAATTGCCCCATGTCTAGTTAAGGATAATGCTCAATGGCACACATTGGGCGAATGAAGGCTGAAGGAATCAAACCCTTTACCTTAAGAAGTTGCTCATTATCTGCTCCTTAGTTCACAGCCTTAATCCTCTTCAACAGCTGCCATGGGTGATAAAAATACTACTTGCCATTATTGCTAATTATCTTGGTTTCAACTGGAATAAACCTGATTACTAAAGAAGCTATAAAGTCATAAAAGATCTTCAATTTGTCTGAATTTTTTTTACCTGTTTGGCTTAGCCCACTTTCAGTTTAATATCTTGCTTTCTATTAAATTATACGTACCCTGAGAGAACATATTTAATCATATGTTATGCTGTTGTGACTCTTTCTTTAAGCTCAGATTAACTTTTCGTTCAACACAACAGTGATCAGAATTACCTATGCTGGGGGCAGTTGAACATTCAATTACTGAGTCTGTGGATTTAGAAAGTATTAATTCCCCAAGTATGTAAGTTAAGAACTTGATTGTAACCTACATCCCCCCAACAAACTATTAAACATGTGCCCTTATACCTCCATAGATCTGCAGTAAACATGTGGATAATTGAGATCACCATAAATAAATAAATAGTCCTTATAAAGAGAACTACAAATCCTTCTCACAATTTTCTCATTATCAAGACGGTTGCCTTTTGCTTGTCTGTAAAAGACAACAACAATATAAAAATCTTTACCTAACTACATAGTAACAGCAACTAGTTCAGTGGAAAATTCAGTATGAAGAGTGGTAAAACTGGCGACAGTCAACATGTCCGAATCACCTAGAGGGTGATTGATAAACGGATACGCAGAATAGTAGAATGTAAGATGAGAGATGAACAGTTCGGATTCAGATCAGGATGCAGCACAATTGACCCGATGTTTGCATTGAGACAGATACTTGAGAAGAAACTAGAGATGAGGACAGAGTCCAACTGGGCATTCCTAGACTTGGAGAAAGCATATGACAAGGTCCCAAGAAAGCTGATCTGGGCAGTACTGTGGTGGTTTGAAGTCCCAGAAACATTGGTAGAATTAGTACAGGCTATGTACAAGGACCCAGTGACTCAAGTACGAACAGTGTTTGGCCTCACTGAGGGGTTCCCAGTGGGAGTGGGTGTACACCAGGGTTCAGCTCTGAGCCCACTGCTGTTCATACTGGTAATGGACTACATCAGCAAACAGGTTGGAGGGGTCAGAGCAACAAAGCTGCTGTATGCAGATGATGTGGCAGTACAGGCAGACTCTGATCTAGAACTTCAGCAAAGGATAGGAGAATGGAATGCAAATCTGAAGGCACATGGGATGAAACTAAGCACAGATAAGACAGTGGTAATGGCAGCAGATTGGGGAAATCAGAAGAAGCTGAGAATAGAGATAGATGGGAAGATAGTGGAACAGGTAAACAGCTTCAAGTATCTGGGAGGGGTGGTTGAGGAGAAGGGTAGTCTGAATGAAGAGGTCAAAGCTAGAATCAGAGGGGCTGCAGCCAACTGGCATAGAGTATCAGGTGTAGTATATTACAGAAGAATGCCAAAGAAGCTAAAAAGTAAGGTGTACAAGACAGTGGTGCGACCAGTACTACTGTATGGTACAGAAACCTGGGCAGTAATGGCAGAACAGTTGAAGAAGCTAGAGGTGATGGAAATGAAGTGCCTGAGAAAGGTGGTAGGATGCACACTGCGGGACAGGTGAAGAAATGAGAACATAAGAGCAGAAGCCAAAGTAGCTCCAATTGCAGAAAAGATCAAAGAAAACAGATTACAATGGTATGGGCACATGTGTAGGAAAAGCAGAAGACAATCTGGTGAGGGAGATTTGGGACAGACAGGAAGAAGGTAAGAGGAAGCGAGGGTGTCCAGCAAAGAGGTGGATGGATTGTGTGAAAGAAGATCTTTGACAGTCAGGCATGAGTGTTGAAGAAGGCAGGAGAGTGGCACTGAATCGAGAGAGTTGGCGATAGTTAATACAATACCCCGACGCCATGCAAATGGGAAAAAGGGGATGATGATGTTGAATGATGATAATGAGTGGTAAAACTAAAATATTCCGTAATGTATAATGAAATTCCTCTGTTTTTCTTGTTACCATTATTTATACCATGTTTCAACAATACAGATAATATCATGGCTACCATTTCTCTAAATGGTTTCAGTTATAGTATTTATTCTCCTGACATTGAATACTTAGCAGCTTACTATCCTCACAGAATGTAACATCTGTTTAAAATTATCAAAACTCTCTCTTTGTACAAAAGAATCCCTTATTACCTTTATTAAATGGCTACTCAAGGTCCTGTTACCCTTGCACATAGAAAATGGTCATCCTTTTGTGTGTATGTTAACTTCATTCACTAGTTTTTCTAAAGAAATATAACTTTAATACTGTTCTCATTTGTACTTCATTACCCATTGCTGTTATATTTACATTTTATTGGTGCATGATCTGAAACCGTCATTGGATGTATAGTGAGGTATTCAATTAAATGTACTTGTTAGTGGAAAAATAATTTCTATCTAGTCTAGGCTAGATATAGTACTTTAGAGAATAATGTGCAACTTCAAGTTTTCTCTACCAAGTATTTTTACAACGTTCTAAGGAAATCAACACTCTCTTGTTATATTTTTGCTTCTATGCCCCCTGATATTTCTTCACTATTGCAAATCAAGTTTCAGTCCTCACCTATAAGTAATATTCTCTGTTGAAAGCTAATTCTTCTTAAGCTCCATGATAGCAGTTCTTGATGCCAGTGTATTCCTCGTCCCTTGCCAATAGCCCCTTACTACCACAAATCTACCATTATTGTCCTTTTCTCCTCTTCTGTCACTACTGGTGTCCCTCTGGCAATCAGTATAAGTACTCTCCTTTTCCTCTGCCCCTGATATTCTGCTGAATCTTCATCCTGAAATCCTTTCCTTGTCAAATTCACTTTCTTGTTTTTTTTTTCTAAATGTGTCTCCTGCAGCATTACTATTTCCACTCTGCATGTGTTACTATAATTCAGTACTGTTTCCTTTTTGTCTATACCTGTATACATCTCACAGTAATATGGACAGAGAAACCATTACAAAACAAAAAATGTTTCCCCCTATTATACATGACAGTTTTTTTTTTCTGGAACATGTATTTCCAGCTTTTCTCCTGTATGCACACATTAATTTTAGAAGGCTGAGCTTTTATACATTTATTTCATCTCTTCTCCAATAGAACCTATATCACATTTTCAAGACATTTTGCTTTGATGAAAACCCTCACATGAAAATCTAAAAATATTTTCAGAACACTCCCATCTCCTGTTAACTTAGAACAGACAAACAAAACGATGTGTTTTTTCAAGAAATTAAGTTTAACCCTCCTGATAGGAACAATGGACAAACTGGCATTTGCACCCCAAAGGCATTACCTAGTTTAAAATTAAGGTTACTCATGCTAAAGTGCATGTTAAAGCTGTATTCCTATTTACACTGATTGCTTTATGTTTTCTTATCTTTATTTCCCAGATGTGAAAAATAGCTTGTACGCTTACAGAAAATGTTAAGTTTTAGCCTTATGAAAAAGTGCACTTGCTGTCTTAAAAAAAAAAAAAACTAAATTAAGTTCTGTTCTAGTCAATGCAATAAGTATAAAGTCTGCTGATTAGGCGGGTCTACTTTAAACTCTCGAAAGCAGTAAAACCTGAATCCGAATCGCACGACACAGAAAGAGCGAACCGCAAATGTCAAACGAACGAAACTGCAAAAGGGGAAATATCAAAATCGCATAGTTTGCCCATCTGCGGTATAGCTCCGTAAGGTAAGTGTGCGATAGTTATGGACCTTAGGGTTAGGGAGGGGTTAAGGATAGTGCATAGACAGTTGTGTATGTGGGGTTAGTGTAGGGTTAGCAGTAGGATTTTGGTGCTTTAATTTAGGGTTAGAAGTAGGGATTTGGTTAGTCTATGTATGTGTTTTTTTATTTTGTTTGGGTAGGTAGTGTGTTGCGGGTGGTGGGATTGGCCAACTATGATGGTTCGAGGTTTACATTTTTGTGCTTTAGCTCATTTGACGTATTTGCAGTTTTTCTCTTTATGTGTCGCGCGATTCGGATTCGTTTTTTTGTGTTTCGAGGGTATAATGTAGACCCAATTAGGCTACTATCTCTTATTCACTTCCCATATCAATCTTTATTTTTCACTGAACCACTTGTCATTGTATCAAAAACAGCCAAGAGGAAGGTAGAAACCAGTGACACCACTGGAACCAAACAGCAGTGCTACTAGAAGGCAGAAATGAAGTGAGCCACAATGAGGAAATGCAGCTATAAATTTTAATAACAAATATCCACAGTTGTCGAGTGCTTTCTTCCCATTAAGGGACTTCATCAGAACTGTTGGATGTCATAAAATACCCAGTATAAATACAATCATCTCATGTCATGTGATACAAAAATTGACTAATAACATATAAAAAGCAGATATCAAATGGCAACAGCACTCTTAAACATTAATGAAAAGTACTTAAAAATAGCATTTTAATCGATATTAAAAATATATATAAAGATATATATGTGCAAAATGGTTTACCATCAAAATCTCGGAAGACAGTTACGTGAACCTTGAAAGGTCGAATGTCACTGTTCCAAGGTTTCATTATGGCAATTTTTTGTATTTTTGACAAAGCATTACAGAGCTTGAAGTCATTAAACTTGGATACCTAGTTCAATTCATGACAGTGGGGTGTACTTTGGAAGCCACCCTTGTATTTGCATAGATTTTCAATGATATCTCTTCTATTTTTTCCACACAACTAATCCATGCTGGTGCAGTTTCTGATGTCCATTTGTCTCTCTATGTCTATGCATTTGTCACTAAAGATTGAGGGTATGGAAGTTTGCATGATGAAATGGTTGGTTTTCTCTCTAGGGATTTTTATTTATTTATTTTTTGTATTTCTTTGTCAAACAGCTATGGCCATCTGACATAAGCATGTCTTTAGAAAGGGTGACACTGGTATATTGTCTATTTAAATGTATTGCCCAAATGGTGCCTGACTTGTAATAGATACATAGTACAAAAGTGAGGCAAAAGGAACACTGAAGAAACAACTGATGAGTAAAATCATGGATCCTTAGCAAAAAAAGTATCCGACTCCATAGTCTGAGCGCTTCTGTTCTTTATTATTAGAAGAACTTCATCAGAAATAAATAAACATTATATTTAGGAGTTTAAATAGCTTGATATTTGTGGATAGAGTATTTTTTTGTCCAATCAAAACAGTTTAGGTTAAGCTAACAACAATACTAGGTACCTGGCCTGCTGTGACTGACCAGTTCCTTGTGACATTTAATTAGATTAAAGTAGTTAAAGAAAATGGAGAGATGGAGAGATGGATGGGTGGAAGATCCAAAGAGAAGTTGGAATGATGGATGGCTTGATGGATGGACAGACAGATGAATGCATTCATCTCTCTGTCCATCCATCCATCCATCCATCCATCCATCCATCCATCCATCCATCCTTCCATCCATCCATCCATCCATCCATCCATCCATCCATCCATCCATCCATCCATCCATTATTACAACCTCTTCTTTGGACATTCCAGCCATCCATCAGTTAATCTATCTGTTTTGTTTAGCTGCTTTCATCTAATTCAGATGAACTGACAGATGAAGACATGGAAGGATGAATGAATGAATGAATGAATGAATGAATGAATGAATGAATGAATGAATGAATGAATGAATGAATGAATGAATGAATGAATGAATGAATGAATGAATGAATGACTGGCTGGCTGGATTAGAAGAGTCCTCTCGTATTAATGTTGCAGTTCTATTTGAATAAGATGCAGCATTTCCTGACTGCAATGAAAAAGGAAAGCAAGTGAAAGAGATGTCCATAATGCTGCTGGAAATGTATACAATTCATTGGATGACTTGACATTTGATAACAGATGACTTTATAGTAAAAGTACTTTTTTTAATTTTTAATTTTTCTGGCATGAAGGAAGGGTGAGAAGAGGTTAAGGGCTATAATTAGGGCAACTATGCAACTCTATTTTTGTTATCCTATTACATGTGAAATGAAGTTGACTGATAAATAAATGCAAAAGGATGAATTTAAAATGTTATACTTAGAAGGCTGTTTTTTTTTTTCTGTTAGCCATACAACCTGATGGTCATCATGCCTCCCAAAATCACAATGTCCATTCATTTACCATCATACAGAGATAGGGCAGCTGGTCATGGTATAATCCTATTCCAAGCAGCTTTAGGGAATTTTCACATTTTTAGCTATAATTCCTCCACTTGCCACAGGACATAGATGTATGCACATATGAAGGTCTGCTATGCCTTCCAAATGAGCTTGGGTATTCCTGCGCATACTCCATAAAAGCTGTTGCATTTACACAGCATATCGAAGCAGCAGTCTTTGATCCATTTTGGTGTCTGCTGTGTACCTCTTTCTGCAATAAGTGCTGACAATTTACTAGATTGAACCACCTCTCTCCTCCTGGGATGGTGTAGCTAGCATTGGCAGCATACTGCTACCCACCTTGTTCATTATTTAATCATCCAGGGGGCTAGTCAGTCATAAGTGATTGGGGTTAAGGCAATCAATTTATTCATTTGCATGCTGGAGTAAACTGAAGACTTAATATTTAATATAAAGAAATGTCTAGCAGCAAATAAATGAAAAATAGAATGCTTGACATCACAGGATAAGGTAGGAACTTTTTGGATACATTAATAGCGGACAACATAATACTAAGTGTTAAACTCAAGCTGAAAATATACTGAATTTTACATGAAGAAAATGAGAGATTGCAATACAAAATTATCTGTAACTATAAATGTGGGGAAAATGGCAGGACATAAAGCACATTAGTAAGATCTTGCCAGGTTATAGATCATTCATATGATGCTGTTCTTCCATTCTATTTTAATTGCTCAGTTATGGCACTGTTGCAATGTCCGCATATGTTTCAACCCATTCAAAAAAAATCAAAATGTAGAATCTTAACATTAGAGTTCAGTTGTTCCAGTTCAAGAGGTGTGTATCCATGTATTATAGTGAGCATTCCTCTCAAATGTCCCTGATATTCAGAGATGTCCATGATTTTTACTCAAATTTTAGCTGTCCCTTTTAATCCCACCTAAAACAGTTGACTTTTGGAGGAAAGGTGGTGAATTGCATGTAATGAATAATGACAATGATTAAGAGTTATAGACTTCTTTACTCCAGAAAAGGTTTAATAATTCATATGCTCTGATTTTGTCAAAGTCTCAAGTTACTAGCACTAATATTTTAAAAGCGCCCCTCATTGTGACTGATTTTTTTTTCTGAATCTGTCCCTGATTTGTTGAGAGCTATGATAGTGAGTGTTTATATACAGCATATCTGTATCATAGAAAGTATGGTCTTTGTAAATGAAAGTTAAATCACATTTTCTGTGGTACACTTATTTATGTATTTGTAAGTTCATAGATGGTTACTTGGCTATTGGCCCAGGAGCCATTTTAAGCCAACCCAAGAATACATCAAATTTGACAAAATGTTGCTAATATATTAATAATGCAAGGAATTTTACAGTTACATTATAGGCTTGCACACATCAAGCATTCACAGGCTTAAATACTCATTCATTATTTTGTATCTCACGAACTTACAAAGGATTAATTCTTCCTAGCTTAATAGTAACTAACATGAAGGAATGGGATGAGACACCATTTTTTTCTAAGAATGCAAACATTGCTTTCTACTTGAGAGAGGGTCAACAACAAGTCATCATGATAGAATACAGCCAACGCATTTTTCTTTTTTTGAATAAGAATGCAAAGCATATCCTGAAAGGTGCCTTTTATTCAAGAAATTAGAAAAGTAAAGCAATAGTTCAGAATGAAGTCAAGTTTCTGTGGCAAGATGACAGACTGGTACTGAGGATCATGATAGCCCTTAGCATTTTCAGACACCTGTTTTTAAAGCTGATTTTCTAGGACTATGCAACTAAATGATTTTATAATGTTACTTCCCCCAAGTCTAAGTAATGGGTCCTATATTGTTTTATTTATATTTCAGTAGGTTAGAATTTAATGATTTATATATGACCTGGAAAATAACTACACATATAAAACAGAACAGGAAGGATTGAGGTTTAAATGAAGGCAGGACTTAAATGAGCTATGTAATGTTTCACTGAAAATGATTGGATAGATTATAAGTGATGTATAATGTTTGCAACTGGGAGTATGTCAGTATAGAATGTGATGTAAAATGCTTGCAACTAGGATTGTGTTGGTATGGCTTGTTTTCATGTATATAAATGTATGATTGACTATGTTGTATGTGATGGTTTATTAAAGATGTTTCTTGTTTAAAAAAGGGGAAGAATTGAATAATTTATGTAATGTTGCTTAGGTTATATGATATATAGCAATATATGTGAAGTATAATGTATGTAAATGTGAACTTGTTAATACAGTTTGATTGCTTTTATATAAATGTAAATTTGCCTAAGACACAAATGATAATTCAATAAAGGGGGTACAAAAAAGAATGCTTGTGCCTTGAGATATTACAGTTGACCATAACATAACTACAAAGCAGCATACAGTCAATGTAATACTCTCCACAAATTTTAGTTTATGACTGCTAACACATCAAAACTTAGGTTATCACTGCTGCTATGTTTTAACTGGGAGCATCATGTAGCTAATTAATAAATATGAAATGTAAGGAAGATTGGAGACATATCTTTCCTTATGAGACAGCACAGTATAAAACATAATATTGCCTTTACCAAATTGAAAAGTGATATAGGAAAGGTAAGTTATGCAAAACAGTCGGCTAACAAATACATGAAAAGTATCTTCAAGGAAGCTAAATCACATTCAGCAGAAGATTCTAAGGATTTTGAAGGTAGATGTAGATAAAACCAGTTTACAATAATATTAATAAAATAAATGTAACATAAGAAACTTGGGAAGGTTAAACAGAAGAGGCACAGGGGTAAACCAATGGCACTGCTGACAAGATTGAGAAACTAGAGCCATAGACAGGCATTCTAAACATGTATTTATGATACAACCCAACAGAGAAATTGGAGAATATGGGTATATAAACACTGTATTGTGTTAAGGTATCAATCAACAGTGGCATATCGAGAAACTTTCAATTGGAAGGGTATATCTAGCCCAATAAATGACTTCTATCTGCGATGTAAACATGACGGCATGTACTCTGCAATATTTTAAAATGTATGGCATGCAGACCAGCATTTAGCAGGATATGTTGAGGCATACTGTAGGACGGCATTAGGTAAGACAACTTAAGATAGACAATATATTTATTTATTTTATTTATTTTATTTCACATTTGTTAACCAGGTTAGTCCAAATGAGTTTGAAAACAAGTCCATTTTCAGTGGAGACCCGAAGGGGAAAGCCCCAGCAAACATAAGTAAAGATAAAGTGACAATATGCAAATATTAAATAACAATCACAATATAAAATAATTGTAAAAAAAGAAAAGGTTAACTATTTGCATTGCATTGATAGTAAGCAATCCACTTTCAGTGGCGACCCAAGGGGAAAGACCCCGAGCTAACATAAACAAAGATAAACATATAGAACAAAAACAGGTCTATATTATAAGCAAGAAGGTGTACTTACCCACATACATAAACGTCGACATGTCTTCCTCGAACCGCGAAAACATCGATCGTCCTGAAGTGCGAAATCTGAAATGTCGAATCATTATAGTTGACCCTTCTGCAGTACAGCTCCGTAAGGTAAGTGTGCGATAGTTATGGACCTTAGGGTTAGGGTGCGTGTTAAGGTAAGTGCATAGATGGTAATGTATGTGAGATTTAGTGTAGGGTTAGAAGTAGGGTTTTGTTAAGTGCATGTGTGTGGATTATTTAGTTTGTTTGGGTATAGCTTGTTAAGGTAAGTTTGCGATAGTTACAGACCTTAGGGTTAGGGTGCGGGTTAAGGTAAGTGCATACATGGTGGTATATGCAAGATTTAGTGTAGGGTTAGAAGTAAGGTTTAGTTTAGGGTTAGAAGTAGGGTTTTGGTTAGTGTATGTATGTGGTTTATTTAGTTTGGGTAGGTAGTATGTAGCGGGTGGTGGGGTGGGACAACTATGACAGTTCGAGTTTTTTAATTTCGCGGTTTAGGGCGTTCGGTGTATTCGCAATTCGAGGAATATGTGTTGGTGTTTTAGTATTCGGTTAATAGGGATTTTGTGCTTATTATATAAACACAACAAAAAACTATTAAAAATAACACTGCAAAAATGAAATTAATTATAAAGAGAAAAACAAAAGAAAAAAAATGAACATTAATAGTTGCACTGATAGCAGTTGTCTAAAAATATGAGAGTAAAAACAAAAAGATAATCGTTGTTCAAAAGAAGGACAATGTATAGACATTGATAGGAAGTGGGTGGAGAGATAAATAGTGTGGAGAATGGGAGGGGGAAAAGAACAGAGGGGGGCTACAGTAGGGCTATAGTAGTAGAGCTGATGGTTTAGGAGGTTAGTTTAAGCAGAAGTTACTAACAGAGAAAGAAAGTTTGGAAATGCAACAGGTTATGCAACAGGACAGACTAAGACTACGTGTGGTGAAGGCAACGGCATAATTTCGAGTTTAGTAGGTGGGATTTAAGCTCCTTTTTAAAACAGTATTTTACCAAGACTTAGCATTACCATCCCCTGTAGCTCCTTTGAGCTGAGTTCAATCAATAAGCACCGTAACTCATTAAACCTGTACCTTAGCTTTCAACTTCTCAGCATAACTATATAAATAGCTAAAAAGGGTTTGATAGGCTAGTAAAAAGCTCCCCTACCCCGGTGCTGTCAGACTGTGTCTTCCAGCATAACACACTACATTTGAGTCTTCATTCTATTCTCACTCCTCTTTTTCTGAGAATTGGCCCACCAACCCCCATGCCTATACAGTGTCATACCCTCCTTTATTTCTTGTGCAACTTTAAGCCCATTCCATTTATTGTACAGGTGATCAGCCATACTAGAGCCTTAAAAACGTACCTCTCCTCACTCCAAGCACACTGATTGTTTTTGAATTTGTCTGGCCTCTTCCTGCTGGGCCATCCCACTCCATTCACCCTGCGGGCTCACTCCTCTCCTCTACCCTGCCCCCAAATTCTACCCACCCCCACTACCTGCACATTTATCTCAACCAAATTTGATCACTCCCTGTACACACAACTTACTTTCATACTATCCACCTACCATCTACACTATGTCCACTCCCCCATACATGCCCCTACTGGTAATTACCATTCTTTCCTCACTAAACTACCTCGCTTATCTCACACATATACCTAAATATATATACCAAACCATACATCCCCTATACACTTCACATCCACCACACAATCTTCCTGGACATCACCCTTGTTAGAAAAATATGTATTTGAACATGTATAAAGTGCTAGTTTAAAAGCAAATAGTATATAATGCATTTTATTCTATTTACAATATGGCAGTAAGAATGATTTTACATGCAATTGCTTGAAGCTTTGGAGCTGCAGTGTATTTGAACTCTGACCCTGGCAGTAGCCAGCTCAGCAAGCTTATGTTTTTCACTAATGATTATCTGCTGGGTCAGGAAAATTAAATGTATAAAGCATTGAATATTCTTATTCCTTCCTCTGAGATAATTGACCTTGTGAATGTATCAGAGATAAGACACAGCTGCTAAAGTAAAGTTGCAAGAAGAACAGAGAAGACTGAACCAACTATTGTATTCGAGCAAGCCTAAGACCTTGGAAGAGTAACATTTACAGAAAGACATTATAACGAACCAGGTGCTTTGCAAGGCTGTATTATTCCCATGGGAAAACTTTTAAAATGTATAACATCAGCTTTTTCTTATGAATAGAATATTGTAGACCATAGTGATGTAGGTGCCCTGTGACTAACCACATCAGTAAGGTGGGCACAGCTTGAATGTAAGACTATATAAAATTGTGTATTTCCTGCATCATGTCAGACAAAACTCTGTACTTGTATGGTTTTTTGCCTCCTGGTGTACACTAGTAAACTTTTGCATCTGAGCCTCCTGTGTTGTTATCATTTGTTTTTATTTAACAGTTTGGTCCTCCTTGAACCGGAATTCCCTTGGTAAGCTGCAGATCAGAGTGTATCGGTGGTCGAATACTGCGCAGGAGAAGTTACCGAAACGGTTCTTCTTGAAACACAAAGACCTCCGACTGAATTGTCGTTTTGAGAGGCTGGCCACTTTCTGATCTGCGGCCGAAGAGTGGTCTCGAACTGGTTGACCCAGGAGGCTCAGGTAGGAAGATATTTGCCTTTTTTCTGTTTTAGATCAGGGACTAGGTTACAGTAAATGTTATTGTCAGAGATTTGTTATACAGATCAGGGACAAAAGGAAATTACTGTATATTTTGTCAGAGACCAGGGAAACAGAATAAGGTAGGCAGTTATTCTAGATAAACTGTGTAAGGAACTGAAATACCACATGGTGAAAAGGGTTATGTAACATTTTCTTTTAGAATGGGAAATCAGTGCACTAAAAAATCGTGGGATCCGCCCCTAACTGATGACGCAAAATATATGCAATTACAACGGACTGATAATGTAAGGTATTATACAAAATGGGTTAATAAATACGGATTTGACTGTAAATTAAACAAGATTTCATTAGTTAAACTTTTAAAACAGCTTAAATCTGACGCAGAAGGTCAGGCAAAAAAACAACAGCGATTAGGCATTCCTCAAGCACACAGGTGGATTGAGGAAGTAAACCGAAGGGAATAGAAAACTAAAAATGCAAAAACATTATTTTTAGACAAAGAGGATAATAATACAGTAATAGCGATGGCCCCTCCCCCTCCACCCCCTCCAATGCCTTTTTCAGGATATGAAGCAGGAGGACAAGTTGGTCCACCTCCACGTTATCCTGAAGTTACAAGAGTACTAAAACCATTTGTTAGAGATCCTATTGAAACTAGGTCCCGGACACGTAAAACACTTGGGGACACAGACTTATATCAAATAGGGAGAAACACACTAGAAGAGAGTGAGGAAGAAATCTGTCCACTAATCGAGGTACCAAATCCTCAGGCAGGACAGGAAGGGCAGGACCCAACTCTTCTAGTATATAGACCATGGACACCGGAAGATATTCGGAAAGCTACAGAGGGAATCCCTCATCCAAAAGTTAATTACATAAAGTTTTTACAAGATTTACAAGGTATGAGACTAAGTTACCACTTGAATGGGGAAGAAGTAGAAAAGGTAGTTAGAAAGATTGTGGGTCCAGACTGGCACATGATTTGTGGCACCTGGAATCCTCGTAATGCAGAGCTTAAACCACTCCCACATAATGACGCAGAATTAGACAACAGAGTGAAAGGTCTTACAGACCGAATTTCTGAAAAATGGAAACCTAGAGCAGATTGGACTTGCATTAATCAATGCATACAACAGGAGAATGAAACTTTAGATGGGTACTATGGTAGATTATTGGAATGTTTCAATAACCATAGTGGTATGGCTATTCCTGAAAATCAGACACATGATACCTCATATGAACAGCAACTGAAAAATGCATTTTTGAAAGGTTGCATTGCACCTATCAGTAGCTTTATTACAAAGCATATGATAGATCATCGAACAAGTAGGCTACAAGCCTTACTTGAATATGCCAGACATGCTGAAAGACACTTTAATAGTAAAATGAAAAAGAAGACACAGGTCTTCACAGCTGAAGACGGAGCAGAGGTCTTTGTAGTACAGTCAGGTAAAAAGGGTAAGAAAAATACCCAGGGAAATAGACAATCTGACAAAAGGTCAAAAAATTTTGAAGAGAGAAAAAAAGAAAGGTGAGTGCTTTAAGTGCAGCAAGAAAGGACATTTAGCAAGGGATTGCAGGCTAAATAAAAAGGTGACTACAGAAAATAAAGGTGATGAGGACTGACTATATGATAGTGATGAAAATCAGAAATCATCAGGGAAGGAAAACAAACAAAGGGCAAACGTAAATGTAGTGGAAGGAACAGAGGAAGTGCAAGCAGATGTAGAGGATGAAGAAAGTGAAATTTTAGATTTGGCATTACTGAGCTTGAAGCTCTATTTGGCAGACACAAAACCGGAAGTTACACTTCTGGTGAAAGGAAGGGAAGTGAAATTCTTGTGTGACTCAGGAGCGTCACGAACTTTGATACACCCTTCAAAGTTACCAGAATATTCTGAATCACCTGACTATATACTAGTGAAAGCAGCAAATGGACAGCTATATAGGGAGCCTCTCTCCCATGATATAGCAATAACTGACCCTGCTTCAGGCATGACTCAGAAAAGTAAAATTGTAGTTTCTGCAAAATGTCCAGTAAACCTACTGGGAAGAGATCTTATGCAGATATTTGGCATAGCGGTAGTTCCCACTATGCAGGGTATGGAGGCACAAAGACAAATGGATACTTTTGTGGTGTGACCGGAGGGTGAAACCTTTTACTGGTACAGTCAGGACCTAGTTACTACTGGTCCAGGGGCAGTAACCGGAGAACTGATGAATGTAACCATCAGTAAGGCCCCCTCCCTTGACACTGACCAACAGCATTTGTTACATTGTACTCTATACTACTGTAGCATGCCAGGACCTGATAAAGAATATGAGCAAGAGTTGTTCAAAAACCCTGCTAACAGATTAGTATTACGAACCTTGAATTGGGATACTGAGGGAAACAGTGTGGTAAGCTGTTCACTACCTTAGGAATTCATGACACTGTACAAATCTAATAGACTACCACATGTCAGCTTGACAAAGAATAAGGATGTGAGATGGGCAGACTTAGGAGAAAAAGTAACAAGATGGGAAAAACAAACTGATTTAGAATTATCAGAACAGGGAATACAAAAACAGAAATTGAATTGGCTAACACAGACACATCCAGCTGTACACTTACAAACTAGTGAAGACAGCTGATTAGCATTCTTATTAGAAGAAGAAGAAAAAGCCTTGTGTGACATACCAGATATTCTTTAGTCAACAGGTAAATCAGATGTAGGACTTATTCAAACAGCAGGACCAGTAACTATTACACCAAAATCAGCATTTAGACCACAAAAAAGACAATACCCCTTGAGGAAAGATGCAGAGCAAGGAATTAAGCCTAAAATAGCAGCATTACTCAAGGGAGGAGTACTGGTAGAATCTCTTGATTCACCATGTAACACCCCTCTATTTCCTGTTAAAAAAGCAAATGGGGAATGGCGGATGGTACAGGATTTACAAGCTGTAAACAATGCAATAATACCCAGAGCACCTACGGTGCCAGACCCACACACCTTGTTGAATGATTTAAAACCACAACAAAAATATTTTACTGTGGTAGATATAAGCAATGCTTTCTTTTCAATACCTATACATCCTGATAGCCAGTATTGGTTTGCATTTACATTTCAGGGTAAAAGATATACCTATACTCGGCTACATGAGGATATTGTGAAAGTCCAACGATATTTGCACAAGAAATGGCAAGCAACCTGGCAGGGTTTACTCCACCAGGAGGTAGTCAGTTTCTACTTTATGTAGATGACATCTTGCTAGCAGCCCCCACCCCGCAGCAATGCAGGGAGGATACGATAGCATTACTGAAATTTTTAGCAGCACAAGGACACAAAGTAAACAAAAGTAAATTACAACTTTGGAGAAAATAGGTTAGATACCTAGGATATGTAATATCCAAGGAAGGTAGAATATTAGATGAAGACAGAAAAACAGCGATTTTACAGGCACCCAAACCAGCAACCAAGAAGGAAATGATGTCCTTCTTGGGAATGACTAATTTTTGTCGAAGCTGGATATCAAACTATGCTTTAGAATCTGCTCCACTGGCTGATTTAATATATAAAACACCAATGGCAGCACAAGATGTATTACAATGGACACCTAAAGCAGAAACAGCTTTCTGCAGACTAAAACAATTGATAGCTTCATCATTAGTTTTAGGACTTCCAAATTACCACAAAAGATTTTTTCAGACCGTAGATTGTAAACAGGGATACATGACGTCAGTTTTGATGCAACAGCATGGGGATAAGCAATGCCCCATAGCTTACTATTCATCACAGTTAGATCCAGTGGCACGATCATTGCCTCACTGTGTGCAAGCAGTAGTCGCAGCTGCAATGGCAGTACAGGCTTCGGCCTTAGTGGTGTTGTTCCACCTTCTCACATTGAGAGTGCCTCATGCAGTCGCAATAATTTTACTGCAAGAGAAAATAGCATATCTATCTCCTGCTAGACATCTTTCATGTATGACCATACTGCTGAGCCAACCTCATATGGTAATTGAACGTTGTACAACATTAAATCCATCAACGTTACTTCCAACTCCTGTGGATGGCACACCACACAGTTGCCTGCAGGAAATTGAGCATATGCCCTTGGATGATGCCGAGGTGACATTTTATGTGGACGGTTCATGCAGAAAGGGTCCTACAGGGAAAAATCTAGTAGGGTATGCAGTAGTCACAAATACAGAAATTTTAGAAGCCCAACCCTTACAGCATAACCTGTCTGCTCAAGCAGCAGAACTGATAGCCTTAACACGGGCTTGTACTCTAGCGAAAGATAAATGTGTGAACATATATACTGACAGTCAGTATGCTTTCTCTACAGTGCATGTTTTTGCACAATAATGGAAAAATAGGGGAATGATAACATCTACTGGCAAACCGATTAATCATGCGCAACTTATTTTAAACTTGTTAAATTCCATTCAGTTACCTACTAAAGTAGCTATTTGTAAATGTTTAGCTCATACAAAACAGCAGGATGCAATTTCAAAAGGAAATGCAAAAGCTGATGCAGCTGCAAAGCAAGCAGCCTCAGACTCAGAAACTTTACTTTTAACCGAGAAATTACAACCCTCTGAGATTTTAGATTTAAAAATGTTAAAAACAATGCAGACATTAACTACAAAAGCTGAGAAACAAAAATGGGAGAAACGAGGTGCAATCCTCGAAAATGGACTGTATATCTCCAAAGAGAAAAAAACAATATTGCCGTCTAATTTATTTAGATATGCAGCTTTGTTGAGCCATGGGCAGTGCCATGTCTCAACAGAGGGGATGGTACAGTTAGTAAATCAAATATTCCAAACATATGGATTCACAAACTTCACACAAAAATGTTGTGCAGCATGTCATATCTGTAACAAACATCATGCACAAGGAGCATTCAAACCCAAGCAAGGGAGTTTTCCTATACCACTATATCCGTTCCATACTATCTGTATGGATTTCATAGAACTAAACAAATGTGAAGGGAAAAAATAACAAATAAAACTGTTTTGCAGTTGAACTCTTTTTCAGATAAAAGACAGACCAGACCATTGGAAGCAGTGCTGACCCCAGGGTCCTGGGTTTGGTTGAAGGTCATGAAGAGGAAGAATTGGGCGAGTCCAAAGTGGGAAGGACCGTACCAGGTACTGTTGGCGACGCCTACTGCAGTCAAACTTGCTGAGAGGTCGTCCTGGGTCCACCTGACGCACTGTAAACCGGTAAAGAATTTTCAGCTTGATAAACATTTTGTGACTGATACACAACAAAGGCAGGATGGCCAAGAGCGAAATGAGTAAAACTACAGATCAACCCCGAAGATATTGTTTAATCATCTTGCTAACTATGCATTTATTGACTATGATTGTGATGACTTTCCTTTTGTTGTGGTTCTTCCTACATATAACCACACAAGTGAAAGTAAAAAAATGTGATAAACTGTCTATAGACTGGCATCCAAACTTTAACACATACCTAGCTATGAAGCGTGTATATGTAGAGACTATGAACATTTCAAATTGCTGGGTTTGTACTGCCATACCAACAGCATATGGAGGACTGTTGATGTCCGCTGTCCCCTTGGGGATAAATGAGACTTGGGAAAATTTACTTTTCGATACAGGTTCTGTAAGATCACAGGACAAAATTGCATTGTATTTGCCTATTACACAGAGGGGAATTGTATGTTTCTATAAGAATGATACACTCCAAGTGGGTTGGAGTAACTGTAACATAACTATATCTTATAAATGCTATATTAAAACTAAAGATAAAAGCACTATTTGTAACGCAAATTATAATTCATATTTGAGCTTAATGAAAACAACATTAAGTGAAGTGCAGAGAAATCCTGTCTTGCATAAACAATTGTCTGTTATAGACAAGAAAATGTTTCATTCAGATTTAACCCGCATCACCACCAAAGTAGAAAACTGTTATTTTGTTTGTGGGAAAAAGCATACAAATGGCTACCTGAGAATTGGTCCGGCAGTTGTTTTTTGGGTTATCTGGTTCCAGCTATAAGGCATACTGCAGAATTACCTCTAGGTAAGATACGAAATGTAAGAGATGTAGCCCGAAAACCTGAAGATCCAATCGGAAAACCTGTAAATCCAATGGGAAAAATCGAAGCTGGTTGGAAGAGCCATCATTCCGTAAAAGATAAAGAAAAATTGACTCATATGGACTTGAGTGACAGTGTTATATCCTGGGCTGGAATATTTCCAGCATATGGAGCAGTCAAATCGATCTGGGAGTTGAGAAAACTGTCGAAGCTTCTCAAAGTAATGAGTAACGCAACTTTTTCTGCTCTCGAACTAGTGACTGATGAACTGAATGCAATGAGAACTGTTGTGCTACAAAATCGAATGGCTCTTGATTAATGATCACCTAGAGGTAATACAGCAGGTATCGGCCATGACTGAACCAGGCCCAAACCCACTGATGAACTTTTTCCAGAGTCTGTTTGGTGGGTGGGGTTCTATCCTAATGAATATTTTGATTGCTATTTGTGTTGGTCTGCTCCTATTAGGAGCATGTGTCTGTTGTGGGATCCCCTGTATGAAAAGATTAGTCAAAAATTTTGTTGATATATCTGTAACTGAAACTTTGTACCAAGACATTGAATTGGAACTATTGATTCCAGACGAAACTTTTTCCGAAATATAAACTAAATGACTTGCCTAGTTGAAAGTCCTTAAAGGAGAAGGCTAGGGGACGATATAACATTGTTTATGTTTCTGAATAGAATAAAAAGTATTAAAAGGGAGGAAAATGTTAGAAAAATATGCATTTGAACATGTATAAAGTGCTAGTTTAAAAGCAAATAGTATATAATGCATTTTATTCTATTTACAATATGGCAATAAGAATGATTTTACATGCAATTGCTTGAAGCTTTGGAGCTGCAGTGTATTTGAACTCTGACCCTGGCAGTAGCCAGCTCAGCAAGCTTATGTTTTTCACTAATGATTATCTGCTGGGTCAGGAAAATTAAATGTATAAAGCATTGAATATTCTTATTCCTTCCTCTGAGATAATTGACCTTGTGAATGTATCAGAGATAAGACACAGCTGCTAAAGTAAAGTTGCAAGAAGAACAGAGAAGACTGAACCAACTATTGTATTCGAGCAAGCCTAAGACCTTGGAAGAGTAACATTTACAGAAAGACATTATAACGAACCAGGTGCTTTGCAAGGCTGTATTATTCCCATGGGAAAACTTTTAAAATGTATAACATCAGCTTTTTCTTATGAATAGAATATTGTAGACCATAGTGATGTAGGTGCCCTGTGACTAACCACGTCAGTAAGGTGGGCACAGCTTGAATGTAAGACTATATAAAATTGTGTATTTCCTGCATCATGTCAGACAAAACTCTGTACTTGTATGGTTTTTTGCCTCCTGGTGTACACTAGTAAACTTTTGCATCTGAGCCTCCTGTGTTGTTATCATTTGTTTTTATTTAACAACCCTTCACCTACATAACACCCAAACTCTACCCTCTCACCCCAACCCTACTTTTCAAACATACAATACTGCCAATCCCCCCTACTTACCACACCCTCACCACACCCACACTCCAACTCTTCCCCACTCCCACACTCATTCTCCTCAAGCACAGTAAACCTCCTTACACTTATCCTCCATCAAATCACTCTATCATTGTCCGGTGATATTCACCATAACCTAGGATGCGCACTTCCAACTTCTACCACCAACTCCCCACACACAGACACGAAAAGCCCTAAATATTGACATCTTGCCACTTTCAATGCTCAATGCCTTATAAATAAAATCCCCAACCTACATGCCTGGCTTCACCATAACCATCCTGACATAACCACCATCTCTGAAACTTGGCTAAAACCCACCATAAAGGACAACAAAATTCTTCCACCTGGCTACCAAATCATCTGCAATGATAGACCTAACAAAAAAGGAGGAGGTGTAGCTATACTCTTCTCTTCCACCTATACCATAATCCCTTACACCAATCTGATCCTTAATTTTAGTAACACCAAAATTACTACTGCTCTGCTAAAACTAAACAAACACAAATCCATTTGCTTAGCTGTCCTTTATATACCCCTGGTAATAACATCCCAGTACTTGATATCCTCTTCTGGTTTTCCTCCAGCATAAAAAATGAAACCTACATCCTAGGTGACACTAACATAAATTGAGCCACAATAAATTCACCAACTCCATCCCAATCAATCTCTTCAATTTTAGCCAACTAATAAACTCCCCTACCAGACCCAACAAGGATGGAGCCTCTGGCCCTCATTGACTGGATCCTTACAGCCCATCACCACCTCATCTTAGACTCAGGAATCCTTCCTGACCACCTCAGCAACCACCTTCCAGCCTTTGGTGACCGCCACCCCTGCCCTGTCCTCCAACAGCACCATTACATACACAAACAGTAGGCAAACTACTATATAAACACTCCAATGCCCAAGCTTGGAACAAACTACCAAGAGAAATGTGTTCCATCATTCACCCATCCCACTTTAAGGAAAAACTCAAAACTCCATCTACTAAACTCTAAACTCTGCTCTTGTCAAGCCCCACGCTAACCTCCCTTACCCCTCATATAGAGCCTCTTTCAGTCTCCCCTCATACTGTTAGTACTCCTCCTCAATGGATACTTTTCTAAATTGTACGATTCAACACAGTTAATCTAAAACTAGTAGTTGTAAATATGTAAATATTATCATTACTTTATTTTCTTTTTCGCTATGTACACATTTTTTTTTCTTTGTGTCTCTTTTTTCTTGCCTATGTCTTTAACATCATTGTATAAATACTTTTTGACTCAATTGTTTTTGATTTTACTAGAAACTGTTTGTATACTAGAGCTTGTCTCCTCGGGTCTCCACTGAAAACTGGCCCCATGCCCAGCTGGACCAACCTGGTTAACAAATGTCAATAAATAAATAAAACATGCACTCTCTCTCATTTCAACCCTCAAACTTTCTTTGATTGTCAATGATTTTCAGACTGGTCCCCCCAAGAACCCTGCCCCTAGACAATGCCGCTACCTACTTCAATGAAACATTCACACACATTTTCAACAACCATGCCCCTATAAGAACTAAATGAATCAGAGCTAAAGTCTTCCTCTGGCTGTCCAAAGAAATATACCTTACCATGTTACAAAGAGACAAAACCTGAAAACTATATAAAAAAACTAAACATCCCAACCACCTACTCAAATTCAAGCAACTTTGCAACTCCATAAAAAAACTTCTAACAAGGGACTGTATAACATACTACCTCAAACTACAAACCAGCAACTCAACCAACCCCAAAACGTTCTGGTCCACAATCTCCACCCAGGTAACAAAGATAGCCCAGCACAAACCCAAAACTTACAGAACATGACACTGCCACCCAATTTAATTCCTTCATAGACTGCATAGCCAAGTTGTCCACTCCCCCCCCCACCAACAATACCTCTACCCTCCCACCCACTCACCCCTCCTCCTTTTCAACCTACCACCCATCCCCACACATACTATAAAAAAGCTACTCCTACAAATCAAACCCAGACATAATGCTCCTGACAATCTCCCAGCAACCTTCCTAAAACTATCTGCTGACAGCATAGCCCTTCTCATTTTCATCATAATGAACAGATCTATACAAGAAGCATATGTCCCACCTATCTGGTGCCAAGCTTACATTATCCCCTATAGAAAGGAGGAAAAAAACACCGACACTTCCAATTTCAGACCTATAGCTATCCTCTACCCTCTTTCAAAAATACTGGAGAAATGTATCCATACTCAGCGCATGTCATATCTTACTCTTAGCAACCTTCTTACTCCCACTCAACATGGCTTCTGCCCTGGCCACAGTACCATGACTGCCCTCCTATCCTTTCTCAAAACTATTAATAAAGTTCACGACTATGGAAAACTTGTATCTTCCCTTTTCCTTGACCAGTCCTAAGCTTTCAATACCGTCTCCCACCCTCTATTGTTAACTCAACTCTCATCCCTCAACCTCTCCACCTCCACCTTAACTTGGTTCTCAAGCTACCTCTCTGAACGTCAACAAGCCATTCAATGGAAATCCTCAACCTCCCACTTTCTCCACACCCCCACCGGGGTCCCACAAGGTTCAGTTCTAGGACCTCTACTCTTCAATATATTTTTTAACAATTTCTACCACGCCATCCCAGACTCATCAATAATCCAATATGCAGATGACTCAACAATCATCTGCTCTGATTACACCATGTCTGACCTGCTTCTAAAAACTCAGTTAGCCTTCTCTAAAACAGAATGCTGAATGAAAAATAACCACCTTGCCCTTAATGCAAATAAAACTAAACTTATGATCTTCTCCCCCTCCAGAAACTCCCCAACAGACAAAACCTCCTTCTCAATATTCAGTAGCAATAACACCCCTCTCAAAATAGTATCTAATGCCAAGCTCCTTGGCATTATCACTGACGACCATCTAAAATTTGACACCCATATTTTATCCAGCATTAAAAAAAACACCAAAAACTAGGACTGCTGTACAGGCACAATCTCTCTCTCTACACTACAAAAACCCTAGATTCCTCCTACCTACTTCCCTTTCCCTGGTACTGTGCCCCCCCTGTTAAACAACTTCCAACTAGGCCTACAATCTAAGTTTGAATCATGCTATAATAAAATAAGCAGATTTGCTACCAACTCAAAAAGTCCTCTCACCATCGTCACTCTCTCCATACATTACAATGGCTTGAATTTCCCAATTACCTGACCCTACTTAAACTCAATAACACCCACAAACTCATCCACAAACCTACTAGCTACCCTTCTCTCTCATCAGCGCTAAGTCCCTACATCCCCAACCACTCACTCAGATCAAAAACCAAAACCTCCTACAGATCTACAAACTCTCCCCACCCCTAGCCACCTCCTAATTTCCTGCTCCATCTCTAAACTATGGAACTCTCTCCCTCCCACCCTTTGCAATACCCCCAACCACACCAATTTCAAATCTCTGCTGTTCTCTTATCTCACTACTAAGTGGATCTTCCCATTCCACTCCACTACTTAATTTACCCCTCCAACCAGAAATCTCTTCACCCTCTGCATAAACCTATTTCTTCAATCCAACAATCATCCACTGCATCAGTCTTTCAAAAAAAAAACATTATTTTAGATATATTCACAAGTATTACTTATTTTGTGTGCATCATAAATTTGTTAACCCACATTCTTTTATTGAACCTTCTTCTGGCTTTTTCCCAGTTAGGGGTCACTGCAGCAGATCACCTGTCCACTCATGATTGGCAGTGGACTTTTACGGTGTTGAGTTGCCAGCCTGGCACCCAACCTTTCACAGAAGGCACACACACCTAGGGCCAATTTTGAGTGTCCAATCCACCTCCATCATGTCTCTGGGATGTGGGAGGAAACTGGAGCACCTGGAGGAAATCCACATGACCAATGGGAGAACATGCAGAATCTGCACAGAAGGCACCCCAGCCAAGGATTGAACTGGAGAACCTCTTGCTGTGAGGCAGTGACACTAACCGC
This sequence comes from Protopterus annectens, assembly GCF_019279795.1. Classification (NCBI taxonomy): domain Eukaryota; kingdom Metazoa; phylum Chordata; order Ceratodontiformes; family Protopteridae; genus Protopterus; species Protopterus annectens. The sequence goes on from NC_056725.1 coordinate 1,076,076,349, forward strand.
TGCACCACCGTGGCTGCCCACATTCTTTTATTGAAAACTACTATTTATTTCTCTGTGAACTCACTGTAGTGCATACTCTCTGAATCTACTGTATTTTAAGATATATATATATATATATATATATATATATATATATATATATATATATATATATGTATATACATATATACATACATATATATATATATATATATATATATATATATATATAGATATATATATAGATATTTTTTTTTCCTTCTCTAAAAACAATTGATTGCTTTCATATTCTTTGTATGTAACTGTTTTTGGTACTTTGTTTCATATTGTTTCTCTGTGACTGTATCTGGAGCATTTGTCCCTGGGCCTCCACTGAAAACGGCCTCCTCATGGCCCAGTTGGACTTCCCCGGTTATCAAACTGAAATAAATAAATAAATGAATGCATAAATAAATAAATAAATTCATATGCCGGAATAATCCCAAATGTTATTTGATGCAGCCAAGGCAGCTCTGTCTTTCCTGCATTAGTTTTGCAAGTAGATTATGCTAGCCTCATAGATATAGCTACAATTGCAGAAGCTTCTAACAATTTCATTCAGTTTGACAGAACAAAACTGCTCACCAGACCAGGAAAGTTTACAGATGTGTCACACTTCCATAACAACATCTGAAAAAATATCACTGCTGGCACAAATATAGTGAATGGATCCATGAGCCAAGTGGAACATCCAGTGAAATAAGCAAGCAAGCTGTGTTTTATGCTTCCTACAACTAAGAGATATGAGGTGTTCACAGAAAAGGATGCACAGGACATGGAAGATTTAAACTGACAAACTAAAGATGTCACAAGGAGTCATACAGACAGAAGCAAACACAATCAAGCCCAGCTGGCATGCACCCTAAGAAAACCTCAAGAAGAATCATTACCTCAAGGGATCTGCTAGGAAGAAAATGACTTCAGTGTGTGACTGTATGCCTCTTTTTCTAAAAGACAAATGTAATTATACCCCAGATCCTGTGTTTTTGTTACAGTATGGCTGTTTCTGTGAGTGTAACAATACGTGTTTAATTTAAAACAAGCAGCTTAGTGACAGAAAATGCAAAATAAATCCAATGTATAGAAGAATAAACATGGGACGATAACTTTATTCCAAGCTATGAATGTCAGTGCCAGACAGTCAAAGTGGATTTCTCATATCTATGACTTGTTTAGCATTTAAGTATACTTTATTCTCTATTGTTCTTATGACTATAAATGTTAATGAGCTGTTTTTCATTGTTAACTCTAGAGTGGAGAGCAGAATTATAAGGGTATTTAATGACTTATTGTCAGATGTGGTGTTTCTTAAAAAATAAAATTAAAAGTGTGCAAATCAGATGAGACAGATACATGAGAGGCTGATAAGATGAACTTTCATTTACTCCGTGGAGGTGGTGGTTATTTTATTACATGATAGGCTAAGATGGGAGGTATCTGTTTATTTGTATGATAAGAATGGGAGAGGGATAGTCATCAAAGCAAAAGTCAGATATGGGGTTTTAATTATTTGTAATGAATATGTCCCTGTTTCAGATAGCCACACATTTTTTGCTTCCATTTTTACAGGCTTAATAACTTTTGCAGTTCAAAGTTTCTAGTTATTATGTAGGAGGATCGCAGTCCTTTTTCACCTGGGCTTTGACAGGCTGAATCCCACGGTAGAAAAGAATATAAAAGCACAGAGAATTAGGTTACATTTAAGTACATACATGGATTTGGTAGATGTATTACGAATCTTGTAGCCAAAGGACAGGGATATACTTTTTCGGTTCTCCAGTTATCATTGCCATAGCATCATTGATTACCAGTGGACTTCAGGAGCTTTTTTCAGCATAGCCTTGACCCTTAGCTGATCATACTGGTATACAACTTACCTTTACAGGCTTGACTGATTATCAGAGTCAGTCTGGCCAATGAGAAGTTGACCCATTCATTCTACAAGATCAAAAGCATACAGCAAGCTCAAAGAGATTATATAAAGGTAAACACTTTTTTTTTCTATACCTGTCTTCCTTGGCATAATATCTAAATGTTATTTATGAGGCTAGTCTGTTTGGCTGTCAAAGCCATGGTACTGAAAAAAAGTAATACTCATATAAGGAACCTGGAAAGGAAAGTGTAAAGTTATTTAGCAGATTTGGAAAACCTATCGTTAAAAAAAATCTTAGGCTATAAAACAGTAAAACACAGTTAAGATGTTGTGAGCTACAGAAGAGCTATGGCTAAGCATGAAAGGCTATACTGCACCCAAGAAGGTGGCATTATAAACGTATGCATTAATTTTTAACCCTGCAAATTCCTAGCATTCAGCTTAAAACTTAAGAATTAAAATCCCAAATATATATAGTCAAGGAAGAAGGCTGAACCATCACTTCATTTCAGGTTATTAATAACTGCTTTAAGGAATGTGCTAATTTATACTACCATTCAAAATATAGTTATATCTACAATACAGTGGCTTTTTAGTGTTGTTAAAGAATCCGATACTCTCCATGTTATGTGCTGAGGAAATTCTAGAAGTTATTAACAAAACCACTAGTAGTAAGCATCCCAGTTCAGATAGGCTTACCACAGGCTTTTGTTTTATTCCTTGAGTGAGATACAAGTATAACTTATTAGTCTGTTTGAATAAATGCTCACATGTGTTATATCGTCTTGCTCCTTCAATGAATCGCATTTAGTGGTTTTACCCAATTTAGCAAAGATAGGATGAATATAGAAAAGTACTCCCCATTTTCATTAATTAATGCAGAGTTCAAGATCTATGCCAGAATATTACCAATAAAGCAAACAGTATTACTGCCTAAGAAAATTAATCCCTTGTGAAATGGCTTTATTGAGGTCCATCTAGAACTGATCATCTTATACTTTATATTTCTTGTTCTACAGATCTTAAAAAAATTCTATGTTGTACCTTTTAGGAATTCACATAAATTTTGAGAAAGTCTTTAAAAGTCTCAGATGGAGCTTCTTTCTGCTTCTGCTTGAGGTTTATGCTTTTCCCACCATGGTCATCAGAATTATTAAATCTCTCTGTCAAATCCCCTTTTCAGCAGTGTTGAAGGGAGATGTACTTTCAGGTTAAAAAAATGGAACTAGACAATGGTGCTTGCCATCCCAGTTACTTTTCACCAATTGGACCCATCAGCCATTGTTTACAAAGCTTCTCTGGGCTCAGTGACTGGTAATTTGTCTATGTCAGAATTCATGCCTACTTGCTTGCTGATGACTATGGCATCTTAACAGTGGATCCCATCATGAATTATCAGGCCTTCAGATGCATAAATCTAAAACATAGTTATTCAGAATTAATAGTGTCGAGAAGTACCTTTATATGGTACAAGGCCCCCTTTATGTATCTAGGAATTCTGATCCATCTGCTTGGCTTATTTCCTTCAACTGAATTTCAGTTTGTTAAGAGATGAAATATATATCTAAGGAAGCATTACTTTTCATAAGTGAGTAGCACTGATGCTGCTAAAAGGATAGTTATCCCTAAAATCTTCCACCTATTTATGTGCATTTTTACCTATATGACAATGAGACTGAAGAAAATTTAGAAACTTTGGAACTCTGGGAAATCATGAGGAGGAAGCTACCAGAACTACTTATATTCACCCAAAGCAGAGATGTAGGGCAGGTGTTATAGATATTAAGATATATGCAGTTGTGCTTACATTGCAGAACACTATCACTGTATCTCTTGTAGGTGCTCGCTTGTGATCCTTCTTTGGTGTGAATATCTTAAGAAGTAGATCCCACACAGATGTGTGTTGGAGCATAAAATAGCTTGGCAATATAATATATCCATGTCACAGCCTGAATGTTATAAGACAAACTATTGGTAAAGAATCCAAAGCCAGTAGGCCAGGGTGGTGCAGTGGTCAGAATTGTTGTGTCACAGCAAAAGGTTCATGGTTTGTTTCACAGCTGGTCTCTTCTGTGTGGAGTCTGCATGTCTTCCCTGCATTCGCATGGGTTTTCTACGCATGTTCCAGTTTCCTTCCGCATTCCAAAGACATGCATCTGGAGAATTTTTCCCCGGGCCTCCTCTGGAAGTGGGCTCTTTCACAGTAAGCAAATGTTAAATAAATACATTTGACATGAGCATGCATGTTTCTATGTGGGACCAGCCTGAGATAAAAACTGATGAACTCCTTTATGGTGGAAAATGTGCATTAGGAAATGTGTCCTATCTCTCTCCCTCAGCTTATACAAATTATGAAAAAATTTAGGAATGTGCTTTCTTTGTCCCAGTTGTAAAATAAATATTGGGTTACAGAAACTGGCCTCTGGTGCTGTTTTAAATTAAGCCATGCTATTTTTCAATTCCTAGTAATAGACATAATAAATAACAGCCCTCTTATGGAAAACTTATAAGTAAATGCATGAGCTTTACTCCTGACATACCCCAAATTAAAGATTCTTACATAGGATCATAGGAGATTACTAGGCTATCAACCTGGAGGTCATTTTAAGCCTGTTTCAATCTAATGTAATGCCATAGAAGTACTATTCAATGCTCAAGATTGCATTTAGTGATGATTGCCCACATCCAGGAGGATTTTGGCGCTATCCCCAGTGAAAATTTATGGTGCCCCATCCACTCATCCAGGCTCCTCTTGAACAGTGTCATAGAGATGCTCTGTTTCACATGAATTGGCAGCCTGTTCCAACCATGTGGCAGTTGCTAGGAGATAAATATGTCCCTCCAGTATGTCCTATTTAAGTCACAGGCCATAATTAATTCCCTGGAATAGGTGGCCCTAGACCAATTTAATTTATGGACATGCAGTAAGTTCATTAGGTTTCGGTTTGGGTTGCTCTGTATGCCAGGCATATGTCTCCCCTAAAAAGTCTATATGATACAGAGTATAGTGACAGGGATTTTAGTCGGTCTGCATAAGGCACATGCTGGAGGCCCTTGATCTTCCCTGTTAGAAGCTTCTGACATCTGTCTAATTGCTGTAGGTGCTTAGTATGGTATATATCGAATGGGGAGTTATACTCAATTATGGGCAACCGGATAAGTGCTGAGTATAGAGAAGTTATAATTTATTTTGCTTTAAAGGTGATGCCTTTACTAATTAAATGAGCTACATGGAAGGCTTTCTTTACAATGGTAGACACATGGTGGTCAAAGTTAATGTCGCTGTCAACCTGTGATTCCAGGTCCATTACCACTGCATGGGTACTTAGGGTACTGTTATTGATTTGATAGTGTGAAGGGACATTGCTTGTGCTGAAGGGAATGATGATGCATTTCTACACATTCGGTTTGAGACTGTGACTAATACACCAGTCATTGGTCTGTGTGAGACCATCCTGGATTATACTGATATCATTTGGGGATTCAATGATTGCACCTAGTTTGCAGTCATCTGCAGACTTGGTCAGCCACAACCCTTTAGTTTTCACCTGAACTTCTGAGAAGTATATACCAAACAGTAGGGGGGGCCCAGCCCTGACCCCTGTGGCACTCTGCTAGTAACAGGTCTGCTGGCTATTGTGGATTCACCCCCCTTTGGTAGTGTATATCAGGTTTGTGAGCCAGTTGGCAACACATCTTACAACAAAGGGGTTTACATTTGGTTTGCTAAGTTTATTGGTAATGCCTGAGTGTGGGATTGTGTCAAAAGCCTTTGACAAGTCAAGGTATACTGTGTGCACAGATTTGCCCTCATCAATCGCCTTGGTCAAACTTTTAAAGAAATCCACTAGATTTAGCAGGCAGGATCTGCCCTTCAGAAAGCTGAATTGGGTAGGATCCAGGGTGTGGAGGTCACCTATGTCTTTATTTATGAGGTCCCTAATGATACATTCCATGGCATTACAGATGAGGCTGGTCAGGCTTATGGGTCTGTAATTCCCTGGGTCTGTTGCTAGGCCACCTTTGTAGAGGGTTATAACTGTAGCTGTTTGCCATTGCACAGGAACAAAGCCAGTGAATAGGCTGTGATTGAAAAGGGTACTTAGTGGTGATGCTAGTTCATGTTTTAGCCTGTTTAGAAGAGAGCCTGGGATGTCATCTGGTCCCATAGAGGCCATGTTCTTTGTCTTGGACAGAGCTTTCAGGACTTGCTCTTCAGATATGTAAGATGGAGTGGAGTTTGGTGGAGGGTATTTTGTAAGCTAGGAGGGGATAAGTGAGTGAAATTGTCACCAAACCTATCCACCAGCAGATTCGCTATCTCTGTGGGGTCAGTGTGTTTGATACCACTGACCACTAGTTTTGCATATGCTTGGGTCCTACCCTTTAGGTAACATTCATAGCTGTAAAAGGCCTTATGGTTATCCTTGGCAGTACTTGCTAGGTTTCTCTCAAAGGAGCTCTTAGAGGATTTGACATGACACATCAAGTAATATTTGTTAGTCACGCAACATCTATGCTGACAGCTCTATCATAGCACATGGAATTTGCTTCTTCAGCATAGAAGGCATGAGATCCAAGGCAATCCAGGTTTAACTCTGTGCTTGGTTGTAGCTCTCTTCAGTGCACTGTTGGTGATTTTCCAGTGTTTATCTCCTTTTGCTGCAATAGTTGCTTAAGGCTTATCAGCTAATAACGGTGTGGGTAAAAGTCATAACTTGTAGGGTATAAAAACATTGTAGTGTATATATTATGTAATCCCTTCTGGAACCTGTGCTACTTGTATTTTTGGCCAGATTATACACTTATGATGTATCACACATAGGTACCCACAAAAGAGGCATTCTTTCATTCTGCTTTGTCATTCCAGGAGATGTAGGTTTTACATAACATATCCCCATACTTGCTAAAGTACTAAGAAAAGACATGCATTCAGGATGTGCAGATGGATAGCATATGCTTGATATCTACTGTTGGCCACTGGAATTACCCTGTGGTTAGCATGAAGTACTGCTCTGGCGTGGCAGGAATGGCCAGTCCCACAGTCCAGTTAGCATAACACCCACTTGGCACATTGCATATGGTATCCAGCATATTCATACCTCTGTTTGTTTTATGGCTCATGCATAGAATTACTTTTGTATGCAATACCTTTGTTAGAATAGAATACCTGCATCTGTTGTTTGTCTTCTATCCAACGCTAAGTGATGTATAATTTGTGCTACATCCATTTCACTGCTACCTTTCAGAAATGCACTTTGCATTTTTTGTAAGTGCAAACCTTTACAATTTATTTTGTTGATATTTTCAAAACTGCAGCACAAATAGGTGATACCTTTTTTTATACGTATATAGATTTTTGCTGCGCCATCATTCCATGGCTAGTTTATGCTAGTAAATACCATGACTTTTAAGGGATGAGTATCATTGTTGTGTAAACTGATCATGACTGTTTTAGCTTTTAAGATCATAGTATTGTTTGAGTCACAGGGAGTGTCTTGTACACATCAGCCAGTTTCATGGACAAAATGTCATGTGGATACAGTTTATGGACCAGTTGTGTATGAATATCATGTAGACAGAGATTATTAGTTATTAATGTTACAAAAATAAATACATAAATAACAAGTCCTCAAACTCACAGTAGCACAGTTATTAACTAAGAGGGAAGTGTAACCATGGAAACAATTAAACATTCATGCCACGCAGGTACTCATGCCAAGCTCAAACTGGTACTTCATCAGAATAATTAGATTGCAATGAAAAAGAAGCAGCTTAAGTAACCATTTTCTAGACTAACCATGAGACTGAAAAATAAATCTCAATAAAAAGTTTTACAGCAACCAATGGCATACTGAATTGGTGCATTTTTCAAACAGGCTTAATACAGTCTAAGTCATTCAACTATCATTCAAAAAAAAAAACACATTTTTTTATTTTTTGTTACAATTGTATTTTTTAGTTTGATCTGTTATGACTTTTATATTTCTTTTTGCATGTTTTTCTTGGAGCTTTTCTCCCCGGGCCTCTACTGAAAATGGACATGTATACAGCTAGACTAGCCCGGTTAACAAATGTAAAATAAAATATTTTGAAACCACACAAAAGACCAGTGAAAACAGCTCTACTTTCCAAAATAAGAATTTAATAAAAACCTTTTAGTTGTCTCTCCTCTCCTAGCGCCTCGGCTGCAAGCCTTTACAGAGTAAAATAAAATAAAATAAAATAAATGATTCCCTACTGGCTTATCGTTTTCATACAATGTCACTGCAACACAGAACATAAACCTATAATTGTCATTACTCCTGATATAATAATGATGATAATAAAAAATAAATAAACTAAAAATGTTTGATTCCTTATTTCTAATAAATGCCCATAAATTTTTTTTTTTTTTTATCCTTTTTTTAGTGTTTCCCATATAGCCTGCTGGACATGCTTTGCACCTGTACTATTCTTTTACAACTATTGTCTGCAAAAAGACATCAATGGGGATTCAATAAAGTTTACACGATAATTTTTACTATGTGCACATTGCAGCACGAGGCACACATGGGTGCGGAAAGTTTTAGATTCAGTAAACTCCATGTAGCAGCATACAAATACAGAAACTTTCGTGGCATGCAAATTACATCATAAATAGCTAAATTTCATGCTAATGAAGCAAATCAAAATGGCGAAGCAATTCAACAACCTCTATAGCAACTGTGTAGACTCCATGTCCATATTGGCCATATATTCCAAAACTTTCTGAATACAGCCATGCAAAAGAGTCTACATGGAAACAAGAGCATGTAAAAGCTCTTACATTTGTACAGAACTGCCCTTAACATGTTATGACCACACATATTATGACCTAATTACACAGGATAGATGTTCGAAAATTTGTGTAACAACCATAATAATTCCTTTTAAGTGTCATGACATAAATGCAGCATAGCTCCCCCACCCCAAATGAAAAATATACTTGTAAGTAATGCAGGCTGCTAAAATGTGTAAACCTCCATGAGTATTATACTGTAATGTATGCTTATGCAGATGTAGCTAATGGATTACAGTATTCCTCTGTTTCAGCATTGAGATCATGTGCAATTTCCCTGCCTACACAGTTACTAACCATGTAGATTCTAGGCTGTCAGCACAGTGAAGATGTAAATGTTATCAAAACTCATTAGAATTGTTGAATCTCAAAAATGAGTAATCATGTAGAAATGTTCATTTCATGCATGCACTTCCACAGTGTTTGTGCTCAATGCATGGCAACAGTGACTGCTGACATCAGGGGGATGTGTCAGGTTACACTGGCAGAAGTAAAAATGTAGGGCTGTGAAGGGTGAAAGTGCATGCAAGCAGTGCATGATTCCCAAGTTCTGTGTCATCCTCATTATTGTCCATTTAAATGTATTGGATTTGTCTGCATCAATTTAAAATTTTACTTTTTAATTTTCATTCTTGTTTGCGTGATGTGGTGCTTAGAGCATCCATGAGAAACACTCAAATGAATGGCAGGTTTCTCTGTGTTGTCACGTAAATATTCCTGTGACAGCACATGTATGTGTTATGGCTGGAATATATATGGTCCTGGGTTCAACTACAAGGTGTGCAAACTTTCCTTCACTTTTTATGGCACACTTTTGGTGATATTCTGAGAATGTAGGACATATCAATTTTTCCTATGCTAGTCTCATTTATACAAAGATGGGCAGAGCTGCACAAAGGTGCGCATAGCTGTGTGTACTGCACTAATGGGCAAGAAATAGAAGTGTTTAATAGATGCAAATTATAGCATAAGCAGGTAAATTGCGTGTTAATCAACCAATCCAACACAGTGGAGATATTCAACAATGTGTAAAGTATCCATGTAGCCTCCATCCTGTTTTTTCTTTTATCTTTCAATACCACTGGAGTAGAGACAAGGAAATTTTAATTGACACACTGCTAGGGGCTGCTGTAGCTATTCTATATCTGCATGTGCCATAGAGGCTGAAGCAACTATTGCTGGTGTTGTGGACAATAGGCCTAGACCGAGTAGGAGAAGAGTGTTCAGGCTCAGGGTAACTTACAGGTGTTACATGAGCTGGAGATTGTAGAGCACTACAGAGTGGATGGAGACATATTACAAGAACTGTGTGAGCTCTGCTGCCCTCAACTCAGAGCCAGAGCCAACTGAGGGGAACCCATCCCAGTGGAAAGTAAAGTATGTGTAGCCCTTAGAATATTAGCTACTGGTACTTTTCAAAGACCAACTGGGGACATAATGGGTATGTCACAGGCATCAGCCTCCAGGATCATCCACCAGTTTCTGGATGCTATGCTCATATATGCCAGTGAGCATATATTTTCTCCCCATACTTCTGAAGAGAGGGTCAGCAATATGCAAGTGTTTCACCATGTAGTGCACTCTCCTGGGTACCATAGATTGCACGCATGTACACATTAAGGCATCACCTCGTGAGCAGGATGGAGTCTACATTAACCTCAAGGGATACCACTCCATCAACTGCCCAGATGTGTGTAATGCCCAAGGAATTGTCTTGAATGTGTGTGTTGGCAACCCTGGCAGTTATCATAACTCCCATATCTGGCACACATCATAGCTGTACCAGATGTTTGCTAGGGGGGACATCCTACAGGGCCATTTACTGGAAGAAGCTGGTTATGCCCTGAAATTATGGCTGAAGACACCCATCATGAGTGAACACATGCCCACAGGAAAACCCCATAATGAGGCACACACTGAAACATCATAGAGCATGTGTTTGTCCTTCTGAAGTCATGGGTCGAGGGCCTATATATATCTGATTGAACTGTGCCATATAACCCACACACCTGTACAGAAATATTCACAGTATGTGCTATAATCCACAATCTGATCCTGCAGAAATAGCTATAGCAGGATGAATAAGGGGAAAAAACAAACATCCCCCACCAATGCCTAGGTCACCACAGCCACAGTGAGAGGACATGGAGGAGGATCCTCCAGCTGCTGTCCCTGTAAATAGAAGTAGGCATGCTCAGTATGCCCTTGCTTTAACTAAGAGACAAAGCATAGCACATTCACTGGCCACCTAGGGACCTAATACCTTTCTCCTACTTACATACATATAGTAAAATTGATGCCAGGCAAATCACACAACCTTTACTTCCTCACGTATTGGCTGTGAACTGCTTGCATCAGACAGAGTCAGCCCTGAAATAAAGTGTCAACTGCTGCATTTGCTAGGTAAGTTTAGAACCTAGAGGGTATTCTTTAATAATGTTATAGAATATCCTTGCATTTCCTAACTTGGTACAGTAAGCAGGTAAATAGTGGTGAATTTGTACAGAAAGTACTTTAACATGTAACACCAGACACTTAAATTACTTATATTTTTCCAATAGTAATTAGTAGGCCTCAAGCCTGAAAGAATCACACAATCATACCTCTATAGAATTTTGATGTTCCCTGCATGGCCTCAGTTTAGCAACATATATTTGTCCTGATAAATCATTGAAGACTGAAGTTAGAAAGTGATGATACACATTTGCAGTTTCAGACTTTAGACTTGTTTGTGTCATACCAATAACTGAGCTTTGACCCCTCCCCCAGAAAGAGGAGTGTACCCTTGTTCCTGCCACAACAGTAACTCAGCTATGCTACCGTCAAAAGAATAGTATGTGTGTGTTTGTGCCATCCAACCTGGACTTCATTTGTTGACAACTGCATATCATATTATTCCCAGTTAATATCCTCTCACATGTTAAGGCCAATGATATAGAATGGCTTTCATACTGTGCATGTGTTAGATAACTGATGAATGATCAAGAAAGACAGAAAGGTAACACAGAGCTGTATATTTGTAAGCATGATTATGACAGGTTGTGTGATCATTAACTGTTCTATGTCTAAAGCTGATGGTTTGATAGCAGTGTACATTGTGATGCAGTTGGCTGTGTGAAGAATGACTTTCCCTTTTGTTGATGCAAGCTGTTTGTGTGGCCAAGAGGACTAAGGCATCCTTCCTGTTTTCTGAAGCTGTATTGGTGTAAGGGTTCAAACCTGACATATGTAGAAATTTGTGATGTGTACAGTCATGTTTTACTATGCTTGTACAGATTTTAACAGATAGTCAATTAATATTCTTGGCCATTGCAAAAATCTGGCCTGGACTACAGCTGGGACGGGGGTATAGTAGCAAGCATTAGCAATGTGTCTCACATTTGCCCACTGTTTCCCTGCACACAAACAGGCACAGCATACATGTGTGTACACTTTATTAACCAGCCTGCAAATCCAATGCTCTCTGCTCTATGGAATTGTATATATGATATTGTATTAATGCTGTGTACTGTCCAGTTCTATTGTATGACATAAAACTACATATGGAAACATTGCAAACTAAGGACACAATATAATATAATATAATATAAAGTAATATGATATAATATATTTTATACATATATCTATATATATATATATATATATATATATATATATATATATATATATATATATATATATAGTAATAATGCAGGTTATGACAATAATAATAATAATAATAATATACGTGATTTATAATATATTCGTTTGCCCCCCCTGAAAATGACCCCAAACAAGCACTACAATCCAGGAGTCTCATTATCTTTTCCACATATATTAACCATAATACAAAGGGTTATACATACTGTATGCTCACTCATGGACAGGGCCACTTGGTGATACTCACAGCCTTGCTCTGCAAAACTCAAATGGCCAAATATGCTCAGGGTACTTGTGTTGTTAGGGAAAAAGCACACAATGACCAACCACCTTCGCTGAAGTTACAGCTTCATTACTAAGTAAGTTCTTTCATGCTAACAACGCTTTTGTGCTAACAGCACTTCATCAGTCCATTAAAAAAACTCTAAAAACGCACATTAAATAATAACAGCAACTACACTCTTATTAATAAAATTCACTTGGTAGCCATGGTAAAAATTAAAGTTCAGTGACATAATTTCTTGATTTTAAGTACTGGTTTCAATGGTATAATAATATAAATATAAATGAGTCAGCACACAATTGTCAGCATCCAATAATTTGAATTCCTTCAGAAATCCTTCAGAAAGCCATCAATGATTAAAATCCATAACAGATTAAGAAATCATCAAACCGGTTTTGGCATATTTGCCTTCATCAGTGCAGAGCACATATACTAAACTGACTAAATAAAAGAAAAACTGAATAAAAAAACCTAACATAACATGATTGACTCCTCACAAATGATAGTTAAGTCCAGGGGCGAAAAGACTTCCTAACCTAATTATCCAAGTTTTTTTTCTTTACTATTTAATATATTGTGCCACCCAGATTTATTAGTTCTATTGAGAGTAATCCTATTATAGCAAAATTAAATTTAGCTAAATTATGTTTAATAGTGTGTTTGAATAGGGCATTTGAAGTGCGAGCACACCTAATATAACTCAGATGTTCTGAAATTCTTATTTTAAAATGACGGGAAGTTTGACCCACCTAAAGCACTGAACATGTACATATAATTAAGTATATAATGTAATCAAAACTGCAATTACCATAAACTTCAATCTGAAATACTGTTGGAGATATCTTAGATACAAAATATTTACTTTTACAAACATAATTACAAAAACTACAGTTACCACAAGGCTGACATTCTAACATTGGTTGACCATCTAAAGTTAACTGATGTGAAGGCAAATTAACAAGAGTGATTTGTTTTATATTGATTGAACCACCCCACCATTGTTTTGCCCTTCTTATAAGAAGCTCATCTGTTAATAACAAGTTCCAATGTTTTTGTACCAAGTTTGTGAAGAATTAAGTATTATTTCCAAATTAGTTGTAAATCTAACTTGATGTATCTGAGACTCTTTAACTTTGTATTGTAATAACTCCAATCTATTAATACCACAAAGAGATCTTAAAGCTCCAACAACAGTGGAATGCCTATAACCCCTACCACAAAACCTATGTGCCATCGCCTTTTCATATTTTTCCAAATCTTTCCCAGAGGAACAAATCCTTTGATTCTAAGAAACTGAGATTTTGGAATATTATGTATAACATGTCATGGATGGTAACTAGTGGCATGTAAAATTTGTATTTATTTATTTATTACATTTGTTGACCGGGAGTGTCCAACTGGACATAGGTCCATTTTCAGTGGAAGCCCAGGAAGAAAAGCTCCACAGTTAAAATAAACAGACAGTAGTTACATTGGATTACATAGCGATTAACAATTTAACATAGCAATTAATTACAAACATATTTACAGATGAAGAACATAGTACATCAGTAGACAACTAGAATCTTTATCTGCGAAGTACATAACAGACATTAACAAATGTTACAATAAGAAGTTCCTGCTGTATAATAAGTACTAGGCTTATGAGCATCTGGGCTTGCTAAAATCAAGGTAGTTAGTGGGGTGGAAAGAAAGGTAGTGGTTGGATGGGGTGGGTGATATTAGAGTGGGAGTTGCAAGGGCATAGTCAGCATGTTTTTAGGTGCGCTTTTAGTAAAGTTTTGAAGTGGGTGCATGATGGTATGGAGGTAATTGTGGGTGGAAGGGAGTTCCATAATTTGGCTATGGCACAAGAGAATAGTGCTTCACCAGCAGAGTTATTGGCTTTAGTGATCTGCAAGTGATCTGCAAGTGATTTTTGTTGCTGGATCTTAGTGTTCTGGTGGTGCGATAAGGTTGGAGTAGATTCTGTAGGGATGGGACATTTACTGGATGGTTTACTAGTTTGTGGGCAAGTGAGAGTTGATACCATTGAAGGAGGTGAGGGAGTTCAAGCCAGCCCAGTTCAGCAAGTGAGAGACAGTGGTGACTACGGTAGGATGCTCCTGCGGTGAATATGGCGATTTTGTTGTAGCAGATCTCTAGCTTGTTTAGATCACTTTGCGTTAGGTTGGTATATATTGGAGAGGCATAAAGTAGGGTGGAGATAAGGTGGGAATTTGCTATTGAAATCTTTGCTGCTTTGGAGAGAAGTTGCTTATTTCTGTATAACGCTTCTAGTTTTTTGTGGACTTTTTTTATGGTCATGGATATGTGAATGTCAAATTTTAGTTTATTGTCTATTTCCACTCCTAGAAATTTGGTGTGTTCAGGTGGGTATATAGTGGTGTTGTCTTTTGCTGTTATGTTAAAGTGAGAGTTGTTTTGAGTATGTTTGGTGGGTTGGAAGATGAGTAGTTTAGTTTTGTTTGGGTTGAGTATTAATTGGGCATCGGATAACCAAGTTTCAACAGAGGAAAATACTTCCTGTGTGACTTTTTGCAGGTTGGATAGGGACTGGGCTGAACAGATGATGGTTGAGTCATCTGCGTATTGTATGAGTGTGCCATGTTTGGTGGCAGAGGCTAGATTATTGGTGAAAATAGAGAAGAGTAGGGGTCCAAGGATGGAGCCTTGGGAACCCATATGGAGACAGGTAGTTGGGGAGATATGTCATTCTGCCATACAAAGGATTGTTGGTGGTCAGACAGGTAACTCTGAAACCAGTTGGTGACTGATTGAGAGAAGGATAGCTTATTGAGAACAGAGATGAGTTGTTTGTGTGGGACCATGTCAAATGCTTTAGATAGGTCTAGGAAAGTAGCAGAGGAGAGATAGCCATTGTTTTTACGCTGAAGGATAGTGTTAGTAAAGGAGAATAAGGCAGTGTTGGTGCTATGGTTTGGTCGGAAACCATGCTGAGTATTGGAAAGGAGGCTGTTAGTAAGGAGGTAGTCTGAGACCTGAGAGTGTATGCATCTCTCTAGTATTTTGGAGAGTGGAGAGAGTATTTTATATATATATATATATATATATATATATATATATATATATATATATATATATATATATATATATATACACACACACACACACACACACACACATATATATATATATATATAAAAATAAATATATATATATATATATATATATATATATATATATATATATATATATATATAGTATTGAATTGGGAATATTTCCTAAAGCTCCTACTAGACAGAGTCACATCCTCTGGAATACTAATCTGTACATCCAAAAAAGTAATATGCATGGGATCAAAATGAACTAAAAAATTAATTCCCCACTTGTTTTCATTCAGATACTCAACAAATTCCTGTAAATTGGTAGAATCCGAATTCCAAACTAGCCAACAGTCATCAAGGTATCTGCGACAAATACCAATTGAATCTAAAATAATGTTATGACTATCATCATAAATAATCTGTTCTTCAATATACCCCATGAACAAATCAGCATAAATGGGGGCAAAAGATGCCGCTGTTGCTGTCCCTTTAAGTTGTAAATAACACTCATCTTTAAAGTAAAAAATAGTTTTTGTTAACACATTTTGTAAAACAAAGCAGAAAGGTATTAAATCCAGGGCTGTATATACAGGCCCAATTTAACCAAAATTATATGACCATCAGCCCAGCCCAATGGGGAATATTGGTAAAAAGAGCAAATACTTCAAGGGTACATAAATACAATCCCTTCTCAAGTAGAATACCTTTGATAATGTTAAGGAACTCCATAGTATCTTTTATAGGAGACTGTACCCTCCCTAATAATAGTTTTATATATTGGGTAAGGTAAGCAGACAATGACTCCATTAATGACCCTCTCCCTGAGACTATAGGCCTACCTGAAAATTTCCAAAGATCTTTATGAATCTTGGGCAACATAGAAAAATATTGTTTACCTGGATCATGTGCCATCAATTGATGAACAATCTCTTTGGAAATTATTGCTACTTAATTTAGCAAGTTGTAAAAGTTTATCAATGTTTGATTTAAATGTAAGGGTAGGGTCCAAATACATTATTTGATGAAAACAATGGTCAGACAATTGTTTTTGTGCCGCAGCATAACAGATGGTCCAGTCCCAAACTACCCCCCTCGTAGCTGCAGTACTAATGACTAGCTGCTTATTTTTACTCATATTCCTCATAGCTTGATATTGTTCCTTTGACAAGTTATTAATAACAATATTTCTATGAGAATTATACATGAAATGTAAATCTCTAATAATCTGTTGTTGAAAAATAAACACATTTTTATTAAAGGGAGATACAAAGGTGAATGATTTGACCCTAAAATCAGCAACATCTTGTTCAACATGTAACCTTTGATCTTGAAAAACAATTTAAGATTTAACAAGCTACAGAATGAAATTACATGTTGAGCAAAAACTTCCTTGTGTACTAAATGACTAGGTTTAAAACCCAAGCCTTTTCTTTAATAAATCCAACTCTACATTAGACAATGATAAAGATGAAATATTGTGAACATTTTGGTTGAAAGCTATTTCAGAACAATACGTTGTAACAATGTTTCCAATGTGAATATGCAGGCTATGATGTTTACATCCTGCCCTTCTGCATCTTCTAAATGCATGACATTCTTCTTTTTTTGTGGTAGAAGACAATGATGGTGTTTCTATTTTGCATCTGTAGCAGAGGAAAATTCTTCAGCTGAAATTTCTGAAAAACTGTCATTCTGCTTAAGTACAGATTTTTCCCTTTTTAGTTTGGCTGGAACTAAAGATTGGTCTCTACTAGTAGAAAATTTAACAGACTTTTGGGTATTAAATTGTTTACCATGGGCATAATCCCTAGAGTCACAAAACAACACATTCCAGCACGAAAGGGTGAAAATATTCTCCAATTTAATGTGGTAGCTCCAGCAAATGGTATAAAGTTTAAACCATGTAAGCAGACCAGTTTTGACAAAAATTATCTTCCTCGGTGCAATGTGCACTGAGGAAGGCTAATTTTTTCTGAAATCAGTCTGCTGAATACAGTGGAACAATGACTTCCTTGGACTTAGATGCCATACCTTTTTTTATAAGTTGCAAAGCATTGAATGATTTCCTCACCACTGTAGACACATGGTGATCAAGGTCTAGATTACTACCAGTGTCCCTAAGTCCCCAACTGCTGGGCCAACTCTAACAGGTGTGTTGTCAATATGATAGTTACAAGGGAAGTATGACTTCCCAAAGGATACTATTATGCATTTCTTGGTATTTAGTTTTAGTCCATGGCTCTGACACCAGTTATTTGTCTGTGTCAGCCCCTCCTGGAGAACATGTGTGAGAGTCAATGACAGCTCCTAATTTGCAATCATCTGCAAATTTAGTTAGCCAGAGACCACTGACATTAGCTTTGACTTCTGAGAAGTAAATGCCAAAAAGGACAAGTCCAAGGACTGATCCCTGAGGAACTCCACTTGTGACTGGCCTCTTTGTAGAGGGGGACTCCCCAATTCTAACTTCCTGGGTCTTGTCTGTGAGCCAGTTGGCTATCCACAGTGTGACATGTATGTTTGTACCTAACCTCTTGAGTTTGTCAACAATGCCCGAGTGGGGTATTATGTCAAATGCCTTGGCCAGATCAAGGTAGGCAGTGTGAATGATTTTGCCCTCATCTATTGCTTTGGTGACCTTTTCAAAGAAATCCACCAGGCTGAGTAGGCATGATCTGCCCTTGAAGAAATAAAACTGGGTTTGGTCCAGTGTCTGGAGGTTTACTACATCTCTATTGATCATCTCCATGATAATTCTTTTCATAGCTTTACATATAAGAATAGTGAAACCTATGGGTATGTAGTTTCCAGTGTCTGTAGATGGCCCACCTTTGTGCAGGGGGATGACTGTTGTCTTTCTCCATTCATGAGGCATGAAGTCTGTTTGGAGGCTACAGCTAAATAGCAATTCCAGAGGCCCTGATAGGTCATGTTTCATGCTACTTAGTAGGCATCCTGGCATATTGTCTGGGCCCATTGATGCAGTGTTCTTGGTCTTAGAGAGAGCTTTAAGGACCTCTTCCCTAGTGATAGTGTGTGTGTGGGGTATATTTGATGATATTTTCTGAGGGGAGGTTAAGAGGAAGAGAGGAGTAAAGTTGGAGATGAATTTATCAGCCAGGAGGTTTGCTATATCTTCTGGCTCAGTATAGGTGGCTCCATTTACAATGAGCTCTGCACACAATTGTGTATTGCCTTTGAGGTTGTGGATATAGCTAAAGAATGCTTTGTGGCTGTCCTTGACCTGGGAGGTAAAACCTACCTCAGATTTTGCTTTACTAGACTTTATTTGTCCTTTGAGTTGTTTGTTTAGTTTCATCAGAATGCTTTTGTCCTTCTGGGTGCTGCACCTCCTAATTGTTGCCATGATTTTCTTCTGTCTGTTATACACCCGACTGATTTTGTGATTTCACCAGGGTGGCTTGTTTTTTGAGTTAGTTCTGTTTCTTCTTCCTGGTGGGTACAGCTACCTCTATGCAGCTATTAACATGCTTGTACAGGGATTCTATGAACAGTTCTGCATAGGCAGATGTGTTCTCAGGGTTTATAGGGGCTTGAAATGTTGCCAGTTTCTCTCTTAATAGCAGGAGGTTAGCCTTAGAATAGTTCCTGAATATTCCCGGTTGAGCTTGGGGTCCAGGTTTTATTTTTACTTCAAAGGAGACCATTTTGTGGTATGACCTTACAAAGGAAGTCATTACAGTAGGGGGTGTGCAGCACTCTCCCATATTAGTGAGGACCAGATCCAGTATGGCTGCACCCCTGGTTGGTGTATTGACTATCTGGTCCAGGGAGTTTGTGTTTACAAAATCCAGGACTCTCTCTGCATGTACGTTTGATGTCATATAGGATTCCCAGTTCATAGTGAAGTAATTAAAGTCAGCTATGAATATGGTATTGGGTTGGATGGTTAATGTTTCTCATAAGTTTAAATATATGGTATGGTTTCCTGGGTCATAAAGGGGGACCTATAGCTTCCAAGGAAGTGGTATAGAATGGTATATAGTCCCAACATTATAGACTGTAATAGTTCAAGATGTAATATCAAATTGCTAGACAGTATACCTGATATATGTAATTCCAATGCTGCAGATTGTGACAGTCACTCCAGAATATAGTCACTCACTTGTACTTCTCACATACAATAATGTGAATGGCCCAGATGCCAACCAGACCTACACTGACACCTCAAACTGCCGGCCCAAAGATGCAACCCTTACTGATTTATAAAAAAACAACAAAATAATCAATTTAGCTCTTGTTCAAAACCACCAACAAGAACTAAAACTTCCAACCAAAAGGAAGAGGATGTATCCAACAAAGCAGCTTCATTCAGGCACTAACCACCAAATGCCTACTAACGATTTAACTTCCAACCCTGGAAAAATATCAGAAATGAAGCCACTCACTTATCTGATAAAATCCAATAAAGTGGTAACCACAGTCATCAACCTCCAATAGACCTCAAAATTTCAGCCCAGAAATTATTCTTAACATCCAACAGACCACTGGTGTTGTAATATCAACTCAAACTTCCAGCCCCAAAACGATTAATCTGGCAAAGCAGCGAAACAGCAATTTTTCATCATTGATGGCTTTTTGAAGGATTTCTGAAGGAACTAAAATTAATGGATGCTGACAATTGCATGCTGGCTTGCTTATATTAGTAAAAGTAGAAGAACAAACAATAATCCAAGACACTTGCAGAAGAAGGTAAGTCCACTCCAAGTACTGTAGTTCCTTTTCTTTAATATAGCACAAGCAAAAATAATAAAAAATACAGAATATATATTGAAGTAGAAGATAAAACAACTGTTGTAAATGTCTTGGATTGTTGTTTGCTTATATTAGTATTTTGGGTTTGGAGGTTTTTGAGACATGCACCATACCGCACTTGTGTGGGCCTGGTGTTTGTTCTGCTTCAGTGGTATATTACCATTGAGCCCAAAGCTTCTATCTGCCTTCAAAAAAATAATCCATTTTAACTCATCATTCTCTTTCCTATCAGTTATACTCCCTACTCTAAAACTCATGTAGTGTATTTGCAACACCAGCTCTGGGATTCATGAAGCTCGGCAAAAAGACAGTTTTAACCTTGTGCCGAGCATCCTCCTTACAAATGGTGCAGCAGCACCATATGAATATTTATGAGGGCATGCTGCCGCACCCACGACGTGCACAGGAAATGTGTGCAAGTGCAGGGGGCATGTTTAAGTGCTCCACGGAGGCTTAAACATGCCCCCACAGTTGCACAACCTACAATGCTTACTATTAGAGCCCACCTCTAATAGTAAGCAATTAATTCAGTGTCCGTAGATACTGAAACATATGCTAAGCATACAAGGGTGTCCACAAACACTGAAATAAAATCAAAGTAGTAAACACACAAGCACGTAGTGGAATGTTGAGCCCCTGTTCCAAGAACTATCACAATAAGATTCCCTGTGTCCCTATTTTACATTTGCATTGCTTCATTATTGAAAATGTAAGCAAAGTGCAGCATGTTTGCACACTGCTGCCCTCTGCTTCGCGTAGCTTACACATCAAAATCATCCAAATAGAAAAAACATGCAGAATCACTGTTGACGTCAATAGTGTAGTGGTTAGAGCATCCGCCTAACAAGCATTCATCAAGTCCCACTATAGCACATATCATTTTCCATGTGGTGTGTGTATATGAACATATTTATACATCTTTTTGCTGTACAACCCACATAATAACATGTAAATGTGAACTGGAGTACTGCATGAAATGTTTAACTAATGTCATTTAATCAAAGTGGTAGTGTCATAATGAATAAGGAACTAATAAGCAGGTGTAAGCACAAATAAGCAGTAGTAAGCATATATAAGTACCAGTAAGCAAATCTAAGTGCATTTGCGAGGGTGTAAGTAGTGCCCACACACATTAAGCTTAGTAGAAGCTAACTGAATTTAAGAAACTGCAATTGGAAGATATCACAGCTCACCGTCATGCAAACACCTACTCACAACTGCTTAAAAGTGCTTTAATCACTCTGTATCCAATGGCCCTTGTTCTGCCCAGCAACAAATTAAATGGCCTCTGCAAAGGTTAAACCCAGGACCTGCACACCAAAGCCAATGTGATTCACCACTAAGCCATGACAGATATACATAAATCTGATGTTATCACAAACATATCGTCCAGCACAGTCATGCAACATCATAGGAAATGTATATAATTATGTAGATGTATGTGCATGTGTATGTAGAGATATATAATACATATATATATATATATATATATATATATATATATATATATCTATATATATCTATATGAAGAATGAACATCGTGACAATAAAGCACACAAAAAGAATGAGAAGGAAATCAACAGCAGCCCCAGTATTATATAGTGCTGTCAGTGTATGTCATATCCAGCTGGGCAGGAGTGAGCAAAGCACTGCTACTCAAACCACAGGCAGGATACCACCAGTGGGAGTAACATTATCGATCTGCTAAGTCTACTTTACAAACAATTACAGGGTAATCCCTGGTGGGACTACTCAAAAATTGCTAGGTTGTGTGAACTTCCGACCATTACTCAAGCAAGGGCAGGTATGTTCAAGTACCAAATGGTGGGAGAGTCTGATGATACATGGGATGGGACAACATATGTGTAGGGTCCCTAACGCTGGGGAGAGGGCAATATGTGGAGGTGTGTTATGGCTGTGATAGCAACTGGAGAATGGATGGTTTGCGTATATGTCAAACTCAGGTGGGGTGGAGGAACCATGGGTATGAAATTATGGATCCAGGCGTTTCAGGGTTGGATGGCCTGGGTCTAATTGGACCGCCTTGTGGAGGTCAGCGAATTCATTATAAGTATATATGCATACCCACATGCATACATCTATATGTAGAAGTACATTCCATGTACCATGTTCATTACTTTTGCAGACATAAGTAACATGAAAGTGCCCCTACAAACCTCGACAGTAGATAGAATAATAGGTTGTGCATAAGAGCGAAGGGACGAATCTGCAAAAATGCAGAAGTGTGTACTTTGTCTGAAGTCAGTGCTGTTCTCAAAAAATAAAATGTGAAGACTTTCTCACTATGAAATAGTGGAATCATTCCTGTGATCTGCCTGCTATGGCAATGCCAATCACTAAGCCAGTCCTATTTGTAATATAATTTCGCCAAACTCGTACATTATTAGCTTTCATGTGTAATGTGTGGGTTACCACATAGTCATAGTTATTAATTTATTGTAGTGTCTTGTTAACAGGAGTAATGTTGTAATGAAGTATAGAGTCTAATCTGGAAATAAAGACGTGTATCCCAGGTGGGACAACCCAAAAATTGTGAATAATGTCCTACCGGTCACTCATTTCACCAATGTTTGTGGTCTAAAAGGTTGGGATGTCTGAGGATACGTGGAGTGAGTCAACCCATGGGATGGGTCTTCAGGAGTAGGGAGTGTCCAATGTGTAGTGGTATGGATACATCATGTATCCAACTGGAGAATGGACGACTGCTGTGTCAGTGAAGTGTTGGGGTGGGTGTTTGGGGAACTAGGATCCATGGATATATGGGTATATATGCAAATGAAGCAGCACAGCAAGTGGTTAGAGCTTCCGCATAATGAACAGACATTCCCAGTTCGAATCCCACTGCAGCACATACCATTTTCCATTGGTAATCTGTATATGAGCATATTTTGACATCCGTCTGCTTTATAACCTGCATAATAACAATTAAAAGTGAACTGGAGTGATGTGTCAGTGTCATAATGAATAAGGCACTAGTAATCAGGTTTAAGCATAAATAAGCAGTAGTAAGCATATATAAGCACCAGTAAGCATATTTAGGTGTGTTTGCGTGGGGGTAAGCATTGCCTACACAGATTAAGCAAAGTAGAAGTTAACTGAGTGTAAGAAACTATAACCGGAGTTTAGCATTGCTTAGCTCAGTGCAAACCCACACACACCCGCTCACAACTGCTTTAAAATGCTTTAATCACGCTGTACCCAATGGCTCATGTTCTGCCCAGCAACAAAATAAACAACCTCTACAAGGCTAGAACTCAGGACCCTGTACATCACAGTCACAGTAGTTAACCACTACACCATGATAACAATACATACAAAGCAGGTATCAGCAAACTAATCCTCACCACAGAGAAATCAAATCAAACATGTGAACTGAATTTATGTATAGTGTAATGTTCTATAACCCGCCACAGACCATAAATATGTGAACTGGAGTACTGCAATAAATACAGAGTTGAGGCGCCACTATAATAAAGTTCTGAAGTCCTCAGGACCCCATACAGTGTATGTACACATGAATCACGGATACCACACACACATATATAACCTGTAATGAATAAGACATTGTTGACAAAAGGCAAATACAATGCTAGATAACCAATAAGCAATGCTAACCGCAGCACAGTGCAACTAAGTAGTTGTAAGCAATGTGTCGGGAAGCCAGTACAATATGCCCACAGGTACACCTCATTAAACAGTGCCAGCCTGACGTAAGCAGGTGTGCCCATAGCTTAGCCTTTTTGAAACTGCCCAATTATGGAAAAGTGAGGGAATCCGGCCCTACTTAAACCGAAGAGGTGGGAAAATTAGCTCATAACTGGTTGTAGCATCCCCCAACAGGCAGAATAGTTGGAGTGGGAGAAGGCACTCACTTCAGAGCGCAGCTCTGGGGCATCCAGGAGTTCAAATTCATGGTATGGCACCTGGTAAAGCACCATGAAAGGAGACTACTGCAGGGCCAGTAACAGGGCTCGCAGTACAAAATAGAGGACTGAGACAGTCTCGCCCGTGACCTCACTAGTGCCACAGATATCTCCCAGACTGGTGAGCAGGTCAGGCACCACCATACAGATGTGAAGCGGCAGAGGGGGGATGTCCTGGAACAGTAGATCCAGGAAGCAAGGCAGATGCAGGATGCCCCAGAACTGAGTAAGTACTCCTTTCACTACATACTTAATAATTGCCTAGTTTGTGTATACTTTGGATAGGTATGGCTAAATATCACTGTACTTCTCTGACAGCTGCAGATGAGCATGCTGTGAACCAGCAAGCCTATGATGCTAGGCTGCAAAGGATGCATCGTGAGGCAGGTTAGTAAATAGCCTGCATGCACCTTCATAACAAAGAAATGTAAGAGCCACAGAAAGTGTTGATCCAGTATACAGAATTGTGTAATATGCTGTGAATAGAAGTGTAACCCCTGTATTGCTTCTGTTTACTCTTCAGTCATATGTTGTTGTACTGTTGCAGTTATTAAATAGCACTGCTGTAGTAAGCAGTGTTACCCACACTGTGGTATACAGATAGAATGTGTATGAAGTGCTGTATAACAATGTTGGAAGTGCAAACAGGTCAGTCATATTAGACAAAATATATTGCAAAGTCTCACAACAATTGCCTGATAGCATAGTGTACAGTGATCTTAACTGTAACACTTTTGTCACACACAGCAGGGCTTTGGATCCGTTAGTAAGTTGTATGCATAATTATTCCACACAACTGCACACAGTTTGTTAGAATGTTCAGAGAGAAAGCTGTATGCATATTTACACTTAACAACTGTACATATTTTGCTAGAATACTCAAATAGAGAATTGTATGCATATTCATACCCCTCAACTGTTCCAATCTGCCCAGTATGTCCTAATAAATGGCCCTGTTCCCCTGACAAATTAGTGTGATGATCCCAGAAATGTAGGCAGCTGTAAATGACATATAACTGATAGTCAGACTTGTACATTGTCAGAGAATGTACATGCAAACATACCTGTCATCCCAGCATCTCACCCAAAGTGTATAAGAGCAGTCTCAAAACATGTTGCATTAACACCTACATCTTGTCAAGCCTGTATGTAAGACACAGTTCCCATACATACTAATCTACAAACATATAATTGTACAATATAACACCATTGGGTAGTGTAAGGGACAGACCACTGCAGTGACTATGAATGTTGTGAAAACTACAAAGATATATTAGTTGTTAATTGAACTCTCTCTCTCTCACCCCTACCATATGTGCAAAAATAACCGATTTACACAACTCATTTGGTATGTCTACACTCCTAAACTTTGTTGGGACATATGTCCTATTGGTTTATAAATATTCACATCTGTTTCTATGCCTGTGCCATGTTAAAATACTCACATATTCGTGGCCTGTTGCCATCAATGAAACCTGCATGTTGTAATGACCACTGTTTACCCATTTATGCATGTGTTCTGCCTGCTCTGCAACTATTTTATATCTGGTGCCCTGGGTAATGGGAATACCTATGCATGCCATGCTGTTATAACTAATCGTGAATGCTGTTGACTATTACTAACCCATATCTGCCTTAAACATGCTACAACATAGCCCGTATGGGAAGGCCGGTCCCAGCAGACCCACCTGTCCCACCTCAGTTGGCCATGGCACTGGGCACCAGCACATCTGGGGCCCAGTCTGGGACCTTCTCATCTGTTGGCCCTGCACCATGTTCGGGTGGAACCACCACAGGGTATGGGGCTCGGCCCCCCCCCGGGAGCCGGAGCAGACAGGAACCTGTCATCTGTGGTATGGTCCAGGCCGTGGTGCATAGGAAGCTCGACAGGGAGATTCGAGACCACCTACATCAGGTTGAGAGCTGAGTGGCACAACTAGAGGGTGAGCCTGCCCCTCCTACACAGCCCCCAGCACAACCACCTTCTGGGCTGTGAAGGTGCAGTTGTGACTGCCCATGGTTGGGGACCTCAGTCTCACTGTATCCATTTGTGGGCTCATGGGCTTGCGACTTTCAAACACCCCTCCCCGTCCAAGGTTTCCCCCCCACATGTGTCTTATACTGCCCCTGTACGCATCTTATTTGTCTTGTCTGTCATTCTACCCAACCTATCCTCCCTGATCATACCTACTCTCCTTCCCCAACATCCCACTCTCACCTAAAAATAAAAGGAAAAAAGGGCAATCTGTTCCCGCAAAAAAAGCACGCTTCATACATAGCTGTCCATTTCGCACACATGTCCATTGGACACATGTAAACGTTTCTAATTGGCATCACAACATACTATTGTTGTACTCACCCCTCTCTCAGGGTTGTGAGTGTCCAAATGTACTGCCAAATTTATTGCAAATGTTCAACCATTGCTGTAGAATAAATGGACAGCTATGGACCTTCCCTACACCCTTCCTGCACATACTTAGCTACCTTGCCTACTGTCTTTCCCTCTTTGTGCCCCTTTTTCACCACTTTCCTATCACCCCCTTTTTTCTTTTCTTTTAAAGAAATTAGCATGGGAATAAGTGGTAGAAAGCACTTTTAAGCAGCTGTAAGCGGGTTTCAGCCTGATTGTGCAGAGGTAAGCACTGCCTACACAGGTTAAGCAACCAAGAAGGTAACTGAATGTAAGGAACTGTAACCAAAAGTAACCACTGCTTACCATCGTGCAAACCCGAACACACCCACTCACAACTGCTTAAAAGTGCCTTAATCACTCCGTATCCAATAGCCCTTGTTCTGCCCAGCAACAAAATAAACGCCTCTGTAAGGCTCGAAACCAGGACTCTGCACACCACAGCCAAAGTGATTTACCACTAAGCCACGGCAGATATACAGACATCTGATGTTATCACAAACATATCATCCAGCACAGTCATTCAACAGTATAGGAAATGTATTTCATTATGTAGATGAATGTGTGTGTGTTTATGCCCATATATATATATATATATATATATATATATATATATATATATATATATATATATCTATATATATATATATATATACATACATACATAGATATAGATATATATTGATATATCAAGAACAAACCATGTGAAAATGAAGCATTAAAAAAGAATGAAAAAGAAAACACCAGCAACTCCTGTATTATATAGTGGTGTTGTCCTATGTAATATCAAGACTCCCTCAGACAGACATGTGCCATTAATACACGCAGACATTTGTACATTGCCCAAATACATTACTTTGAGCATTTTATTTACATTAACAAAACAGTTCCTGTCCAATCATAATGTGAGAACAGTACTCTTGCAAGGTGTTGTGTGCAACATCATCATCATTAAAAAGTTAAATGGGGTAACCATAGAGGGACCGGTAGTGTCGTGTGTACACTGGGGTCCTCTGCATCACTTGTAGAAGGAATCTTTAGGAGTCATGTGCATACCAGGGTCATGTGCCTGAGACAGGGGTGAGGACAACAGTAGTATATTGTGATGCAAATTAAAAAGGTTACATGTGTCCAGTGGACAAATGTGTGAAATGGACAGCTATGTATGGGGCAAATGTTGTTCTGGGAACAGATTGGCCTTTTGTTTCCATTTTTGTAAGGTGAGAGTGGGATGTTGGGGAAGGAGAGCAGGTATGCTCATGGAGGATAGGTTGGGTAGGATGACAGACAAGACAGACAAGACAGCATACAGCGGCAGTATATGACATGTGGGGGGAACACCTTTGACAGGGAGGGGTGTTTGGCAGTCACAAGCCCATGAGCCCCCAAATGGAAACAGTGGGACGGAGGTCCCCAACCATGGGCAGCCACCACTGCACTTTCACAGCCCCAAAGGAGGCTGTGCTGGTGGCTGTCTAGGAGGGGCAGGCTCACCCTCTAATTGTGCCACTCTGCACTTGACCTGGCCTCAAAACCCCTTATTGAGCTTCCTATGCACCACGGCCTGGACCGTACAAGGGCTGACAAGTTCCTGTTTGGACCTGCTCCTGGGGGGGCAAGCCCCACCCTCAGTGGAGGTTCTACCAGAAGGTGGTGCAGAGCCAACAGAGGTCCATAGGCTGGGCCCCAGACATGCTGGTGCCTGGTGCCATGGCCAGCTGAAGTGGGACAGGTGGTTCCGCCAGGACCTGCAATCCCATACAGCCTATGGTGTTGCAGTTCTAACACAGATAAAGCTTAGTAATAGTCAACAGCAGTCAGGATTACTTATAACAGCATGCATAGATATTACCATTAACCCAAGACAACAGATGTCATACATTTGCAGAGGGAGCACAACATATGCATATATACTGCATGACATCTGTCCAAAGCGTAAATTACTTGTGACTGCAGCTATGAACAGTGATCCATTATTGGCATGTCACTGTGATAACCTCAGACAGTGACTGTCATACCACTGTTTCATGTGACATATGTCCAATCAGGGATGTGATGTCAGTAACTCTCATCACCATCACTGTGTACTGACTGCAATCCTTACACTATGCTTCTGCATTTGACAGATGTGTGTTCTATGAGTAACCCAAGAAACAAATGGTTCCACACACTGATCAGTCCACAGATGACCCTACAGATGGGGGTTTCCTCACAAACAGAGCACTGTGCTGTCAATTATTAAAACATGCAGACTAGCCATTACCACACAGAACCTGTTAAACTGGCAGTAGTCTGAATGAAGCATAGCTACACTTACATGCTGTAGTCATGCCTGGCACATCACCCTCCTGTCATTAGGCTATTTTCCTCAGTGTATGTTGTTTGAGGAATATCCAGATTTCATCTGTAATGCTGTTTACCAAACACCAGATCCAGGTTCCAGTCACAATGACTGTCATGGGAAAACATCAACATGATGTTCCTAGATATTGTACTGTGTTTCCATGCAATTGGCTATAGGAATGTCACCACAGCTGTTCCACATGCAATCAGCTAGAGGAGGACTGCAATAGGTGCAGAGGCAATCACCTGATCATGACCATCACTTACAAAACACAAGCTGCTGCTGAGCAGATGTACATATCCACATCCATGAGAGAGTGTGTGGGAGGGACAGACAGAGGCAAAGTACATCAGAGAAGGGCTGGGAGACTAAAACCTAAGTACCTTATATCACACCCCTACCAGTACAGGGGTTCAAACCCCTGACTGACTAGCCATTATTATTACAAGTGCATGGAGTTACTCCATGTGCCGCATAGCTGACATGTTGGTGTGCTGTAAGAATGGATCTACCTGACAACACTGATGCACTACAACACCGACAACGAAATCACCGACACCACATAACCGAAAGTTCACAAACACGAAACCTCACATGCCCGACACACCATAATCCCGACAATCAACAAACAAAATAAATCACCTGTCCAAAAAGCACACACACAACACAAGCACACCAAAATCCTTACAAACTCACACTAAACCTTACATACACAACTATCTACAACCTTAACCCAAACCCTAACCCTAAGGTCCGTCACTATCGCACACTCACCTAACTTGCACCCTAACCCTAACTCACTTAACCTGCCCCTAACCCTAAAGACTGTCACTTTTGCACACTCACCTAACCCGCGCCCTAACCCTAACTCACTTAACCCGCCCCTAACCCTAAAGACTGTCACTATCACACACTCACCTAACCTGCGCCCTAACCCTAACTTGCTTAACCCACCCCTATTCCGAGAGTCCGTCAATATTGCACACTTACTTTACTCGCACCCTAACCCTAATGTCCATCACTACCGCATACTTACACAGCCTTTTCACATGTAGGTGTTCTCAGCGATGGGGTTTTCATCCGTCGGTCATCTCAGTTTTCGATCTTCTGGTGTCGGTGTTCTCATCGTCGGCGTTGTCAGCTTTTGGCATTGTCAGGTAGACCCGTAAGAACATATATGTATGCTGGTGAGTGACATCTTCAACAGAGATATAGTAGACATACATTTGGTGTAGCACACATTGCTGTCCACATGAACAGATGTCATTGTCAACACAGCCACACTCTCTAAGGAACTCAGACAGATTGGCACACTTTGGCAGGCTCACAAATACTAACTACTTAGTTTGCCACACTACAGTAATTCACAGGTATTACATGCACCACAGGGGTTATCCTGAGTTTCTATGGGCTAGGGCATGTGAATGTGTCTGACATCAGTCAGTATGCCAATGGGGGTTATACTGGGTGTGACTGTGGTTGGGAACATCATAGCTCACACGCAGACACAAGGTGTCAGTACTGACATGCACACGTGCATTGTTTCATGGGTGTGTAGTGGTTGGCTGTGCAAGATGGTTGTACAAGCCTGGGTTCAGGGTAATCCTTGGCATCAGACCATCTGACAATGGTCTGCAGTGTGGTTCAGGGGTGTAGTGTCTGCAATGTCCCACACAGATGGATATTGTATTAACCGCCCTGTCATCCTGGTTACTATTGTGTGTGGCCATTGCTTTGCAATGCATGCCATGTCTGTGTTTGATAGTCCTTGACATGGACATTGCCTGGGATGTGCACATCCCACATTAATGTACAGTGTCATGTTTAAGTGTACCTGGTTTGCCTGGCACATGTTATGTACACAGACTATCATCCAATGTGCCAATCCTAGGCTGGTGTGGCAGGACCTGCTAATAGACAGCAGGTTGACCCTGCACATGCATTGATAGCATGATACAGGTATTCCCTGGTGTCAGTGGCATCTGTCCATACAGGGCATGTATGTAAGGCATTGTATGTCCTTTGTGGATCACATTTGATGTCACCACATATGTTGCAGGTGTCCAGTTGGGAACATAGTGAAGGTGCATTGTCCACAATTATGTGCTTATTGTACTGGTGGGCAGGGTGCCATGCCCTCTGCAGCCCACTGCAATCACACCATGCTTACTATCTGTCAACAATGTGCAGGGTACTAGCAACATAGAGGGATTTTTCTAGGCAAGTGTGTTTGTGTATGACACATGGGTTCAGACTCTATTCTGGGTAATAGCAGGGTTGCTTACTTTGTTCACCATGCCTTTTGCCAGATGTAGGGATATGGCTTGCCAACCCAGTCTCTTGACTGATTGAAATCTGTAATCCTCATGAGGTGGACATTGTGACATATAATATGGCCACCATATAGGAAAAGTACAAAACCTACTCCACAACATGTCCAGTGGTTAGACACTCACAGCCACCTCCACACAGGATATGACTGACAAACACACACACACCTGCCATGACTCAGAATAGGACTCCTACCTAACTAGTTTATCACACTACAGCATTATGCAGTTATAGCACACACTATGGAGATTACTAGGCTACCTTATCCCCAAAGGTGTATTTCACAAAGAATGACATCAGCAGGTTTACCAAAGTAGGGCATTTCAAAATTCCTGCAAGTGAGTAGCCTAAAATACATTGCTCACAAAACAGACAGTGAGACTCACACAAAACATCCACAACTGACATGTGTGGGTACAGAACCCATGACAAAGATGTATATCACACTACTGCATGAAGATGTTATAGGACACACCACAGGGATTACTAGGGAACTTATTCCCCAAAGGTGTATTTGACAAGGAATGACATCAGCAGGATTACCAAAGTAGGGCATTGTAAATGTCCTGCGAGTGAGTAGGCTATAATGCATTGCTCCCTATACAGACATTGAAACACACACAAAACATTCTTAACTGCCATGGTTGTGGATGGAACCCTACCACAGTTCTAAATCACACTCCAGCAGTACGCAGTCACCTGACGCTCTACAGAGATTACTGGGTTACAGCATTCCCAGAGGTGTATTTCTAGGTGGGTGACATCAGCAGCCTTGCCAAAGTTGAGTATATGAATTGTAAGGATTGTGAGTACTCTAAAAGGTATTGTTCCCTTCTCAGGCAGACAGACACACACAGTTGACAAATCTGGAATTAGAACACCTACCAAACTAGTATACCACACTACAGCATTATGCAGTTACAGGACGCGCTATGTAGATTACTGAGTTGTAGCAGTCACAGAGGTGTATTTCTAGGTGAGTGACATCAGCAGGATCACCAAAGTAGGGCCAATGAATCATAGTGAGTGTGACTAGCCAAACATGTGGCACTCTCTACACAGGCCTAGGAGCAGACACTAATGAATCCACAACTCCCATGTGTGAGACTAGTACCCATACCAGAGCTCTATATCACACTACAGCATTACACTGTTATAGCATGCACTACAGAGACTGCTGGAGTACTCTTTTCCCCAAAGGTGCACTCCCCAGTGATTGACATCAGCAGGACTGCCAATGTAGGGCATTTGAATTGTATTAAGTGTGACTAACCTAATGTCCACAATTAGTCTGTATGCATTCATCGCTGTCCTGGCCAGACAAAAATACCCCCCTTTGCAGGTCATGAACCCAGGACACTGTACAATATAGTCACATTGATTAACCACTAAGCCATCACAACATTACATGAGACAGAGCTTTCACCACAGTAATCCCAGTATAGGCTAATCAAAGTGAATATGTGAAAGCAATGTATATACAGTTGTCCATAAAAGACCTCCCCAAAGCCAGCTTCATGCTACACAAGGCAGAAGTGACAATGTTTGTGACACCCATGGAGAGAGGAGCTGACAGTTCTACAGATGAATCATGTACTAAGATATTGTATGAGCACACACACTTGTGCATGATTCCTGACACCCCACATGGAATCACAATGCTCACCTCCCAAATAAGCAATCCAGTCTGGTGGTCTCCTGCCATTAACAGAGTATACAACAGGAGGTAGACACTGTTGAAGCAAAAAGGATACTCCAAGGATGCAAACAACTGCCTTACCAGCCACAGTAAGATGTTGAGATCCCCCATGGAATCCTGCAAAGCTGGTTATGTAACTAAAACCACCACAGATTCCACAGACAACCACACACCATTCTATAGTCATGTCCTGAATCTAACAGGCAATGCTGAGGCGTGCTCTGAGCTATGACAGAGTGGCATTACATAGATTGCTCCCACGGATTCTGCCAATATCCTGGCGGATTGTTTGGTGCCACAGTCACCCCCTCTCACCCACAAAATGGCCAATGGCAATATGAACGGAGTTCCAATGGCCAGTAATCATGGCCACACAGACAGAAAGCGCACTATCCACAGCTAAGAATACATCATCCATGGGACCAGACTGTCATGTGTAATCATAATCTCACATCAGGCCAGGTGCCCACTGAGTGGCGCACAGCTGCAGTTATCTGACTCCACAAGGGGAGATCCTCCTTGAATCTCTGGAACTACTGTCACATCAGTGTGATGAGCCTGATCTGCATGGCCATGGAATGCATTATCAGGGAAGTTTGGAACACAGACATTGGCAACTCTCAAACACTGGACCCCACACAGATTTGGCTCATGGAGGGCCAGTCTTGCCTCTTGAAACAGATTGTCTGCTTTGACTCAGTCTGCATAGCTGTTGATGAGGGTAAGGCAGTCCAAAATGCCTATGTGGATCTCGCCAAGCCCTTCAATACCATACACCACTCTGGAAACATAGATTAACACACTAATCCAGCCATAGATCCCTATGCCACTCAATGGTTTGCCACATGGCTTACTGACAGAACCCAAACTGTAGGTGTAACTGTCTCCAAATCCATCCCCAGATAAGTGATAGGTGGAGTACCTCAGGGTTCAGTCCTGGGACCACTGTTGTTTGAATTCTCTGTAGTACAGGCCAACAGTACAGGACTCTGGCTAACAAAGGTAACAGATGACCACAAAATGGGAGTCATTTTGAGCCTGGCTGTACTGCATGATATGAAACCAAATAATTGTAGCAAACTGGTGAAAATAAAAACTAAAAACCACAAATTCACCAGTAGGACTAGTAGACACAAGTTTATTTTTCAGGTTAAGTGCTTTCATCAAAGTAAAATTTACTTCCTCAGAACAATAAACAAACAGTCATGTGGATTTAAATATATTACACTGTCACAGGATAGGTGAGGAATCCCACCAGTCAAACAAAAGATCTCTTGAATAAATTAATACCTTAAAGGCATACACTATAAACACTAAAAATACAATAAAATACATTTCTGTAAAGAAATTGTGTTAAATTTAAACCTTGTCCGGTCTGTCTTTTAAAGCAGGCAAGATAGATATAAAATCATTTAATCCTGGACACAGATTAGCTGCCAAATGAAGCTGCCACATCAGTTCCCTCTTGTTTAAAGTGTTTTTCCAGTTGCCACCCCTGGGGTTTATTTCAATGGTATCTAATATCCCAAACTTAAATCCAGAGAAATTAACACATATTTCACTATACTTAAATAAGACATTGGTTTCTTTTGAATTCTTAATGTCGTATAAGTGTTCATATATCCTGGACCTGAGAGCCATCTCAGTTTTTCCAACATAAAACCCCGGGCAGGTATTACACTTTATCAGATAAACTATTTTGTTAGTCTGACAGTTACCTTTTTTGAAAAACACTGTGTCCTGGTTGATATTATCAAGTTTCAAACTAGCAGCTGGTAGTATATATCTACACTGTGTACAACAACCACAGGCTTTGGTGAATTCATTCATTTTTTTCACTACCATTGTTCATATTACCCTTGAAGGTAAGTTTCAAGTTGTGGCCCACTTTAGTACAAAAAATAGGCTGTTCGCCCACTGCTTGTAAAATATTAGGGTCACCCCTAAAAATGTTCCAGCTCTTACAAAGTATATTTCTGATGTCATTATAATGTGTACTATATTGCACCACACATGCCTGGGAGAAGTTATGGGTAGGACTCTGTTGTTTCACAATTTTTGGTTTTAGAGAGGTTCATATTTGGAACCCCACTCTCGCAAAACCTCTTGTAAAATACGCTCTACAAATTCTAGTGGATAATCTCTCTCCAGAAACATATTCCTCAGGTAACTGAATTCCTTAATGACGTCCTCAAGATGGGAAGTCATTCTAGAAATTCTGATTGCCTGTCCCTTGACAATACCTTTTTTCTGGTATAGTGGGTGGTGACTTTGGAAATAGAGGTAGGACTTACAAAACGTTTTCTTTCTATACACCTTGGAACTAAAACAACACACATCTTTAATGATGGTGGTATCAAGGTAGTGAATTTCTTTCTCATTACACTCATAGGTAAATTTCAAATAATGGGTAGTGCCATTTAGATATTCAAGAAAACCAGCAATGCTTTCCTTGGTACCCTTCCATAAAATAAAAATATCGTCCAGGTACCTGCTGTAAAACAAAATATCCAAATGAAACCTACTTTCAAAAATAAACTCTTTCTCCCACCCTAATAAAACAAGGTTTGCATAAATGGGGGCACACGCTGCCCCCATAGCAACTCCTTTGGTTTGTTGGAAATATTGCCCTTCAAAAAATATATAGTTGTTATCTAAAATCAAGGCCATAATTTCACAAACAAGCTGTACACCCTCTGGAGATAAACTAGAATGATCAAACAGCATTTTTTCAAAATAATCCAAACCTGTGTGCATGTATGTGCATATTGGACAGATGGCCAGGATGACATGGCCTCTGTAGACCACTGCAATCACTGCATAGTTACTGTCAGTGGCCAATATGCAGTGTACTACCCACATATTTGCTGTTGCCTAGGCATGTGTGTGCGTATGACACATGGGTTGAATGTGTGCTCTGGGTAATAGTGGGGTTGCTAACTGTGATTAGCTGGCCTTGATGTCACATGTATGGGTATGCTTTGTACCCCAGCCTCACAGCTAATGTGCATCTGTTATCCCTGTATGGTTGACATTGTGATATAGAGTACGGCCAACATAAAATATATGCAAAACCCTCTCAACATTGCCCACAGGTGTCACACACTTACAACCACCACTACAGAAGATACAAGTCACACACATACCTGTCATATCTGGTATTTGAACCCCTAACTAACTAGTTTATTACACTACAGCAGTACGCAGTTATAGTAAATGCCACAGACATTACTGAAGTACGTCTTCCCCAAAGGTGCATGTCACAATGAATGACATCAGCAGGATTAACAACGAAGGTCATTTCAAGTGTACTATGAGTTTTACGTCTTTTAACTGTGTGTACCCACTGCTTATTGTCACAGAAACACGTTTACACCTGCTTAAAAGTGCCTTATTCAGTCCTAAATGATATTATTAACAACCCTTGCAGGTCTTGAACCCTGGACCATGCACACCATAGTCACTGGACTTACCACTAAGCCATCTGGGTTGTATACACATTTCATGGTTTTTAGAATACACATTTTACTACAGTTTTTCCACAGTACTGAAAACAAATGAGACAGCCACTTTCTGTACATATGTACAGTACACTTGAATGTACAGTACTCTGTGAAACAACATAGACAAGTCTGCATATGTACAACTGTTATAAATAAATACTAAACACATATATGCACTTATGGGATCTGTATATACACACACACCCACACACACACACACACACACACACACACACACACACACACACACACACACACACACACACACACACACACACACAAACACACACACACATATATATACATCACAGGACTGATTACTTTCAGTGTAGAGTGAAAAGGGTGGTTTAGCAGATGATAAGGATAAAGGCCAATGCAAAAGGTGGTTTCTCTTTGGAAAGCAGTAAAACCCACAGTCCTGACAAGATGTAGACACAAATACACTCACTCAGGCATTTGCTGACAGACTCACAGTTGCCAGTGATAGAATCAGAACTCCTGCCTATCTACAGATCACTGTTATAGCACTACGCAGTTAGAAGACACACCACAAGGATTACACATTTTAAGGCAGTCATAATGCCATTCTAAGATTGAGGACATCAACAGGGATACTGACAGTTAAGATGTACATAGCTGTAAACCTGTGTGTTTAAAGTAGGAGTCCATTACAACCTGTATGCACAAACAAGGCACATCATCTGCAGATAAGACATATGTAGGCCTGAGAGGTATAGTTGTAGCACAACAAGCCCTGAACTGGAGTATGCCCATCTGTGGAATGGACAACTACTATCACTATACAGGGTTACAGTGGTCATGCTCATACACATAGAATCATAGGACTTGTTTGGATGCATTGACTCCAATTACACAAGGTGATAGTGGGCATGCTCATACACTTAGTAGCACAGGGATGATTGGGATGCACTCTGACTCCAACTACACAAGGTTATACTGGGCATGCTCATACACTGAGAAACAAAGGGCTTGTTTGGATGCACTGACTCAAATTACACAAGGTGGCAGTGGGTACGCTAATATACTTACTAACACAGGGCTGTTTAGGATGCACTCTGATTCTAACCACAGAAGGCCACAGTGGGCATGCTCATACACTTAGATGTACAGGACATGTTGTAATGGACTCCTGTTGTCAACACACAGGTTTACAGCTATGTACATCTTAACTGTCAGTATATATGCACATCATACAGGTTTACTAACAGATACCTGTATGTGGCCCATAAATAATATATCTGCATTTGTGCTGTGTGATACACATGCATACATATGTACATGAAGTACTGCCATATATATGTGAAGCATACACAATCATGCATGTGTGGAAGTAACAGACAATTGGTTAACTGGGACACACAGGTGGTTGCAAAGTACAGCATGTGTTACACACATTGCTGCCCTGAAAGGCATACATTGACATCAGGTTGTGGACAGTTGCATTATACTTGGAACAGTAGAATGTGCAAGCAGAATATGTGAGCCCCATTGTCTAATGGTATTGAGGTGCAGGTGTCAAGATGATCTCACCCAGCTGTGTTCGTAGTTGTCATTATTAGCAGGACCGCTCCACTAAGTATGTCTGACATTGGTCATCTACACAATGTCTGCTGCTGTCCATCTCCTTAGATGTAGCATTTGATACCAAGCACAATACTGCCAATCACATTGATGTCATGGTACGAGTAGTAACTGCTTGACCAAAACAATGAGCCAATGTCCTGCTGTAATTATGAAGTTGTCCAGTGTCTGTCATTCTGGGATGACATGACTGAAAGAAAACAAGCCTTTGTCAAAGATCACATGCATCCATGATTCAAGGGAGTGTGGATAATACATAGGTCACATTTACCCATATAGTGACATTCCAAGGCAAAAAGTCCTAAACACAGAAGTAACACCCTGACACCTACAAGACAATTGCATCGGATACTTATGCTAACCAGTGCTAGATGTGTAGCTTTTGTAATCCATTTGCTCATTGTAGAACCTACAATGGGGAATACTGACATCTGTGCAGTGAGGAACACCTGGCTGAAGGCTCTGTAGTGCACAATAGCACTACCACCACATAACTCGGATCCAGACATGTGGGCCATAACACTGGTACAGACGAATCCAGGTGGTGGTGTCCACATATTCATAAAGGCTACTCACAAGTAAATACCACTATTCCAACATAATTCATCACAGATGAGTCAGGTACAGGTGACAGTGGCAAAAGCTGCATTCTAGGTTGTATCCTCATGTACATCCACCACCATGTTATCAGACTACCAACACACATCCATAAATGAGGTATGAAATATTATGGTACAACACCAAATAACCTTCGACTGGTGGACTGTACCTAGCCCTACATCAGCTGTGCAGAGTACCCATGTACTGACACAGTTGCATAATGTGTTATGCAATGCAATAATACCACTGTTTGTAACCAGGTCAGTTGTTCACATACCAGGGTCTCCCAGATGTTGTCAGCAGAAACACAGTTAACTGTTGCTGTACACCAGTAAACAACACCCTCATGGTTGGATATAACCTAAATGTACCTGCCCTGGATATGTACATCCCACACTCATACAACACACATGAAAATACCATAGCTGTTGTTTTACTTTGTACATATAGGTGGTTACATTCATTACACACATTCACATGGAAGATAGGTCCATGGCTGCTGAATGCTAACAGTACATAAGGTTTGATATCTATGTTGACAGAGGTAATAATCCCTCTCTACTGGTCACCCATGACACCTATCATATCATACAACAATCCATGTGGCATGTATGTCATTAGACATGCCCACCAAATGCAACGCCTACAAACATAGCCAAATAACAGGATCATAGAACCTACACACATGGCCTATATTGACAGACTCAGGGAAATACAGCTATGCTCTGTATGTTCCTGAGTAGTTACAGGTGATATGCCCATGACACGTAACAGCCATGTGTGACCCACATCTCTTACATATACCCCATGTCAACAATTGCAAGCCATGCATGCTGTGTGCTGTCTGGGCATTAACCCTATTACCACAATAACCAGAACATGCTGGGGTGAGATGTTTATAAGCCACAGACCACACACATGCTTGAGCAAGTGAAATGCCTAGCTCAAACAGAGCACATTGCTGGCACTCTTCTAGTAATCATGAGGTGTGTGTGAAAAATATGATGTGTGTGTGTGTGTGTGTGTGTGTGTGTGTGTGTGTGTGTGTGTGTGTGTGTGTGTGTGTGTGTGTGTGGCAAATATGTTGTGCTCACTGTTGACCATTACAGTGCCCTTGCTTCACAGTGGAACTGTCAACTAACAGTTTGTGGGATCATGATATGGAATATTGCTGTGTGTGTGTCTTGCTAATATGGGCTGTTGGCATAAATGTACATTTAGCTACTCAGTGAAGGTGGTTGAGTGTCCTACCAGTACATGAATACAAAATACATTATGGTGTAATGCTCAGCTAAGTTTCACACATGGTGTGGGGAAGGTGTGGAATGTATCCTCTTGACCTGCTAGTCCACTTACTGATGGAGACTGCATATGTGTACATGTATTGATGTGTGTTCAGATTCCATGCATGCGCAGCGTTTTATGTTTGAAGGTGACTGTTGTTGTAGTACATCATGCAGTTGCAATGCAGCCTCAACATTGCCAAGTGTATATGGTGATATGCTCAAAGTACAGTAAGCTGTACTTTAGTTATGGACAGATGTTTGGACATAACAACTAAGTGGTGGGGCTACTTTGCAGAGGAATGATTACTGAGGACAGATCACAGGTGTGCTACAACCATTCCTACAATAACTAGTGTAACTGCTAAGCTATGGTTTTGTTAATTGAAGGGTAAGACACACAACGTAGAATGCAGTAAGGGTAACACTGAAGGCAAACCTCATGACACCTGTAGCAGTAACACCTCCCCTGTACATATATTGTGCATATATCAGAACAGTTGGCAAAGGAAAGAGTCAGCACACTTTGTAGTGCATGTGATAGTGCTGTAACTCTGTAATACCTATCATGAGATAGGCAGGTGTTTGATTCACAGTACTGGTACGTGTGGGTGTGTGTGTGTGTCCATATATGTCACGTATGGTGGGGAATACATCCCAAATGTTTTTCACTCTCCTGTAGACTGTTGTAGACATCTGTACATAGTGAAGTGTAGAAAGCAAGACATAGACAGGGAATTGAATTTCACACATGTCAAGTGTCTGTATGTGTGTGACATAGGTGTATATCTTTGTGAATGCCACAGTGTGTGTGTGTGTGTGTGTGTGTGTGTGTGTGTGTGTGTGTGTGTGTGTGTGTGTGTGTGTGTGTGTGTGTGTGTATGACTGTCTGGTCCCTGGAGTGAGGTTGTATTTTACCATAGTGAAATGAAAAGACCCCCTCCCCCATTCACTCAATGCAATCTAGTATCCCTGTTGATGTCATCAATCTTAGAAGGGCATTCTAACTGCCTGTAAATGGTAAGCCCTGGGGTGAGGCTTGTTGTTCCATAGCTTACTGATGAACCCCACTCCCCACATACACTCACCTCAATCTAGTATCCCTGTTGATGTCCTCGATCTTACTACATGTACATGTGTAATCTCTGTGGCGCATCTAGTAAATGTGTAGTACTATAATGATGATTTGCACATAGGCAAGGGTTTTCATACCAACACTGGCAACTGTGTGTGTGTTTGTCAGAGTGTGTGTTACTGTGTCTGTGAATCCCTGAGTGTGTGGCTGTGTTACTGTGTCTGTGAATCCCTGAGTGTGTGGGTGTGTGTGTGTGTTTGCATCCTATCATGAGAGCGGGTATTACTATTTCTCAATGATAAACCATATTTTCCGCTGGCCGTTACTCTTACCATCTGCTAAACCACTATTTTACCTCCTCCCAGCTCCAGTTAACTATACTTGTAATGTCACCCACTATGGATGTGACGGCTCTGGCCACAGTAGCTTACTACACAGCTATCATGCTCTTGGATCATTAGATCAGTAAACATGTGACGTGGAAGCTACAAAGTGCATGCAGGTATTGTCATACAGACCTGTGAGTAGTCTACATTTACATATGGGACACTAATTGAAAACACTGACATCCCCCAGCACATGCAATTACACCTGAAAGAGGAAGGCAGAACATCAAAATCAATATGCAGTTACTGTTGCTTCACATGATACATACTGTCAAAAGTACAAAATGCATTCTAAAACTGTAGTACGTGGTATGTCTGCTGCCTGTCAACACTATTCAACAATGGTAATCTGTTCACCCTGTGCATCAGACCATATGAGCATGTCCCTGCACTGATGGTGTGGATGACAGGAATGCGGCACAGTCATCATCATATGCACAGGGTGATAATGTTTGCCAGAGGCCTAGGCTGCACCATTGGATGATGTCATGTGTGTGGGTTAGGGCCTTTTATTTCATTGGGCGTGTGTGGATGTTATGCATGTGTGGGTTGAGGTGCCCTACATTTGTTTCTTGTGTGTGTGTGTGTGTGTGTGTGTGTGTGTGTGTGTGTGTGTGTGTGTGTGTGTGTGTGTGTGTATGTATGCACACAGGTCTGGCATGTGGCTGGCCTACACATGGGTATTATTGACAGCTGCAGACTGTACAGGGCAGGCTTTACAGTTCACAGTGTCTGTCCATGGCCAGATGACCTGTGCCTGCCAGGGGTTGCACAGCCACTACCAGGCGGAGTTCCAGATTGGATACTGTCTGATGACACATATCCACTAGAACCATGTACCTGTTGGGACCGTCCTGGACCACGTTAATGTAGTTTATGTGTCCTGGTGTGGACAGCACAGCACCAGCTGCACTGCTGCTGCTACTGCCACTATGGGAGTGGGCATGTGAAGTAGCATGTTCATGTAGACCTACAACAGGTGATGTAGCTGGCCTACGTCCACGTGCCCAACACCTCACTCCCACCAGATGTTCTAGCACAGACATTCCATGCTTGAGGATTGACATGCCATGGTCAAGGACTCCCACCATGTCACCCAATCATCTATCCAAAACATCTGCGAGATGATGATGAGCATTTGCAATTGCCTGGATGTTGTCAGTTAAAGAATGGACAGCAGCCCTCTGAAGCCTCAGACCTTCTCTGTTGTGCTGTTCAACACGTGCCTGTGCCTCCATTGCAGCCTGAAACATGCGTCTGGTGACACCAGCTGATGTGCTATGTCTTGCAGGGGCATGTTGGCCAGAAGACCTCCTATGACCAACCCTGGTCACATGCCTGTGTGGGACATCACCAGTCAGTTGGCTGGGATCATGGTTTGCAGGCACACCTTCCATAGTCACCACACATTCCTGTTCCATGCTACCACCCACCAACTGTCCTTCCACTATGGCCACTGGTGATGGGGTATGTGTAGGCATGAGAAATGTGTGCGTGGATGAGGGGGATACAGGTTAAATGACAACCAATGGCACAGATTCAGCTCCTGACAACCCTGCCTGTGTCTCAATCATACTTTCATCATCACTGCTAGAGTCTGTGGGGACATTAACATCAGGTGGATCGCAGGAGATCAACGCACTTACATCAACACCTGTGAGGGGCAGACAAGAACTGTTCATTACAAGTTATACATCACAGTACAGACACACACACAGACACAGACACACGTGACAGACAGACACAGACAGACACACAGAGACACATATACAGACAGACACAGATGGACAGACAGAAACAGAGACACAAACAGACACATGATATGGCACCCAATGGCATGCAACATGTATGTGATATAGCAGAGGCATTCAGCTTAGACAATTATAGTGGTAGTTATCATACATCCCTGTGTTGCACCATTTGTGTTAGTAGGTTATGCCCCAAACCTGCAGCACAATGCATACACTATGCACCGATGCACCACACTGCCATGTTTTGTGCAACATACCCCACATTGTAACAGACCATTGCTGACCTGTGTACATTTGCCACTGATGCTTTGTGTTGGCCACTGCCCCTATGTGTGAAGGGGACATGAGCATAAGGGTATGTTGAGTGAAAACTATGTTTGCCTGAGCCCTAGCTTGCACATCTCCCCTAAAGCAGTGCATGTCCATTCAACATTATCCTGCTTATCCCTGAGCTGAGTCTACAGACAATGTGCATGTGGTTGTACACACATGTTTGACATGGCTGTCCCTACTTTGCAATGGTGCCACATACCAGCACAGATTTACAGTACACCAGCCTGATGTGTGGCATACGACCTTGCCAAGCACATGTAGTATGACATGTCTTCTGCTGAAGTGT
Source organism: Protopterus annectens (assembly GCF_019279795.1). NCBI lineage: Eukaryota > Metazoa > Chordata > Ceratodontiformes > Protopteridae > Protopterus > Protopterus annectens. The sequence goes on from NC_056725.1 coordinate 1,076,120,373, forward strand.
TGAATGACATGCATACATGTTTAACACAATGGTGTCCTTTCAAATATACAGTGAGGTAATGGTATCCCAATGCAGGGACGTGTTCTACTAACATGGACCTTCAGCTGACGCAATGTTGTCAGTATATACAGTGACATACTGCACATTGAGTTGATGTGCATAGCCTTTGCAGGGCATCATGTGGCTTCACTATTGCTATACAGTGTGAGTTACAGACACAATTCATAGCCATGACTGTGTTCAGATACAATACATATCTAATGTGGAATGTGACCCATGTCACTGAGGTGTATACACACTCAACCCTAATGTGGAATGTGTGACACAGGTCACTAAAGGGTATACAGATGACACCCTGCACATCTGAAACCATATTGCTGATGCCAGGCAACTATGCCCAGACATGGCTAACTTAGCAGTACTCCATGTCACACAGGCCATCTGTGTACCTCACACACATGAGGAGCAACCATGAATGTGATGTCTGACACCAGCAAGGTCAATGTACTGTATCTGTGGCCTGATGTGTGTGGCCATGTATGTATTTGGATACTGTATAGGTGAAAGCTTTCATGTTGTGACACACTCAAGATGTTCAAGACATGTTATGTGGTGGTCTGATGTCATGCCTACACAAGCTGTGCACAGGCCTGTATGATGTTTAGTGTGTCACATCTGCAATATCACCATTACACAAAGACCATAGTTGTATTGTGTTGAGCCAATGTACAACAGGGTGTATACACATGTACATCCCTTCTGCTGTGTGTGTTGCTTCATGTCTCTGGCCATCCTCCATGGCCATGTGTAAAACATGTTTTGTCCAATGTTTGTGATGGGTATCTATTTCATATATCAGTGTTGTCCCATATGACATGCACCCGTAGATGTCATATGCTCCGCTGAGGACAGGCTTATGCAGACAAAGGGTGGTATGTTTGGGATGTGAGATATACGGCTCCAACCACTGGTAGGAAGCCTGGATGACAGGCTAAATAGTGACTGGAAGGAAGCTTTACAAACTGGGTCTATGCTATTTGTGAATGTTCTTTTACAATACTATGAGAGGATGGTGGATGTTAACATTCAGGAGGTCAAAACGTTATGTTGCGACTGTAAAAAATATGAGTCCCTTTCTAATTTCCAGGATATCTTAAAGAAGTTATCTAAAGAATTGACAAACCATGAAAAAACCATCAAAGAAAGAAAAATTAAAAAAATTCATAGAGACTATTCTGACTACCAAAGGGGATGCCCCTTTGAGTTTAACCATTCAGTTAGATTTGCAGAGGTCGGTCAGGGGTCTACCTCAAATCGCCCCAAGAAAAGACCAAGATCCATTTTGAAAAATAGAGATGGGTTCAACAACAGCACATCAGGAGAGGATTCCTCTCTTACAGATTATGATAGTACAGGGGACAGGGGATCACCATATAAAAAGAAAACAAACAGGAATATCCCTTTAGAAATGGTCCCAAGCATAGAGGGGGACAGTAGCACAAGAAAAGACCCATTAGAACACTCCCTGGAGGGATTAATACAGAACTTTATAACATAAGTCAAGATCAACAACTAAATCAAAATGTTTTAAATTTATCCAATGTAAGTTTGTCTTGTGATCAACAAATTCTTTTGAATAAAGGGCTTAGTTTTATACCTGGTTTTTATTCCAATGAATACCATATTGCTACAGATGTTACTAACTTTTGTCGAAAGCCTAAATCTTAAGTTGTTTTTTGCAGATGACACATCTCAAAGATCTAATGAATTTAGATTTGGCAAATCTGATTTCCAGCCTCCGATGAATAAGCATGTGTCCATTTTCATGCAGTCTGTCTTCAGGGATTTACATTTTCAAAATCATGGATATACTATGTTGGGACATAACCTTTCACAACAGGAGAGCATTGCCCTCCAACAGTTACGTAACAACAGGGATATCATTATTTTACCTACAGACAAAGGTGGGGCGGTGGTAGTTCAAAACATGAGTAATTATCTTCATGAGGGTTTATCTCAGTTATCTAACACAGCATGTTATATGAACATGGCCATCAACTCTACCCCGAATTTCAAGCAAGAAATTGACTCATTCTTGAATTTAGCATGTGAGGAGGGTATTATCAGTAAGAATTGTGCTATACAACTTTCGGTCAAGGACCCTCGCAAGCAGATCTTATATTTATTACCCAAAATCCATAAATCATTAACTAACCCTCCGGGTAGACCGATAGTTTCGGGTATTGGATCCTTGACCGAACCCTTGTCGGCCTTCCTGACACAACATCTTAAACCTCTCTTGGGTTTGGTCCGGGCAAGGCTACAGGATACTACACAGTTCCTTAAAATTGTAGAGGACACACAATTGGAGCCTGAGTGGTTAATGTGTTCATTGGATGTCAAAGCCTTGTATACCAGCATACCACACTGGGCTGGATTACAAGCCCTTAAATATTGGTTGGATAGGGCTGGACTATATTCACCGGGGTTCAATACTTTATTAATATGCATGTCGGAACATGTACTTAATAAGAATGTTTTTTATTTTCAAGGTCAATGTTATTGGCAATTACAGGGTACGGCTATGGGAGCATCTTTTGCTCCCATTTATGCCGACCTGTTCATGGCATTCTTTGAAGAATGCATGATCTATGATGTATCTCATAATATATATTTGGTAGAAATGGACATCTGGCGCAGGTACCTGGATGATTGCTGGATGGTATGGCGTGCAGATGCTGGATATTTGCAGGAATTTGTTGAGTATCTGAATGGTAATATCTGGGGGATTGACTTTTCTGTCACCTTTGACTTGCAGACTATTAATTTTCTGGATGTAACTATTTCCAGAAATCATGATCATACTTTGGCCACCAGAGTGTTTCGTAAATATCCTCAATATAACACCTTATTACATGCTTCGGATATGCACCCACGCCATACCATCAGAAATATCCCAGTATCACAATTTATGCGTATGAAACGCCTTAGTTCTAAAAAATCAGATTATGATGTAGCTAGTCTTGATTTATGTCGTAGATTTGCTAGCAGAGGGTATAAATTTGAAGATATCAACAAGGCATGGGCACGATCCTCCCAAATGAATAGGAACACATTGTTGGACTACAAAACTCCTTCTGGAGATTCCAGGACATCCACTATCAGATTCATCACAACATATGGTAGGAATTATTATGTAATTAGGGACATTATAAAGAGACATTGGAATATCCTATTAGCCAATGAACAACTTAGATCTGTTCTGGGGGAGGAATGTCAATTTTCATATAGGAAAGGCAAAACATTGGGCTCCCTTTTATCTCATTACAAACATATCGGCAGCAGAGGAGCAATTTACAAACAACTTACAATAACGGGATATGAACTGTTGGGCACTTATCCATGTGGCCATTGTGGCTCATGTAAACAGATTACTAAGTCACAGCATTTTTCCAGCCATAACACCAGTAAGGTTTTTGATTGCAAAATCTTTGGTAATTGTAGTAGCAACTGGGTTGTCTATTTGGCTTCATGCCATTGTGGGGCGTTCTATGTTGGCCAGACCTCTAGGCCATTTAGGACACGAATAAATGAACATCGAAGTGATATCAAAAACAAAAAGGAAACAAATGCATTATACTGACATGTTTTACAACATCAACAAGCACAGTTTATGTTTATGATCATAGACAGAATAGTTGGTGATCGTAGTAATCGACAAGGGTGGCATGGTATACTGAATCATAAGGAGAAATATTGGATAATCACTTTGGGTGCACTTTTTCCACCTGGACTCAATGATCACCTATAACCACAATTTTATGGAGAATGATATATTTTTCCATTTTTTACTTTAATTATCATTGGTGCCAGGTATAGTATATTTTCATTAATTTATTGTTGATCCCATACATATTCATTATTCATTGGACATACATGTTTGTATAATATATTACATTAATTATGATTTATGATACATGCTAGCTGTTTTGGTCATCAGCTATGCATGTTATAGCTGGGAAGTTGGTCCTTACCAGTTGGATGTATTATTTGTGTGAAAAATGTGGATATTTCATGTTCTTATATATACTTAGAATTATGTATAATTATTATATCTATGGTTCTGCATTTAACGTCATTATTCTATACATACCACGTACCACTGTTGCACACAAGAGCAGCGGCGGTTAAACAAGGTTAAACTATTTGGGCCATCTAAATTCCACTCTTCCAATTTTCCCTTAAAACTACCTTCCTCGAGCTGTACTGCTGATCTAACCAGCATATCCTATAACTGAAAAGTTCATCTCTACTTGATTCCCAAGTAGACTATTCTCTATCTGTAAAGCCTAGCACTTACTCCTACAGTACTTGCACCTTGATAAAGCACTCTTATTATAGATAGTACCCCACCAGCCTAAAACCCACTTCCCTGGAGTCCTTTGAAAGTCACTTTATCTACTACTTCTAGTATGTCGAGGGATCAGTTGCTAGTGTCCTCTCCAGCTCAAATGGTGAACCTGGGAATATTGAGGCAATGTTACAACTGCCTCATGTACACAGACAATCCTCTCCTTCTCCCACAAAACACAAATACATGCAAGAGATGCAACTATACGGCCAAACTGGAGGCTGAGCTCTCTCAACATAGGACTGGCAAGACCAGACAGGAGGAGAAGGTAACCACACACAATACATACCCAGTCACACATGGTACCATCACAACTTCAAATCATACACATACTCACACAAAGACATACTCGGAGGCTCTGATCAAAAATTTACCAAAACAGCAGAGGCCACCAAAGCAGACACCCAAACAACTACCACCTCATGATCCAACACATGCAACACATAGACCACACAGTCAGAGTGTCAAACAGTCACAGCCCTTAAGGCCAAACAAAATGCCAGACACACTTGTCATTGGTGATTCCATAGTCAGACACACTGACGTCCCGCTCACCAGACTGAGTAAAGAGAAGGTCACAGTAAGCTGCCTGTCGGGCGCTAGAATCCGTCACATAACGCAAGCACTCAGGTCTCTCAACAGCAGGTACAATGCGACTCAGTCATTGTCCACGCTGGTGTCAACGACCTGAGATGTACCTCCTTGGACTACATGAAAAGGGACATCGAGGAGCTCTCTGATTATGTAGCCCAGGCAGGTATGACCCTGACCTTGAGCAGTATCCTACCTTCACCTAGAATGATGCCACAATACAGTGATAAGATGATCAGCTTTAATAATTGGCTTAAATTCTGGTGTCATTCAAAGGGGATCCAATGTCTGTCTGCCTGGGATGATATGCTGGACAAGCCACGCTGCTTCGCAAGGAACGGCTTGCACCTGTCACCCCTGGGCTTCCGGATATTGGCAAAGGCTCTTGCCACCCCCATAGTGCCTTTTTTAGGCAAGGCTCAAATTCTAAACCTACCACCCTAGAACACCAAAAGGAAAAAACTAAGGGTAATGCTGCTCAATGCCAGAAGTCTCAATCTCAAGATGCACGCACTCGAGGCCCTTCTCAATATGGAGAACATCGATGTCTGTGCTGTGACAGAAACCTGGTTCAAGGCTCCTGAGAGCACCCCAGCACTAACAGGTTTCACCTCATATCATGCGTTCGCCCCAAAATCCAGACAACACCAAGAAAGGAGGGTGTCCATATTCATAAAGGACACCCACACCTCAAGGTTGGTGGCAACGCGATGCATCGGAGACCATCCAGGTGCAATTAACCATAGGCAAGACTGCTCTGCAATTTGTAGCATGTTACAGGCCACCCTCTCAAACTCAGGAACCTCACATGGCCTTCCTGAAAACACTGGAGGATAAATGTATCTCCAAACACCATCATACTAGGTGACTTCAACTACCCTAATATAGACTGGGAACACTACTCAAGCCCAAACACTCTAACCCAAAGATTCCTGGAGTTCATAAACTCAAATGCCATGGAACAACTAGTCACCATCCCCACAAGAGGAGAAAACATACTTGATCTCATCATCACGAACATGGGATCAAAATGTTCAACACCGAAGTATACCCCTCACTGGTGAGATCAGATCATAAACTAATCTCGCTGGAGGTCCTCATCCCGCCCACCTGAAACAAAAAGACCACAGTGAAAAACTTCTCAAAAGCCGATTTCACACTTCTAAAAACTAGTGTGGTCTCCTTTAAGGCCCCTGAGCCAGTGGTAAACATTACTCAAACCGCTGAATCTCTTACAAATGCCTTCTACCAGCACCTACAGGACTGCATGGATCAGGCAATCCCAAACAAAACTAAGACTCTCTGTACCAAAGGCAAGCGTCCAGTCTGGTGGACCCCAGCCATAAACAAGCTCTACAACAAAAGGAGGAAGCTACTACAAGATAGAGCAAAATCCTTGAAAGGTAAGACACCTTTGATCATTATAAGTAAAAAACTAAGAGCTCTCATAAAATCATCCAAGGCAAATTTTGAGAGAAAATCACCAAGGACTCTAAAGAGAATCATAAGGCCTTCTTTAGCTATGTTAGAAACCTAGGAGGAAACTCCCAGATATGCTCAGAATTAGTTCAAAATGATGTGAAAATTACTGAACCTACACACATTGCCAACATACTGGCTGACAGGTTCAGTGCAAACTTCTCCCCCTCCCAAAAGGAGAGATATCTATTCCAGAGGATTGTAGCCCCCAAACATCTCCAAAGCCCAGGTGAGAACTGCTCTCACTAAGGCAAAAACACAGCATCCATGGGACTGGATGGTGTCCCCGGCTGTGTGCTTCATGAACTCAACGAGGAATTAAACCCACAGTTAGGACAGCTGTTTAATCTTAGCCTCACCTCAGGATCATACCCAAGGAGTGGCGACGGCGACTGTGGTCCCACTTCATAAGGCGGTGCCTCCACAGACCCTGGCAATTACCGACCCATTAGCTTGACAAGCCTTATCTGCAAAGCCATGGAGAGGGTCATAATGGAACTCATAAATAAAGACATAGGGAACTTGCAGACTTTGGATCCAACCCAGTTTGGCTTTGTCAAAGGCAGATCCTGCCTCTTAAACTTGGTTGACTTTTCGAGACAGTCACCAAGGCCATTGATGAGGAAAGGCAGTCCATACAGCCTACCTCGACCTGGCAAAGGCCTTCGACACAATACCCCACTCAGGTATCATGAAAAAACTCATCAGCTTGAATGTAAACCCATACATCACAAGATGGGTTGCAAACTGGCTAAGTGACAGAACCCACAGGGTCAGAGTTGCTGGAGCCATGTCAGACTCAAAGCCTGTCACAAGTGGTGTCCCACAGGGCTCAGTCCTGGGTCCACTCTTGTTCGGCATCTACTTTTCTGAAGTACAAGCAAACACAGGAGGGTTATGGCTGACAAAGTTTGCAGATGACTGCAAACTGGGTGCCATAGTCGAAAACACATCTGACACAGATATCCTCCAGTAGGGCCTCACAGAAACGGATAACTGGTGCCAGAGCCATGGCCTGAAGTTAAACGCCAAAAAATGCATAGTCATACCCTTCGGGAAAAACAAGGTTACCCCTAGCTACCATATAGGTGGCAATCCACTGAGCACAGAAAAAGTCATCAGAGATCTGGGGACCCAGGTTGACAGTAGCCTTTCGTTTGACACTCATGTTGCTAAAGTAGTTAGGAAAACCTTCTATATCACCCACCTGACCATGAAGGGATTCACATCTAGATCAAGGGAGGTCATCGTCCCCCTTTACTCATCACTCATTAGACCTATGATTGAGTACAATGCCCGTTGAATGTATCTGACCAGACACCTGCTGCAGCTTGAAAGGCCCCAAAAGTTCCTCACCAAAAGGATAAAGGGTCTCAAAAATATGTCTTATGCTGCCCGACTGAAAAAACTCCAGCTCTATTCAGTCTCATACCGCTTGCTCAGAGGTGACCTGTGCCTGACATATAAGGCCATGTCAAACCCAGATTTGATGAATATGCTTCACCTCAAAAATCTAGATCCTCAGAACCACAAGGCGGGAGACTTAAACCTTGACACGGTTATAAATAGAACGTGCTGGAGGGACAGATTCATCACCCAGAGACTCCCTATGCTGTGGAACAAAATCCCGGTACATGTGAGGCAGAGCACCTCTCTGGCCTTGTTCAAGAGGAATCTTGACCAATGGATGGGAGATTGCAGATATACCCCAGGGATTACTTCAGTGTCACTGCTTGACAGAGGCACAGCAAAATGATAGGCATAGTTTTTATTCAAACTAAAGGGGTGGCGAAAGCCACATAACTATGGGCTAGGCTTATAAATGCCCTTGGGCAGATAGCCTAGTATGAACCTATGAACCTATGAACCTATACTGTTCTTGTTTTGTCTCTAGTATAAATTATAATGACTTTTTGTGACATCTTGGTTTATGTCTGAATAGTAGCCATGGTCTCTGGTACTTTGTTTGTTAGCCTTAATTATTTTGCTATTTTAGGCATTATTCATGAGTAACCACAGCACACCAATGTGTTTATTGGTCAGCACAATGCATACATTTGCATATTAAATTGTGTTCTGTATGTCTGTTTGTCTAACACTGAAGAAGGCATAATTTTGCCGAAACCGGTCTGTTTTTTATTTTCAGTAATAAAGTCAGTTGATTCACTATCCTTTTTGGCTGTACATTTGACTGCTAATTTTGCTGGCCAACTGTGTTTCTTTATGGTATTACCCGGCCGTGCATCCCCACGTGCACAGCAATTGGTTTTGTCATGTGTGCATACAAGCCTTGCATATTATGTTACATTAAATATTGTACAGTAACATGTAACTATATTAAATATAGTTGTGATATATGTGCAGTAGTGACTTACCAGGCAACTCCTGGCTCAGTGGTTGTGAGACTCCCAGCTCCACAATACAAGCTAATGCTTGTGTATGGAGTTCTACAGGTGTCCAGAGGATGGCCAGTAGCTCCTCAGTACGTGTTAGTGGGGGCTGGGTGAGTGACCCCCCACCTGTTGCAGCTTGTTCCCTGGTGATTGTGTCTGCACACTGTTTTGCCCATCTAATTAGGTCATTGCAGTGCTGATAGGTGCGATTGTGGCCACCAACATCATTTACCCTCCTATGAAGGTCCTCCCACTGGGCATCCCAGTGCTGTGCATCCTGTGGCACATGGCTGAAGCCTGTTTCATGATTATCAAGGGTATGGAATGAGGACCTCATCCTCAATGCGGGTGTATGGTGGCAGCCTGGCACACGGCATACCTGGAAGACATAATGATGGAGACAGGTCACAGTAACTCACAGAGAAGTACAGAAGTACAGCTGCACAAACATGTGTATCACATTTATTATGATTACAAATATGTCTTCACAAATCTGCATGACACTAACACCACTGACATGTTTAACTCACACACATTTGACACTTACTGGTGATTTCATGTTATCACCATATATGTGTGTGTCAAGTGTTGACATTGCTCATACTCCATGGGGATGTTGTCTTGATGTGGACATGTCTGTTTGCCTGTACTGGTGTCTTTACCTATCAGCACAAGGCTGGATGTGTTCACATTAATGCAAGAGACCTTAATGCTTTGTATATGTCACATATATAGTCATACACAACCTTAATGGGCATGACCTGTAACCCTGCAGACTTGCTCACGGAAAGGTTTACATGTATGTGTTTTGCCATATACATCTACATGGCACTGTACCTCAGTATAGCATCCTGCCATGTATTACCTCTGTTGCACATGTGAAACACATGGGACAATATCTAGCTTGATGGTATTTGCAGGGTTGGATATCAGCTTTAGCATGTATGGTCATAGTGAACTAGTAGGCTATATGCCCTGGACCATTTATGAACCTAGGCTGAAAGGTTACCTAGCTGTAGCCAACAGACAGGTAACTTTCAGTAGCCAGTTCAAGCAGTGCCACAAAACTGATCCACAGGGTTACTGATATATTTGCCATGCAGTCATCAAACCATGTCTCAAAGAGGGACAATGTGCAGCTTTGCTGGACAGGGATGCATAGAGTGGCAGGAGTATGCAAAGTGTATGGGACAGGGATCTGTAAGGCATGTTATGATCCTTGTACTAGAAAGGTGGATGTCCATGAAGTATGTGTTTATTTGAAATCAAGATGTGTCAGTGTAGCATGTCCAACAGCTCTGGGATGCACATGGCTTTATTCAGGGTAGGCATCATGCTACATAGTGGAGCTAGGGTTTTGGAAGGCCAGTGTAGGCCATCTGAACATGGCCAATAACCCTTAAAGGAAATATGTGATCTATTATGGGTCACTTGAGTGTTGTGTATGACTGAACAATGATCTTTATATTCATGGATGGCACCCTGTCATGATTAGGGGTGCCACTTACGACTACCTGACTGGTGTGGCGAAGTGACTATCAAAGGAAAGACTACTTCCAGCTGCATCCCATACACGCACAGTTTCCATTATGTTGACCGTTGCCTAGGTGGTAGTTCATGGGCCCAGGGTTTTTAACATAGGGGATGGCAATGCAATACTTAGCTGTGAGATTGTGGGCATACGTCACACACCACACATCTGAACCACAAAGGCCCTTCTGTATGTTGCCTGCAGCACACATTGAGTCGACTATTGCTCCTAGTTCATAGTCATTTGCAAACTTCAATAGGCAGATGCCTTCTGTGTTAGTATGTGTGGTATAGAGGGGGAGTACCAGGAATGCACCCTGTATTACTGTAGCTGGCACTGGTTTGATGTGCGTGTATTAGTCAGACACCTTCTGTAGTGTTGGTTCTGCCAGCAGTCCAGTTGCCAACCAATCCTGTGACATAGGAATATACACCTAGTTTACTGAGTGTAGCTGGAACACAGTACGGTTGATGGTGTCCTAAGACCTGGCAAGTTCAAGATATGCTGTGTGAATTAACCTTACTGTCATCTACATCTGTACTGACTACATCAAATAAGTTGATCAAGGTTCATGGCCTTACAGACCAGACTCAGCAGGGTAGTAGTGCACTATTTCCCATTATCAGTGGTGTCTCCCCCTTTGTGGGGTGTGATAACTGTTGCTGTGCACCATTCAGTGTGCACACAGCCTGACATGAAGCTATGATTGAGCATGATGTGTATGTGGAGAGCAAATTGTTCTGACATTTGTGTAAAATACACCCTGGGATGTTGACAGGTCCCATGCAAGCTGTATGTATGGCTTTAGAGAGTGCAGCTTGTACCTGCATAGTTGTTATTACAGGGACTCTGTAGTGTACATGAATATATAAATATGTGTACCTGTTGGGGGGAGGTGAGAGTGGGTTTAGGTTATCCAAGACCCTATCTGAATGAACAAGTGCTATTTCTGTAGGTGCAGTACTTCTCATGCCATAGTGCTGTGAGGCATGGCAGGTCTTGTTGTTGCCATTATGATTCATGACACAGCTATAGAATGCTCTGTGGTTGACCTCATAATATGTGGCTGATTAATTCCACAGTAGCTTTGTGTGGTTTTATATGGTGTAGCTGCATCTTACTGAGGCTGACCAGGGATCACCTCCACTCATGTATGTTGACTCTTGCAACAGTTTCTACCTTCTGTGGTACAGTTTAAGGCAGGGTATCACCAATTTGCCTTCTTGTTTGGGTTTGGTTGAATCTTGGTTCTGTTTCAATAGCACAATCACTGCACTTATGTGAGTGCTTAAAAGTGCATTTGTGTAAGTTCAGAATTTGTACATGCATTGTCCATCTGCATGGGTGCCATGACAGTCACCACTTCACTCTTAAGAAGCATACCATTGGCTTTGGATACTGACTATGTGTAGCATACTGTTAGCCCTGTTTATGTGACTATGGTTATCCAGGTCATTGAGGTTAATGAAATCCAACATGCATTGAGCACAGGTATTGGTACATGAGGAGTCTTCCCAGTTCATAGTGGGATAGTTGAGAGTAGCCATTATTATGGTTTTCTGTCGCAAACCTAGTATTCCCCATTACAGCACAGTATGACAGATGGGAATTCTGAGGCATGGGGGGTGATCTGTCGTAAGGTGCAATTTGGATTCCACTTTGGCAAAAAGGTAGTTGCTCAGCAAAATGAATCTGAAGTTATGCAAGTGCAACTAGCGTGGAGGTGTACATATCCTTCAGGAATATGGACACACCTGTAGCTTGTGTGTTCTAATAAAGGATAATGGGCAAGAGGTGAGGTATGTGTTATAACATGGTCATGCAGGGGTGCTGTCCGGAGTGTTGAACCATATCTCAGTCACTGCACTGATATGTTCTCCATGTTAAAGATTGACGTAAGTGAGTCCATATTGAGTTTCTGAAATGTATCATGGTTGGGAGGGTGGCCTAATGGTTAAGGTGTTTGCCTTATAAACACAAGGTGCAGGGTTTGAGTCTCACAAGGGATAATTGGCTAGGCTTAAAATGGCTCGCAAGGGCAGTTATCTTAGTACTAATCTATGAACCTATCATTGAGTAGAGAGACCCGCAGTTTATTGCTTGGCTGTCCCTGTTACAGCAGTTGACTTTCACTTGAACCTTGCATGATGAAGGCACTATAGGGGAAGCATGAGCCGTAGCCAGTATCCAGATTCCCAGCGGTGACAGGTGCAGATCCTGTCTGGCAAAGCATCATGGTCTGTCAACCATGTTATCCCAGGGAGAGAGATACTGGATACTCTTTGAATTACACCAGTAAATTAGACAATTATGGAATACAATTCTTTTGTTCCTGTACTGCAGTATTAGTCTGGCCAATGGCAGAATGCTACCCAGGCCTTGGTACATACTTGCATGGGCTACAAGACCTGACAGTTCCTACATGTGGGTTTCCATGCAGTCCAGGTTACTGCATCACAGGTCCTGCACAACAACATGGAATATGCCAGAGCGATGTGTATAGTTCAAAAGGTGGTCTGAGTATATGGGTATGTGGCTGATCATGGCAGACATGCAGTTGACAGTATGTTTGCCCTGGTATACCTTGGTGGGTAACATAGTGCTAGAGTTTGCATTCACAAATGAGTACTGTTGGGCATGTTTCTGGCCATGTGTTCTGTGGAGTGGCACAATTTGGCAAACTATGTCATACAGTTTGTGTACTTTGTTGTCTGTCTATTTCAGATTTGGAGGTCTCTTGCTTAACCAGATACTTAGAAGCCTATGTGAATGTGCGTGATTTCTGGTGGTATGTGTGGGTGTCCTTACTGTGTTCTGGTAAGGGTATGTGTTGAGAGTGGTGATGAGATGCATGTGTTAACCTACACCTCATGACTGTCCAGTCCAGTCATGGCTGTAGACTGGACTGCCTTCCAGCTTACCCCTGTAGCTGCATCCCAGACAATGTGTGGGGTGTGGTGTTAGGTAGGTTTGGCAGTGTACATGGCATAGAGATTACATTCCCCCAGGATGGCCACATACACAGAGCTGACATTAGTAAACACCAGTAGCTGACTAGTGGACATGCCTGTATGAGCATTCAGTACTACAAGTACCAAGTACTGTATTTAGTTTACTTATTGTTTATGAAGATGCTTTAGACTGTGATGCTCACATGTAAATATTTGTGTTATGGACGTGACAACATTGGCTATTACAGAAACATAGTAGCTAACTATAGCAGCAATCCTCATCTGAGGAGCACATCACATCCTGATAGTTGATTACAGATGATGCAAGTGTCAACAGGTCTGTATCCTTTTCTGGGTATATACTCACATACCCACCAGAAACATGAGCTCTGCTGGGCATGGACACCTACTCCTCAAACAGAGTCAAGTATCGAGAGACTTTGCTGCCACTATCTACATGATCAGGATATAATCAGATAGTGTAACCCATCACCTATGAAGCAGCTATTACACATGGGCAACAGTCTCCTACATTTTACACTCCTACTGCAGATGTTACACTGGAGTTAAAGATGATATGCAACTTGTTTCATTACCAGTACTGTGCACAACCTTACATACAGTATTTGCAAGTGGCTGTCAGGTTGGCAATGAGAGGTTAGGCTACACAAATCTGAAAGTTCAACCAGTGTGTCTCTACTCTCAATATCCACTCTGTGTAGGTGTGCACATAGCCATTTGGCCCAGCCCTGTAACAAGGGTCACTACACATTTGCATAACATGTACACATGCACAGTTGTTATTTCTTCCAAACGATACTAGAGTGGTGGCTATTACATGTCTTATGTGCATGGATAGTTACCTAGCTCTTCCAATTTTCTTTGCTATCATGCTGCTAAACTGTCTGATGAATACAATTCATATGTATTCTGTTACTGAGTATTGTAATTGCCAATAGACATGACTAATGTTTGCATAACATAACACAAATGCTATGTAAAATGGAATACAGATCTGCCTAGAATACTGTACACTACACAGTTATTGGCACAATATCCCACAATGCAAATCATATTTGCAAAGTAAGCCCACCTTTGACATGTTCATCTCAGTAATACACCCATACATATGTCTACTGTTACAATATATCAACATGTACTATCCCCTGTTATAGCACATACTTGTTGGACCAACCCTGACTCTGACAGTGGCTGGAAAAGAACTGGTGAATTCCAAGCCATTATATATCACCCCTTGTGGTGTAAGAGGAGTTTGCCTTGTCACCAACAGCAGTACACACATAGAATACTACAGGCATTACTACTGCTCAACAATACATCACTACAAGATAGCTATTTCCACTATATGCATTGATTACACTGTAATTATTACACAACAGGTACTACATACACAGACATACTAAAAGTTATACATACCTTCTTGGTAATTGGAGGTGTTATTGACTGGTATTTTAATCTTTTTTGGTCTGTGTTTCAATCTTCTGTTGGGTATTTTGTACTGTTTTGTAGGTATATACAGATGGTTTAAATGTGTGACAAGCCATCCTTTTATAGTTAGAGATCAGTGACATGTGCTATCCTGATCACCAATTGGTGTTCCAAAGTAGTTAATTACATGCACATCAGCTGTGCAGCTACTCCATTAGCCAATATTTTTATTTTTTTATTTTTTTATTTTATTTTACATTTGTTGACCGGGCTAGTCTAACTGGATACATGTCCATTTTCAGTAGAGGCCCGGGGAGATAAGCTCCAATACAGATAAATGAAAAACTTAGTAATCAATATATAAAATAAGACTAAAAGAAAAAAAAATTCATATAAAACTAGCATATTTCAGGTACATAAACACAAAAAATAACAGGAAAGATAACTAAATAGCAGAATTAATTATATATAAAGAGAAAAAACAATTTTGCCAGTTAAACATATTATTCTGTGAAGATAAACAATAAATCTTGTAGCGCCAGAATGCTTCTACTATACAGTCTGCAGTTATAGGTCATTTATAAATAGAAAGACTAAGGTCTAGAGGGGAGGCAGGATAAGTATATACATAGCCTAACAGGAAGAAAAACAAGTATATTTCTCAGTAGGAAATGTAAAGTGAGATTCTGCATATTGAAGTTTGGGAGGAAAATATAATTTATTGGGATAACATATGTACTAATTTCTGAGTAGTGAAGCCTAGGTAGAGTTTAGTTTAATTAGATAGTTGCCTAGTCAGGTTTAGTACAGGGGCACAACCAGTGTGTTCTAAGGAAGGGTTTCAGTCTATTTTTGAAGAGTGATATGGAGGGAAGAGAGGAGAGGTCACTGGGGAGAAGATTCCAAGTTTTTCCAACAGCATTGGAGAAGAGAGATTCGCCAGCTTTGTTGTTAGGTTTAGAAATGTACAAAAGAGTTTTGTGAGAAGAATGCAGTGATTTCAGGTTTGTGTATGGAGTGATGAGGGTAGATAGACTAGGAGTGCAGGAAGGTTTATACAGAGTTTTATGGGCGATAGTTAGTTGATGGAATTTAATCAAGTTTTGTAGTTCCAGCCATCCCAGCTGCTTTATATTTAAGCAGTGGTGGGTTCTGTAAGGGTTACCTGTTGCGAATCTAGCAATATTATTGTAGGAAGTTTCCAGTTTGCTGAGGTTATTTTTTGAAAGGTTAGTAAAAATAGCTGAGGCATAAAGGAGGGTAGAGATTAGATGAGTATGGGCTATAGTTGTTCTAGCTGTGGGAGAAAGGTATGATTTAATTCTGTAGAGGGAGCCAAGTTTTTTGTTGACAGTTTTTATTGTGTTGTTGATATGGATGTCAAAGCTCAAGTTGTTATCAATGGTGATTCCCAGTAGTTTGGTAGAAGTGTCAGGTGATATGATGGTGCCGTTAGTGGATATAACTGAGAAATCAAGTGGAGAGGACTTGAGGGTGGGGTTAAAGAGGAGGAGTTTAGTTTTTTGGGGGTTCAGAAGAAGACAACGTTGTGTAAACCATAGTTCAACTGTGTTAAATACTTTCTGGGTATGAGAGAGAAGTTCAGATGTGGATTTGGCTGAGCATATAAGTGTCGAGTCATCAGCATATTGTATGCATGTGGCTTGGGGGATGGCTAGATGAAGGTCATTAATAAATATTGAGAAGAGGACAGGTCCAAGTATAGACCCTTGAGGGACACCCAGTGAAACTGGTTGGAGGGTAGAAAGAGTCTTATGCCAAATAACTGCCTGTTGTCTTTTATCTAGGTAGGACTGGAACCATTTTATAGAAGGTGCATCAAATGATAGTGATTCTAGTATGTTGAGGAGAATCTGATGACTGACCATGTCGAATGCTTTGGACAGGTCAATGAATAGTGCTGAGGATAGGTTATTAAGGTTACGATTTTTGTTAATATAATCTGTAAAGGAAAGGAGGGCAGTGGTAGTACTGTGTGAAGGTCTGAAACCATGTTGACAGCTGGAAAGTAAGTCATTTTGTGTTAAGTGGTCAAGTAATTGTCTATGGATACATTTCTCCATGATCTTTGCTAGAGGGGAGAGAATGGGCAATAGGACGGTAGTTGGAGAGCTCATTAGAGTTTCCGCCTTTATGGAGAGGGATAATATGAGAGACTTTCCATAGGCTAGGTATGTGACCTTCGGTAATTGTCCTATTGATCATAATGGAAACAGGGAAAGCTATGGATTTGGCTGATAGCTGTAGAAAATCGGCAGGTAGTTGATCTGCAGAGGGACAGCATGGTTTTAGTTTTTGTATGAGGGATTGGATGTAAGTAGTTGGGACAGGTTGTAAATGAAAAGGAGGGGGTGAGGTAGAGTTATAGGTGGGTATTGTGAAGCTACTGGGTGTTAGCTGACTAGACAGTGTTTGGATAGTATTTGTAAAGAAGGTATTGAAAGTATTGGCTGTATTTATGGGGTTAGTATGGTCAGTGTCTTGAGGGTTTGGTGTGGTGGATTGACCTGGGTGGAGTAGTTGCTTAATGCTAGTCCAGAATTTTTGAGGGTTGTTTTGATTAGTTTTTTGGAATTGTAGGTAGTAATTTTTTTATCAGATAGTATAGCTTTCTTAGTGTCGTTTCTTAACTGTCTAAAGGTTTGTTGGTCAACAGGGTTTTTAGTCATTCTCCATTTGGCCCAGTGTTTATTTCTAAGGTACATTTTGTCTTTGGTTGCTTTTGAAAGCCATGGGGCAGAGTTGGTTTTGACTCTAATTAATCTGGTTGGAGCATGTTGGTTAAGAATAGCCAGAAATTTAGAGTTAAAGTACTTGATGGCTTCCTCTAAAGGGAGGTATTTTAAGGGAGACCAATTGCATGTTCTTAGTTCATTTTCGAATAGCTCAGGGTTAAAGTTCTTTTTGGATCTGATATTTTTGACAGATTTAAGATTGGGAGTATGGGTTTTGTGTCTGATAATATAGTTAAGTGAGTGGTTGCTTATATCATCAGGGAGGGCTATGTAAAATGGAATACAGATCTGCCTAGAATACTGTACACTACACAGTTATTGGCACAATATCCCACAATGCAAATCATATTTGCAAAGTAAGCCCACCTTTGACATGTTCATCTCAGTAATACACCCATACATGGCAACAGTGGAGTATAACTGAGTACTCCACTTGAGCGTTGTCCCTTTGCCTTCATTGTGAGAAGACAGCCTGGAAGTGTTGTCTGAAATCTATTGCAACAGCTGTATGGAGACAAACACAAATATATTGTGTGTAATGTCTAGAATATTTGGTCTAAATGTGAGTGCTGCTGTTATATTTCTGAACATTGCCACTTGTGCAGGGTTTGTCTGTACCCAATACTTCTGCATATGTTTCAGTATGGCCAGGATGTTTGACCAGCTCAAGAATGAATGGCTATGCATATAATGTTAGGGGGTTTACAGTGTGCTCACCAGACATCTTTAGTTTGGTGTAAATGTGTATCATACTGTGCTGATAATCAATAATTGGTAACACTTCCTGATATAATTTCTTTTCAACCCTCTGAAACAGGATTTGTTCAGACAAACCCTGTCACATCAGCAGCTGTTCCATTGTATAACAGCAACTATTTCAAATAGGGCCATGTTAGTGTGGCTCTGTCCAGGTATGTCAAGGTTTCAGCAGATGTCATACAGTGGGTGAATAATTGGTTATGATTTGACAGTATGTATTGTTGTAATTAGTTTGGGTGTGGGGGAGATGTTGGTGGGTGTACATAGCAGATGCAGGTGTGTAGGAACTGCTTTTATACATATTCTATATGTGTGTGTGTGGAAATTCTTTCCCTATGTGAACACCTATCCCTTAGTGGACTAATACTACGGTGATTGCTGGCTGATTCATTAAGGCACTGTTAAATGCTTCCTGTATAGCATGCAGGTAATATTAGTCCTTGAATCCTTTTGGCAATACAACAGAATGTAATAAAGTTTTTCTAAATTAAAGATGTCTGCGTATTTCTGTCATGTATATTTGCAGTCATTGTAGTTGTGTTGGTGACTAACCCTATTTGGCTTATGTCCACAGAACATATTTGTAATAGTGTTTTGGCATATACTCTTCATATGTTATGTTCATTTTGTTTGGGGGTGGCAGAATGTGTGATTGCTATGGTCCAAGTTATACTCAGATTTGAACACTTCAGATGCTGTATACACACATGTATGTATGTATGTGTATATATATATATATATATATATATATATATATATATATATATATATATATATATATAATATATATTATTGCATACGTTTATATGTACCTCCATAGATGTGTAGATGTTTTAACCTATCTATATATCAACATATAAGTATATCTCTATATATCGACATGTATCTCTCTCTCTCTCTCTCTATATATATATATATATATATATATATATATATATATATGAGCAAACACCTTTCATTGGGTACATGGCGGTTTGTCCTATTTCCACACATTCCTCCCTTTTGTGTTTTAACTGTTGGAATACACAGCTGGCATATGTACATCTCAGGTAGCTTAGTGGTAGGTTACTCTGAAGCTGGTGTACATGGTTGCAGGTTCTAATCCTAGAAGTGGTGATTATTTTACCTCTTAGAGCAGGCACTTGTAGGGAAAGTATGATTAACGCACATTTAAGCAGTTGTAAGCAAATTTGCCGGTAGTCTCAGTGACGGTAAGCAAAGGTTACACCTGCGAAGCGCTTATCCATTTAACCATGTTTAAGCACCGCTTGCCATCGCACAAACCCACACAAAACTGCTTACAAATGCTTAAAAGTGCCTTAATCAACCTGCATCTATTATTACCCTTATTCTGGCCCTCAAAATACATTAACAGCCCTTGAACCCGGGACCATGAACACCACAGTCACTGACTTTACCACTAAGGGATCTGAGATATGTACAAATGATATGGTTTGTAGAGTATACATTTTACTACGGGCATTCCTCACTACTGAAAACAAATGTGACAGTCAGTTGGTGTACATATGTATGATACATGTTAATATTCATATGCTTGTGGAATTAAGTGTTGCAATGTGACCTGACAGTGTGTATTAGGGATGAGAACGGTTCTTGTTTTGTGTCCTTTTTTATTGTCTCCATACTCCATGTATACTCCTTCAGTTCACTTATTGAACATCCAACCCAGGCTCTACTTGATGCATAATTTCATTACCCATCATCCCCCCCCCCCAAACTCCACATACACAACCATCCCTTCTATGGTGAAATAAGTTAATATTAAAAGTTATAATACCAGAGCTGTATGTGTTTTGTGTACACTTCAATTCCTTTGGATTGCTTCTGTGTCAAGAAGTGTGTTCATCGATGTTTATATATATGGCTATAGATGTAACTGTATACATACATATATATATATATATATATATATATATATATATATATATATATATATATATATGTGTGTGTGTGTGTGTGTGTGTGTGTGTGTGTGTGTGTGTGCACACATCACTGAAATGCATATATATATATATATATATACATATAATATTAATTTTTAACAGTTATACATATGTAGACTTGTATTTGTTGATTCACAAACTACGGAACATTACAATGTACTGTACGTATGTACACAAAGTGACTGTCCCATTTGTGGTCAGTACTGTGGAATGCCTATAGTAAAAGGTGCAGTCTAAAAATCACAAAGCATGCTTGCAGCTCAGATGGCTTAGTGGTAAGTCCCGTGACTATGGTGTGCATGGTCCAGGGTTCAAGACTTGCCATACTTTACAAATGTTTTACTCCAGAATAACGCTCATTTAAGCTGTTGTAAGCATGTTTAAAAGTGTTTGTGTGACATTAAAGCAGCAATTTAACACAGTTAATAGAAATTTAAAAACGTATAACCTGCACGCGCAAACACAGTCACATCTGCAAACTACTCAGTATATATATATATTTAAGGGTAGTAACATCTCACTATGCACTTACATAACATTACAATCTCTGTTGACTTTACTCACCGTCACACATAGATTTATATGGATGTTTCAAATATTTATTATATTGAAGATTATTACCTAAATATGCAAGCTGTGGTTAAGGTATACATTTTAACATGAAAAACATCTCTGACTTTATTGGGATTTGAACCACGAATGTACAGATATTAGGCAAATGCTGTAACCATTACACTACTGACATTAATGTTGCTACTGTCTATTTCCTATTTAGATGATTTCTATGTGTAAGCTAGGCTAAGCAAAGGGAGTAGGCACCCAAAACCACTGAGCTTCACTTACTCTTGAAATGAAAACATAACAAATGAAATGAGAGACTATAAATTAAATTCCAAACTACATTAGGCATAGCCCTTCAATGACACACTTCAAGAGAAACCTTGATATGTGAATAGGTAACAGAATATACACCCCTGGCATCATGTGTCCCAGAACAATGCAGCTAGGGGGAGGGGGAGCCCCTCCAGTTTTATAGCTGCAAGACCTGTTGTGGAAATTGAATGGTGTTGGATTTTCATGTTAACATGCCCTTTTTAGATCACTAAGTGCCCCTATCACCCATCGCACCCCAGTCTTCAACAGCTTCCGGCAACTCTGCCTGGAATCGCTTCATTGGCTATGGTTCGTAGAGGCACAGTTACTTCATCAATGGTGCGGAGAAAGCCAACACACTGTAGCTATGCTTTTAAATGCCCTTGGGCAGATAGCCTACTACCTATCTGTGAACCTCTAAAGTGCAAACCATCACAGAAATAATATGTGAATAAACAGAGTTTTCAGATCTCAATATACAGTGAGAAATCACCATGTAGTCAGAAAACAGTTAAGTACAGCAAGAAAATACAAAACACTGATACTTAATCACTCAAAAAGTCTATCTTGAAAGCTAGAAGATTTGTATCAGTTTAAGGCTTTCTATTGCTTACCAGTAGGTTACCTACAGGAAAGATGAGAAACAAGCACAGATGGGAAACATGCATGCAACAATACCATACCAGCTTGCATGTGTCAGCCTTAGGCTTTTGAATACTGGCCAAGGCTCTTGGCACCCCCATGGTGCCTTTTTTAGGCAAGGCTCAAAGGTAAATCCCACCTCCATAAACAGCACAACAGAAAAATCAATGAGGGTTATGCTACTCAACGCCAGGAGTTGTAATCACAAAATGCACGCACTCACAGCACTCCTCGGTATGGACAACATCAACATCTGTGGAGTAACTGAAACCTCTTTTAAGGCTCCTGAGAGCACACAAGCACTACCGGACTACAACCCATACCACACATTTCAGCCCCAGAACATGGACTGACACAGACATGGAGGGGTGTTTCCATATTCATCAGGGATACCTACACCTCCAGGTTAGTGGGCCAGCATGATAACTCTGAGATCATCCATGTGCAGCTAACATCAGCCACAACTGCAATGCAAACTGTGGCCTGCTACAGATCACCCTCCATGACCCAGGACCACCACTCCACCTACCTGGAGACAGTGAAAAACATGACAGTCCTACCGAACACCCTGGTATTGGTCGATTTCAACTAGCCTACCATTAACTGGAAAACATACTCAAGTACTCACTTCCAGGCCCAGTGCTTCCTGGGATTTATCACCTCAAATGCCCTGCATCAGATGGTAAACTCCCCAACCAGAGGTGGAAACATACTAGAAGTGGTAATCACCAACATGGGCGACAGGCGTACCACAGCAAAGGTAAACTGGTCACTGGTTAGATCTGACCATGAACTATTCACTGATGATTTCCACACCCAACCATCTCCCCCATCCATGGAAACCACAGTGAAAACCTTTCATACAGCTAACTTCACACTACTAAAGACAGAGGCAGGAGGTTTCACAGCCCCCACACTAAGGGAAAACACTGCTCAAGATACAGAAAGATTTACAATTGCACTCTATAAGCACCTACAAGGATGTATGGATTGTGCTATCACTGGTAAACCAAGACTTGCTCCTCCAAGACAAAGACACCAGTCTGGTGGACCCCTGCAATAAACAGGCTATACAACAGAAGTAGGACAGTAGTCCAGAAAAAACAGCAAATCCCAAGAAGTACAGACATCCATGACCAGTATTAGTAAGAAACTTAGGTCCCTTATGAAATCATCCAAGGCTAACTTCAACAGGAAAATAGACAAGGATTCAAAAGATAACCACAAAGCCTTCTTTGGCTATGTCAAGGATCTAACTGGTAACATGCAGATTTGTGCTGTGCAGGTGCAATATAGCACAAAATATACTGAACCTACTGATATTGTCAACATCCTTGCAGATACATTCACTGCAAACCATCCCCTAAAGAGCCCACAATACTCAAAAAGTACAGTATCCCAGACATCAGAGACACACGGGTGGAAATAGCCCTCTGAAATGGCAAAATACAGCATCAATGGAGGCAGATGGTGTCCCAGACTGCGTCTTGCAAACATTACAAGCTGAACTAACCTCCCACCTAATTAAGCTTTTCAACCTCAGCCTCTACACAGGCTACATGCCCTTACAGTGGTGCATACAATGGTTATTCCACTCCACTAATGTGGAAACACAACTGACCATGGTAACTACCACCCCATAAGCCTGACTAGCCTGGACTGCAAAGCTATGGAGCGCATGATCATGGCACTCATTAACAAAGACATTGGTAACCTCCAAGCACTTGACCCAACCCAGATCAGCTTGGTTGAGTGCAGATCATGCCTACTAAACCTGTTTGACATCTTACAGACAGTAACTAAGGCATTAAATGAGGGGAGAGGTGGTTCACACATACTACCTGGACCTTGCCAAGGCTTTTGACACCATTCCCCACTCAGGTATTATTGATAAACTCACTAGCCTGTACATAAACCCAAACATCGTAGGATGGGTTGCCAACAGGCTTACACACAGAACCCACATGGTAAGACTAGCAGCCTCCAAGTCCAACTCTTAACCAGTCACAACTGGTGTCCCACAGGACTCAGTCATGGGACCCCTACTGTTTGGCATATACTTCTCAGAGGAACAGGCAAACACAGGTGGACTACGGCAGACCATGTTTGGCAATGACTGCAAACTGGGAGCCATAATTGACAGTCCAGCTGACACAGACATCCTTCAAAGGGCCTCACAGAGACTGACACAGGGTGTCAAAGTCATGGCCTCAAGCTAAGTGCCACAAACTGCATGGTCATTCCATTTGGGAAAAACTAAACACCCACATATTAACACATAAGTGGCAGCCACCTTAATACAGACGAGGTAATAGGAAATCTGGGGACTAAGGTAAATAGTGATCTCTCCTTTGACAATCATATCTCAAAAGTAGTTAGGACATGGTTCTATGTAGGCCATCTGATTACTAAAGGGTTTGCATCTAGACATACTGAGGTTATAGTGCCCCTTTATTCGTCACTCATCAGTCCCATCTTAGAGTATAATAACCCATTTGGGATGTACCTCAGAAGACACTTCCCACAGCTAGAAGGACCATGAATGTACCTCGCCTTGCCAAGAGGATGATTACTGGCCTCAAACATATGTCCTATGCAGCCAGACTGAATAAACTCCGGCTTTACTCAGTGGCATCTCGGTTAATCAAAGATGATCACTGCTGGTCTACAAAGCCATGTCCAACTCAAGCTTAATGGATATGCTCCACCTATGGGAATCAATGTCACAGTGAGCCACATGCTATGGTGCGGTAAACCTTGCCACAACAATAACTATAACATGCTGGTGGGACAGATTCCTGTCACAGAAACTCCCCATGCTTTGGAACAACATCCCTAATTACATTATACAGAGCCCCTCACTAACACTCTTCAAGAGAATCCTTGAGGAGTGGATGCGGAACAGTAGATACACCCCAGGGATCCTGCCATTGGCTCTGCTCCACAGAGGGACAGTTAATTAATCAATGGGGTGGCAAACGCTGAAACATTTTGGCTAGGCCTATGAATGCCTGTGATCAGTTAGCCAAGCACCTACCTATGAACCTATGAACCTATACATACAGTATCAGCACATGCTCATAGCTTAATTTACTGTTCAGGTGTTGACTTACCTTGTGCCAATAGCAGTTATGTGTGCAATAGTTAAGGGCTGCCTATGTTGGATGCACACAGTAGGCTGCCTATACATGACAATTTACAGGTTGTCTTGTGTGTGTGCCATCCATTTTTACTGAGTGTGCAGATGGAAAAAGGTGTCAGTCCCTAGGTGCCTACACTGTCAGTGTGTGTGCTATACATTCCCTCCTTGCCAAAACATGGGCATACTGGGCATGACTCCGTCTGCCTACTTGGGCTGGCTCAGGGTGTTTGTGGTCTGAGCACCTCTGTGCCTGTGGGGCCCTTGGCAATACTGGTGGGCTGTGAGGGCCTTCACCATTCTGTCCCTACTGCAGTTGTTTCTGCAGGATCATATTGTGTAGCATGTCACATACTATGACGGTGTGGGCACACATGCCTGAAGAGTACAGCAAGGCTCAAACAGATCTGTCCAAGCAATGGAACCATGATTTAAGCATCCCAAACACATGGTCTATGATGATTCTGGTTTGTGCGTGTGCCTCATTATGGCGTTCTTGCATGGTTGTGTGTGCATTTCTGATGGGAGTCATCATCCACGGTTCCAGTGCATAGCCAGTATCCCCCACCAGGTGGCCATATGGGATGTCCCCCGGCAAATACCTGATACAGCTGTGAGGCATGCCAGATGTGGGAGTCGTGATAGCTTCCAGGGCTGCCAGCACACACATCCATGATAATGCCATGGGCATTGCACATGATCTGGCAGTTAATGGAGGGGTATCCCTTGCGGTTTATGTAGGTCCTACCCTGCTCATCGGGTGGTGACTTGATGTGTATGTGCATGCAGTCTATTGCACTCCTTACCTCCAGGTATTCTGCCACATGGTGGAAGAGATGCATATTGCTGGCCAACTCCTTCTGCATTCAGGGGAAGTATATGTGTTCATTGGCATGTGGTAACATGGCATCCAAGAACTGGTGAAGTACTGAAAAATATATAATGTTCCATGGCTTTAGGATAGTCCAGCAACAGTGAAATAGCAAAGGTATGAAATAAATAGAGTGCTCGAATAAAAATAAGAATAAAACACTTTAATAGTAAGCACTTTCACGTTTTCCAAAACAACTGCTTCATCAGACTACAAAATTACAAGTAACAGACAGTTTAGATACAGATGGTAAGCCAATCACCATTCAAATGCAACAATGTCTCATTAATACTTAAAGATACAAAACATAAAATAGTGCTATTCAGCATAAATTAATGTTTAAGAGGTCTCATCTTCAAAAAAGGTTTCAGAGACACTTTGGTGTTCAGACCAGGATATTTATCTGCCTTAAAAAATAGAATCCATTTTTGCTCATTAGCTTCTGTCATGGTCTCCACCTCTAATGTTTATATTTATAGTTTCTAGCACAAAAAAATTAAAAACATGATTTATTCCATTATCAGTTATATGTTGTGCTATGGCATTCTCTTTTTTGCCGTTCCTTACATCCCTGTAGTGCTCTAAAATTCTCTCTTTTAATGTCCGATTAGTATTGCCAATATAATATACATTACATAACGTGCAAAAAACAAAATAAACAAGATTAGTTGTCATGCAGTCTGCATAAAAATCAAACACAATTCCAATATTTAACTCCGTGTACTTATAACATGTACCACTGTAGATAAATTTACATGCCATACAGCGGCTGCAGGCATATGTACCCAATCTATCTGATTTTGGTCGATTATTAACCTGATTACTTCTATAACACAACTGGTTCTTGAGGGATCTACTATTTCTAAAAGAAAAACTAGTATGTTCTCCCTCCTGGAGCAGTGGCAGAATGGGTGATGTTATCACCAGAGAATAACTGCTGGGGTTGGTGCGTAGGATTGTGTGCCTCACTGTGGCTGCATGCCTACACCAGGTGGTCTTGTAGCAGTTTGATAATTTCGTCAGAGTCACTTTGAGTAGTACCATCTACTACTAGTTGGTCACAAAGCCTGGCCTTCAATTTTAGATGTCTGACACAGCCTGAAGAATGCCTCCTTATTATGTTTAGCTAGAAAAGCTACTTTAGGATTGTACCTGGCTTTAGAGGACTTTTCAAGATAGCTAATTAACCTGTTCAAGCTGTGGAAGGTGTCCTTCCTCTGCTGAGTCAGTTCCCATTTTGTTTTAGACATTACTTTCTTCTACTTGTTGTATATCTTATGTATGCTTGATGCCCACTTGGGTGGCTTGTTTTCTGTGTGGAGCTCGGTTTGATCCTTTCACATTCAGCCAACTCCATAAATTTGTATAGTTGTTTATACATGTCATTTGTGTACACTTCTGTATAGCAGTAATTGTTGACAATGGTAGCAGGGAATTTGCATCTCTTTATGACATTGGTTAGGAGCCTATAGTTTGCTTTGGAGAAATGTTTCATCCTTTCTGTTCTTCAGGAGGTATTATATATGATTGTGAATGTGAACAAAACTGAATTGTAATCTAACCTGACCAGCAGGGCCAATACACAGGGATTAGTGAGGAGAACTACTATGTTGGTCAGCACTAAGTCTAGATAGGACATTCAAGCCCCTTGGTGGGAGTTCAGACTAGCTGTTACACAGCATTTGTATTAACAAAGTCCAGGAACCTTAGGACGAGTGTATTAGTACATACATATAACTCCAAATCGATGAAAGGCTAGTTAAAATCACACATGACCAAGGTGTTTGGCTGTCTAATGAGTGGCTCAAAAAGGTCCAAGTAGGCAGAGTGGTTCTTGTGGTTCAGGGTGGGGGACCTGTAGCTATCTATGATATGGAAGGGGGTTTTACATACAGTTGGTTGGAATTGGAGTAGCGCTACAGAGTCATACTCTTTGAACAGTCTTGTGGTGTATATGTTTTTAATGAAGATGTTCGCACCTCCACCTTTGGTTCTTTCATGCTTGTTTTGATGTGTGAAAGTGTGGAAGGTATTGTACCCCTGCATAGCCAGGGTGCTTTCTGCGACCTTGAACCATGTCTGTGTGACTACACAAACATGGGCATCTGCCAAGGTAAGGATTTCTTCCAGTGAGTCCAGTTTGATTTAAATTCCATGCGTTAAGCTGAATAACCTTCAATTTGTCTTTGGAGGTACATTGGAACTTTACTTCTGACATTGCCTAGAAAGACCAATATGGGGGAGGGAAACACCTACATATAGTACAGTAAGGTAGGTTTCCAGTCATTCACTGCAACATGGACTATGACAGAGTGATCCCTGTATTGTTGTTGAGAGACTCAAATGAATGTGTGATCTGATGCACTCTAGCACCTGTCAGGCAGCTGACTGTGACTTTCTCCTTTTCCAGACTGGCAAGGGGGACATCTGTATGTCTCACTATGTAGTTGCTTATGAGCAAGACATTTGGTTTTGAGGTGTTTTGCCTGAGGGATTTATTGGTTGAGACACTAGTGTGTGTATTATTATGTTTAGTGGATTCTGTTGGGTCTACACTGTGTACAGTAGGTTTTCTATTGGGAGGTTTCCAATCTTCAGTTAGGTTTCTAGCAAGCACCTATGTGTATATGGGTTTATGTGTTGTGAGCATATGTGCAATAGGTGAATTGTGTGTGTGCTGACAACATGTTTGATATGTTATTTGTTGTCCTGTGAAATAATTAATTCCAAATTCATAGTATAGCTACAACTCTCACATGTTGGATTTGTTTTAACAATAACTGGTTATCAGTATACATGAGGCAATTGCTCTTTTGCTTCAGGATGGCCATGTCCATCAGGCTGCCTGCACACATGGTGGAAAACTGTCCATCCATTATGGAAGGTATATACTGTAGTAAGTAGTTGGGAGTGGGCTAGATGGAAAAATGTTGGTGTAAGACTAACAAAACATCTACTCTATGTAGAGCTAGAGTTACCAAAATGGGTCAGTGTTTCACAGTGCACACCTGAGTTACTCACAGGGCAGCAGTGCAAACACCCCAAAGCACAATGCTGGAATAGAAGTTATAAACTATTTTAAACAAATAAAACAAGGGAAAGGCAAAGAGCGAAACTTATTCCCGCAATCCTCAAGTCAGATAAGTTCTTGGCTGCACAGTTATGCCACAAGGGTACATTAGGGCCTTCTTAACATAAGAGGGTGGGTATTAGTGCTCCAATGATACCAATTCTAGAAATCCAAAGTGTAGAAAATCACAATCACAACAGAAGAACAAACATTTTAAATAAAGCAGCAAGCCAGTAGAATACTTAAACAAGAATGTAGATAACAAACTTCCTAGTGTGAAATTCATGATCTGGAACAGAACTGCTTAAAACAGAACTAAGAGACTTTCTGAATAACAGAGACATTACGCCTTCAACCAGCAAATCTCAGCTTAGAAGGGTGTAGACAATCCTACCCTGCCACAAGAGTCTACACCACAAACTTTCCTAATATTCAATAACTGGTTTGGAGGCCAAGTGCTTAAAACATAACAAATAGATTTTGACCAAGAGCCACAATAAGCATTTAACCAGAAATTCCAGCTCAGAAGGGCAGAGGCTACCCTCTCCTCCCAACAGAGTGTAATCTACAAACTTTTATAATGTAAGACAACTGGCTTGAAGCCCAAGTGCTTAAACCAAAAGTAAAAGGCTTAGAATCACAGTTACAATGTAATGAGATATCAGACAGATGACAATGACATGTCTGTTAATCTACACACATACATCATGTCATGGCTAGTAGGCCCTGTGTTATCATGACGAGAAAACACTGTAGTGTATCCAGTTGCTACATGTGTCAGGAAAGGTTCCTGCAAAAGAGAGTGTAATGGCCCCTGTTTACCCCATGCCAGTAATCAAGGAGTACCGATTCTTACCAGTGATGCCAGTGAGAAGCAGTCACTAAAACAGGAATTGATTTACACAGTATTTCAAATACAGCTCTTTGCATCAAACACAACTCACCCAAGAGGACACTGAGAACATTCTCCAATGGGACTTGAATCTCTATCTCTTCAGATCCCAAACAAGGCCCACCTTGGAGCACTGTGTCCCATTTCTAAGTATGTGACAGACACATTTGAATATCTGACTCTCAAACACACACACACACACACACACACACACACACACACACACACACACACACACACACACACACACACACATCTAGGAAAAGATGCACAGATTCGCCAGCTGTGTCCTCTCTCTCCAGACTATAAGATAGAGTGCTGCTACCAGTCAAATACCCTAAGGCTCTTACAAAGGGTAACCAATTATACTGTATCAAATTAATACTGATATAAATGGTAGAGTATGACCAAAGCAGTAAGGCTTTTCAGAGTGGCCGCATTGTCACTAAAATAAGCACAAGTCCTCTCAAGATGTTAAAAGCATTTTCTAAAAGACCAGCCACAATAAAAGGTATAACACTATTTAATAATGGATAATAAAATAGAAAACAGGAGAATACTTAATATTTAGTTACAATAAACAACAGAGTTTTTAGCAACAGGAAAGATAAAATAACACAGTTAGCTAGAATATCACCTGCAGAAAAAGAAATAATACTAAACTAATCTCACAGTAGTTTTCCCAATCAAACTAAATATAAACTGTCCCTAGTTAACTCACTCAATGCCACAAGGCAAGATGTGCTGCTGAGATGCTCACTTCTACAAGGCAATATGAGATACTACACTCACTGAACTGTACAACTAACAACTACTGAACTCTTACTGAACTGTGATAACTGACATAGATCCTATATATCAGATTCCGAAGAAAATCAAAAACAAAAAACAAACTGCTGCTATAAGAGTTCCATCCTTCAGCTGGTTATGGAATGAAATCACATCTTGTCACCTGACTCTGACACAGTTCACATTTAGAACTCTGTTAAAATTCTGTTGCAACATTTTTAACATAACCAACTTTTACAAATACATTTTCAATACAGGCATCTACACAAATTAATTTGACAATCAAATGACATAAGACTATCCACAAAACTTCAGCCAGCCATGCTGGCATATGCCCATATGCACTGTCTCACTTCTGGTGCAGCTGATAACACCTCACAACATCTCATCTCTCTCCAACTTTTTAGACTCAAGCTAGTTTGCAAGTGGCCTTAGAAAAATATTTCTTGAGAGAAAGGGCCTGTCTGTGAACACATTAACCTATACCCTTTCTTGAGAATCCATCTGTATTGGCATTGCTGTAATCTGGACTGGCTAATACTGGTGTTCCTCCCAAAGCCCCTTTAAACTTTTGGAATGCCTCTCACAGGCTGGGGTCTACACTACCTAATCTGGGTTGTTTTTCCTTGTCAGGTCTGTGTAGGGAACATCAGTTGTACTATAATTGGGAATGAACATTCTATAGTAACTCACTGTCCACAAGAATGCCCTCACTTGCTTTCTGGTAACAGGGTCAGGCCATACCTGAATACCTTCCACTTTGGCAGGTTGTGGCCTAAATTTACCACTACCAACTCTATGTCCCAGGTCAGAGAACTCTGCAATATCCACCTGGCACTTACTTGGCTTAATGGTCAACCCTGGCCTTTGCATTCTGCCCAAGACCTCATTGATAGCTGAGGCTTCATTTTGCTTACATAGTACAGTTTGTGCCCCTGCCTCCTGCCTCCTGCCAAGCAGGTTTACCATATAATTAGTGACACTGACCTTCCTTACCATTTCAATGGGTCATTTCCACCAGTCAAATACTCTTAGGCTCTTACAAAGGGTAACCAATTATACTGTGTCCAATTAATACTGATATAAATGGTAGGGAGTGACCAAAGCAGTAAGGCTTTTTGGAGTGGCCACCATGTCATTAAAATAATCACAAGTACTCTCAAGACATTAAAAGCACTTTTTAAAAGGCCAACCACAATGAAAAGCTATAACAATATTTAGTAATGGATAATAAAAATAGAAACAGGAGAATACTTTATTTTCCATTACAATAAACAACAGAGTTGTCAGTCACAGGAAATATAAAATAACACAATTGGGGAGAAGCTAACAGTATTTTTCCTAACTAAATTAAAGAGGAACTGTTCCTAGTTAATGCCCTTAATATTGCAAAGCAAGATGTGCTGCTAAGATGCCCACTTCCATAAGGCAAGATGAGCTATTCCACACATTGAACTGTACAACTAACTACTACTGAACAACTATTACTGAACTAATAGATCTTTTATACCAGATTCCAAAGAAGAATATAACAAAAACAAATGAACTGCTGTTGCCTGAGTTCCATCCTTCAGCTGGTTATGGAATAACACCACATCTAGTCACCTGACTCTAACACAATTCTCATCCAGAACTCTGTTAAGATTCTGTTGCAGCATTTTTAACATAAGCAACTTTTACAAATATGTTTTTAATGTAAGCATTTGCACAAATTAATGTGACATTCAAATGACATAAGATTATCCCTAAAATGTTAGCCAGCTAAGCTGGCATATTTGACACATGCACTGTCTCACTTCTCCTGGTACAGCTGGCAATACCTCACAATGTCACATCGAACACTATACTGTATTACTGTTCTGATAACTTTGACTATAGTGCTGTTACAGAATCCTGATATCTGCATGTGATGGCATGTCTTATGATGTGCAAAATACATATGTACTGATATATATTAAAGTGAAAGGTTATAAAGTAATGACACACATTGCAGGTCCTGGCTTTACAACCCTTACAAGAGAATATGTTATCCACTGTAACATTTGTCAAGGTAAATATAACTGACGGGTACAATTATCAGTTCAACAACACAAATGCAGATATGCTAGGCACTAATGTAGCTATGCACCCTGTGCATCAGACACAAAGCTTTTGTATCCCTGAATCCAAAAGAGAGAAAACAGGGATATGGCACAGTTATCACTACTTGCATGGGCTACTGGAGGGGGGCAAGAGGCCTAGGCTTACACAAAAGGTTTGTAAGTGTGTGTGAGGGAGAAAGTGAAGCAGGCAGGCTGTGCGTGTCTGTAGGGGTCCTTCATATGAAAGTTGTGTGTGAGGTTATGCATGAACACAGCCAAGCTCAGTGTTAGCTCTACATCTTGGTATGCTGGACAGGTGTGAGCCATGCATGATAGAGGTGGCAGTTCATCATTGTCGGCCCCAACAACAGAAACTGGGTCTGCCAGGAATTGTACTGGCACCTCCATGCTCAAGGTCAGATGGAGTCCTGCTTCCTAAGTGTGACCAATGTCTGCTGGATGTGCTCCATCCATGGGATGCCCTGGACCATGACCCTATGGCCTGCCACATCTGGGTGTGGACAGCACACTCCCTGATGGACCAGCGGAAGTATTGCCACCATGAGATCATGATTGGGAATGGACACATTGGCTCTCAGCAGATGTCTTGGCTGACATATGCCCATGAGGATGCCATTCCCCTCCCTGCAGATGTTCCATTACAGACACTGTTTGTTTCATGACAGACACCTATCAGTTCATCACAGACACTCCTCATTCCAATGTGTCATTCATCCAGGATCCAGGGAATTGGTGTCACGGTGGAGGCAGTCATGCATGTCATATTTTGCCATATCCACAACCCTGTCATTTGTTTGGAATACCTTTCCTCAACATGCCTGTACCTCCATGATATCCCTAAACATATTTTGAGTGAAAAGGGAAGAGGCACCTGCAGCAGGTAGAGGAGTGACAGCAGGCCTCCTATGAGCAACCTAAAAACCTACCTGCATGTCACCGCTCAATGTCATCACCCTCCTCTTGTCCTGTATCTGTGGGCTCAGTGAACTAGGTAGGCATAGGCCTACTGGCTGTTTCCAAGGAAAAAGAAAGGGGTGGCTGGATGTCAACCTCTGTGTCAGATTCAACCTTTGCACCCCCCAGTGTTGCCTCAGTTTCACCACTATCATCATCAGTGTCTGAAGCAATACTGACATCAGATGGCACAGGGCCCACAATCCCACTGTCATGATAACCAGTGATAATAAGGGAGAAACATGGGCATACATTAATACCTGCACTACTATGGTGCAATATATGCTAAGCAAGTAACAGTGCTACCAGTATTACAGACAGTACAGAAATATACATGACAGGCCTAAAATTATACATTAGATTATTAGAAATTGATGTGCAGTACTGAAATAACTTAATTTGCCTTACCACTTGCAGGAGGCCTATGGTGCTGCATTCCTGGTGGTCTTGAAAGAAGTTAAGCAAGAGGTAAGGCCAACATCATCACATTTAACAGTAAGACAGGAGTTAATGCATGTACTTCTCTTAATCAGCATGACATTTTACTTTAAAAAGTACGTGGCTGACAACTCAAACTAAACTTATCACTATACTAATATTCAATCTCCCCCCATCCAAAAAAACACAAGTAACAGAGTATTAACTTTTATTTCATTTGTTTTACTATACAACAGTATTGAACTATACATATAACAAAGCCTACCTGGAAGTTTTTCCTGGGACTAAGAAGGACTTGCATCCAGATGAAGAACAGACTGTGGGCCACTCTGCTGTGAGTTGTCCTGTGTCAGAAGATTCTCCAGGAATTCCTCACTGGGGGGAGATGTGGTTCTGCAGCAGATCCCCCCTCCCAGTTACCCTGTGGTCTTGGGCAACAGCAGCTGCATGCCTTATTGCACCTGTGCTCAAAGCATTTATGTTATCAATGATTTCCTGCCATATCCTCAACCTCTCTGGCATATTGGGAATACCCCATCCTAAAAGGAAAGTGCCATGTTGACATAGCCAGTCCACTATTGTGTTGTTTTCTGCCTCACTGAAAGGGGAGTATGTGTCTCAATGGCATTTTTGGTCCTAAAACACAGCAGAATGATAATACACATAACTATTATATAACTACAAATTAACTGTTTCCAGATAAAACAGTTAAGGTAGGCAGTCAGTAGTACCCAATGGAAAAACATAACACATATGACAGATGTGAAATACTGACAACAAGCATGATGCAAAACAAGGAGAGCAGCAACGGTAACATATCCTTGCATGTGCCATAACAGTTGCTCAACTGTGCCACCTCCCCCAAAAGAGCAGTGTGTTGTACTTTGTGACATAACAGTAAATTCTCTTTGCTTCCCTCACTCACTAAAGAACAGGCACATGAACCATTT
The DNA here is from genome assembly GCF_019279795.1 of Protopterus annectens. NCBI lineage: Eukaryota > Metazoa > Chordata > Ceratodontiformes > Protopteridae > Protopterus > Protopterus annectens. Next base: position 1,076,155,377 of record NC_056725.1, read on the forward strand.
TGCTAATAAAGCACATTGAAAATGCTAAACATGCATTCAAAGGACCTGTCCCTTGAACCATTTGTACATATGTGTCACACGGCTTACTATTTTCATGTATTGTCAATCATTTGTACCTCTGAAATGGTTTGCCAAACATAGCCATGCCATCACAACTTCTAACTAATGCATACAGATACCAGTGTAAAAGGCTTTGCTTCACATAATTCATAAATATATACCAGCATATGCGTTATGTAGGTAAAAAATGACAGCATATCTGCTGGAGTTCAGTGATCCTCTGTAAAGATAGCTTGGAAAATAGTTTGCTTTGCTGAACATCTAGCAAGTATCCTCACCATCAGTTTGGCTAGCTACACATTTGCCTTTTTGTAATGGAGTAGATTACTAATGGATAGCATCTTTCTTGACTGTGTTTCAGCATAAGCAGCTGAATTGCATGCTAATCAACCAATCTGGTGGAGCTATTCATGAAGTTATAAAGCAACTATTTGGACTTTATGTTGTTTTTTTTGTGGATTTCAGAAGTAGTGCAGTACAGAAACAGACAGTCTACACAGACAGAATGTTAGGAGGCGCTGCTGCATAACTACATTTGTATGTGCTACAGGCTATAGGCAATGCTGTTGCAGCTTCTGCCAATAGGCCTAAGCCAAGAAAGAGAAGAGTTTTCAGGCCACATTTAACTTGTCCATATCATGTATGTTGTGATATTATAGAGTGCTAATGAGTGGACAGAGACACAATATAGGGACCCTACGACCTCTGACAGACTCACCTCAGAGCCACAGCCTTTACCACACCATGTATTGGCTGTGTACAGATTGCATCACAATCGGATCTGAGCTAACACTGTGTCAACTGCTGCATTTACAAGGTATGCCCTGAACATATACTGTACAGAAATAAATGTTACATGTGACAGCAGAGATTTACACAGGAGATAAACTTTCCCCCTCCACCACTGAACCCAGAAGGAGGCGCAGGCCTGTCCTCTGGGTCAGAACTACCTGAGGGGTGGTGTAGTGCAGGGGCAGCAGAGGGGATGCTACCAGATAATTCACCAGACATGCTGGGCAGCGTTGCTGTAGCCAGTGGAGTTGGGGTAGGTGAATACATTGGGACAGTCCTACCCCACTGTGTTGTGGAAAAAACGAAAAATAAAGAAGTAAACATAAAAAAATGTACCCCCCCCCCAAAAAAAAAATTTAAATAATAAACACAAAAAAATGAGAAAAAGGTTGGGTGAGGGACAAAAAACGGAGAACATTAGTAACTTCATATGTGACATACAAAGCACTGATACAATTATTTTATTCTATTCTGTTACCTTCACTTTTAACACTACAAACTCCTCTAACAAGTTTCTTCCTTACTTTTAAGACTACCCAGTTTATAACAGAGGCACACTATAGTACATATTGTAGCCATTAATCCTTGATGTGTGCATATATTGCACATATGTGTGCTCCAATTATACTGATTATAGCTTACAGAATGTCATTTGTGCCACTGTTAAAGAGGTATGAAGTTACATTCCAATAATGATGAAAACATAACAGTACTGTATATTTGGGAAGTGCAGTTTTTGAACCCACAACCGATGACTACGCTAAAATACTTATTTTGTCCAACTGACTACTGCATGCATAATTTTCACTTTACACTTTGGAGATGCATGCCCACTGTTATTTGAGAATATGGCACCATTGCTTTGTGCTACATACTAAGGCATGCATAGTTTATTTTACAGTTGTGATATGCATGTTCAATTTGATACATATGTGCGTTCTAATAATACTGAATTCAGATTACAGAAAGTCATTTGTGCCACTGGTGTAGAGGCATGAAGTTATATTCCAATAATGATGAAAACCTAACAGTATTGTATATTTTGGAAGTGCGGTTTTTGAACCCACAACAGATGACTACACTAAAATACTGTACCATTCTTTTGTCCTACAGACTACTGCATGCTTACTTTTCCTTTTACAGTTTAGATATGCATGGCTACTGTTATTTGAGAATATGGCACCATTGCTTTGCACTACAGATTACGACAAGCAGAGTTTCTTTTACAGTTGGGATATGCATGCTCAATTTGATACAACTCTATTAAATACCAGCTAAGTGATTCTTACCTTTTAATGCTACAAAACTACTATAAAAATTATTATTATTATTATTAAAATGCTATTTAGACAACACTGTTGTGCATACATACCACATGCTTCTCACATTCTTGCTAGACATACAGCATAGGGTTGAACATTCTAGACTTACTCCACAGCAGCTGTGGAAAAATAGAACAGGATGGAACAGAACATTATTATGAATACCAGTCTTGACTATATTCAGCTTTAACTCTTACAATTACTCAATGGAATTCATACTTACACATCTGTGGGGTGTGCCCTGCCCACCATTCACCAATCCAAAGCTCGAGGGTATCTCATTTCCTTCATGAGGTCATCAAAATTATGTTTACATTGCTCACCTGTGTAGGGGATACCTAACACACTGGTTAAGGCCCTGGCAGCACTATTCTAGGGTTTAGATTTATATTCAGAGCCAGAATATTCCTGCTGCAGCAACCCGGGCTCATGCACTCGAACTAGGAGTCCAACAAAAATCTTGGATGCCTGGACACCCTAACACTATACCTGAAAGCCTACACCTTCTCCAGCAACTCCAGACATGCCTGCCATAGTTAAAGCTCAATGTCTAGTGAGCATTTCCTGCCAATTGCATTTTATATAGTGCTGTCTCCTGCCTACTCCACATCTCACACTTACTGAGAGTACACTCATTTTGAATGTGTAACAGTTGAGAACATTGCGTATCACTTATCATCTCCCAAACACAGTTGACGAGAATGTGCACTGCTGGGCACCATGTTTGCGTGATAGTAAGCAATGCACAACAGTGGAAAACAAAGAGATTTCTGGCTGATTAGGTATACAGGCACTTTTGTAAATGGGGTTATCAATTTTATCATATATATGGTTCTTCTACACTTGCAGCTATTACAACTAGAAGATTGAGAAAAACATTGTGCATCTTTCACTTTATTGCTATAATCTGCACTCTCACAACAGTAAAACAAAACTTACACACTAGACTAGAACCCTGTACCATCTGCACTCCACCCTTACACTTAATACCTGATGCCATGGGATTATTGAGATGGATATCTGCTACTTTAGTAGTTATTGTATGGTTCTTGCTGTTAACCATAGTGCAACACTGCTTATCATAGTTGTGCGATGCACAATATTAATTGAATGGATCCGGTTCATATGTGTGGCTGTCTGGGTGCTGTCTTCAACATGGGTGGTCCATTTTTCCAGTTTATTTGCTGCTGCGCTTCACACAAAACAGGTAAGCATATCTAAACATGTTTATGCCAAGTGGCGCATCGTGCAAACACTGGTAATTAAAATAATATAAAAATATTAAAAAAGGATAAAGCAAATTAATTAAAACAAAAAAGGCAAACTGTCCAGAGTTTTGCAGAATGCCCAGATATTTACATCATATATTTGGCCTTTTCCTTGTAAAACGAGTGGTTTATTGTGAAATCACTAAAGATTGGAATCAATATAGCATGACATATACATTTGTGTTCCATACTTCATATCTTTCAGAAAATGAATGTTTATCCTTTGCCTTTGAAAGATCCACATTCACTATACAGGTTACATGGCCAGTAACATAGGGTGAGCCACAAAGCCTTCCCTTCATGCATGTCCTTAATATTCAGGTTACGAGATTGCATGATGCACAGTATCGCATACGCGAGTACAGTATATATAGGCTCTGCGTGGAACCCACATGGAGTTTATTGAATCCAGCAGAACATGTATAAACCTTACTGGTGACAAATATGTAAACATTTAGAGTGGTATTCATAGTCTGGGAATTTATAACTGTCTAGTGGTTATCTGTGAGGAGCACCCTTGTGCGTATATGCAAACAAGCTAACTGCATATTATTAGCAGTGAATAAGGAAATGTAAATGCATTTTGAAAAACATGCCTACTTATGGCAAAAGTGTAAAGTACCTAAAATTAAGTATTACGTTTAACCATGACAATGAGTAAGATTCCAAAAGAGTTGCTTTCAGGCTAAGTCTGCCCTAAATCCGAAAGACCTGCTGTCAGTGTTAGTGACATACTATGGGGGGCCAGAATCCAAAACAAATACTCTCAATCTGCTCTCACTGTGAGTGGTCACATACACTGAGAGCTTCTTTTGGAATCAGGTCTCATGCATATCTGCATCTGTGCACAATATCTGAATACTCACAAAGTGATACAAAGCCTACATCTTATTTACAATGCTTTCCATTCACTGCATTACTTCCTTAGTATGCATTTATTGTACTATGCATTTCTGTATGAATTTTCATACTTTGTCAGTGTTTGCAAGTTATGATCAAATTCAGACACTTTGTGTTGAATGGTGTTTTAAAACATTATGCTTTGCATGTAACAGTCTGAGAATTGTTTTCATCCAAAGGGTGCAAACAGACACACACACAGAAGCATGCAGATGTAGAAGTTTATACAAAAGTGTGTGCTATCATAGTGTTCTTCCTTAATAAATCTAAGCATATATGGAGATGATTCAAAAATGTACACAGAAGTAAATCAGAAGTAATACAAGTGGTCAGTTCTCACTAGAGTATATGATGGACAATTACTTAGCACTGCAACCCCTGTCTGTCCCCCCTCCTTCATCCTCCACTCTTATTAAATGTGGTGCCTGACTGAGTTCAGTCATCTTATATGTGTAGTTAAAATAGTGGAACAAATTACTTTCTTTTACAATTATTTTACATGTAATTTAACTACTTTCAAAGTTAATGCAAAACTAAATGAAAATGTGAAAATACAAACATTTCTAGTTTGCTTTCTATAGAAACAAATGAGGAAGTAGTTTTGAGTGTACTCATACAGATGTGTATCTGTGATTGACAGACAAATATGTGCAGGTTATTATTTTACTCACACATATGCTACATTAGTATTTATACAGACAATTATGTTATCACATAAACATTCCATATATTTGTATGCATATGTAGTTCTCTGTACAGACATGTTTATGCTTTATTTTATATTATTATTATAACATTACAGATATATTTTTGCAGTTATTCATATTTCCTCTAGCAAATACTTTCAGTTATGCAAACTTCTTATAGTTTTTAAACCTATGTTTAATATGACCAAAATAAAAAAAAAAAAAAACATAATACTTACTGTAGAGCTTTAGCTTTCTTGCCACTGCCTGGTCAACCCACTCGGCCAGGTGGTCAGGCCTCCACTTCTACAGGTCATCTTACTTGTGCAACACGGTAGGCTGGAGTGGGTGATCTCTGTCCTGGATGACAGATGCTCACCCAACTCTTATCAGATATTAATATTTTTCCAGTGTGAACTATGTGTGCTCACTTGGATCGCATCCAGATACAACCCCTAAGTAGATGAATTAATAGGGTTTCCTTGTATGAGCAGGTTAGAGCATGCCTCATGTCTTCACAGGTGTTGCTATCATTTGAAGTGACATAACCAGAATAAAAAAAGTATGAGAAAGGTTGTGGTTCACAGGTTTAGACCTACTCCCTCAGGTATATGACATCAGCTTAACCAATCCCAGTTAACCAGCAGGGGTATTAGACCATATGCTTTTATTATTGGCAAGTTTGGTTTAAGTGCTTTGTCATATACATTTTTTTTTCTTTTTAAGAAATACCTTCACATTTCATTTATATCGAATACTATTGCTTAATATTTATTAAAGCAGTATGCAATTGTCATTTTTCTTTAAATTACTTACAGTTGCTGGGCATTGCCTTACCAACCTTTAGAACGTTCACCTGAATAGTATTTATTCATGTAGTAGATGAGCAATTACTATTCCTTCTTTTTTTTTTTTTTTTATATTTTTTTCAGTGGGGGCTTCTAAATTTTATTTAGCTGTTGAGTAGTTTGAGGTGAGAAGGTGTGCCAGATGATATTAGATGGGCAAAGATTGTCATTTATTCATGCATTAGACCAGTGGACAGGCAACTGGCTCACAGACAGAACCCTGGAAGTTAGTCTTGGGGAGTCCACCTCTACAAAGAGGACAGTCACAAGTGGAGTCCCTCAGGGATCAGTCCTTGGACCGCTCCTTTTTGGAATTTACTCCTCAGAAGTCAAGGCCAATGTCAGTGGTCTCTGGCTGACTAAATTTGCAAATGATTGCAAATTAGGAACTGTCATTAAATTTCACACTGACACAAATGTTCTCCAGGAGGGGCTGAGACAGTCAAACAACTGGTGTCAGAGTCATGGACTAAAACTAAATGCCAATAAATGCATAATAGTATTCCTTGGGAAGTCATCCATCCCTTATAACTATCATATTGACAACACACCCCTTAGAGTTGACCCAGTAGTCAGGGACTTAGGGGCACACATAGATAGTAAGATAGCATTTGATCATCACGTGCCTACAATGGTGAGGAAATCATTCTATGTTGCACAACTTATAAACAAAGGTATGGCATCTAAGTCCAAAGAAGTCATTGTTCCACTGTATTTGGCATTCATTAGACCTATCATTGAGTACAATGCCCCGTTTGGTATGTACCTAACCAGGCATACCCAACAACTGGAACGTCCACAGAGGTTCCACACTAAAAGAATACAGGACATAAGTAATATGTCCTATGCAGACTGCCTCAAGACCCTATCCCTATATTCTGTCTCCTACAAGCTTTTGAGGGGAGATCTATCCTTGGCATACAGGGCATTGACATATCCCACTCTGATGGACCTCCTGCATATCCACAAAACAAACAGTACCAGAATTACCCATTCTAAAGACTTAAACTTTGCCTGTGATATAAATAGGATGTGATGGAGAGATAGGTATGTATCCCAGAGACTACCCCATCTATGGAACAGGCTCCCCATCCATGTTAAACAGAGTTCCTCCCTAAACCAATTCTAGTGCAACTTGGACAATTAGATGGGATACCGGAAATTCATCCCTGGTTTGGCACCTATGTCTCTGATGCAAACAGCTATCCTGTAAATGGTTCATGTCCCAGGCCCATGCTTACACTTATCAGGGGTATCAGAACTTGTTAGAGATTTGGGATACATGGCTAGGCTTAAAAAGGACCTTGTGGTCATTAGCGTAGTAAACACCTATGAACCTATGAACTAGCATTTTTTATTTGATTTTGAGGTGGTTTGCAGAAGTGCATATTTTTGTGTGTGTGTGTGTGTGTGTGTGTGTGTGTGTGTGTGTGTGTGTGTGTGTGTGTGTGTGTGTGTGTGTGTGTGTGTGTGTGTGTGTGTGTGTTTGTGTGTATATGGCTCCATTTTTTTTCTAAATATATTCAGCTTTGAGCATTTCTGAGACTAACCATTTATTCTCATGGCATGCTGGGGACTGCTGACTACTGTTGCTCATCCATTAAATACAGCACATTCACATTAACCCAAGGACACACTCATGAGTAGATGTGAGCAGTTTACAATATGTAAGTGACATATAGACATTTACGTGTTACTGCAAGTTATAGAGATAAATATGCAAGTGACATATAGATGTTTACGTGTTACTGTAAGTTATAGAGATAACTGGAAAAGTTCATAATTTGCATTCAGAATGTATAAAGAGGACCTGAATTTATGTGAAATTGCTCAACACCACCATATTAAGTTGGGATTATTCAAGGTATGTGGCAAATGATTTTGGAAACCATGGACTTTTTAAAGTAAGAAAAAAATAATAAAGATATTGAAATTTAATAGAAAACACAAGATGATGCAAAATTAGTGAGTTACCTTGAAGAAATGTTTGATCTACTGATATGATGAGCATATTATCATGGTTTTAATGAATAGTATAAAGGTGTCAGTTGGAAGTGGAAAATCATTACAACAGCAGTGGAAATGATTAAAGCTTACTGAGAAAAATTATTTACTTTGGTGTCATTTAAGGATTGAGTACCCATAGTATAAATGCAGGGAGTTAATTGTGATGTACTGCAGTGACAAGGATGCTTTGCTGACTTAACATACATTTATCTTTACTTGGAGATTTCTGAGGGTCACTGATGAATAAAACTAACAACATTATGATTATGTGACAATGGCAGGGCTATGAAAAGGGTAAATCTGTTAAAAAGTGATTACTTTACTTTTCTAAATGTATTTATAATTCTTCTGCTATTAGTATAGGCAGCTTTACTTGGCTAGACTGAGATTTCTCCTTTGTGTATATAATTATGAGATTTGTTTTGCAAAGTACTCAAATTACTTCACGTTATAATAAGACTAACATGAATTACTTACATACACTGATTATGCATTCCAATAAAGGTTTAAGATCAAACAATTATAGAAAACTGACCTTTAGCAATTCTTATTTACATTTTTCTAGTTGTTATCCATTTTCCCAGAAAAAAGATTTTAGTGAAAGGTCAATGTATTAGAGTGGTGAGAATGACGTTGAATAGAGAGGATATGTATAATGAACTAGATACAGTAGTTAATATGTTCACCTCTAGGGACTACCCAGAGAATTTGGTTAAAGGAATTAGTAATGAGGTTTTATCTGATGGGGTGCTAAATACAAACTACTGTTAGTTGAGGGTTTCTCTTACATGGTGAAGAACCCTAGTTTGATAAGTATCCATTCTGTCTGTGGATTTGAATGAGCCTTATTTCTGCAATATAACAATCTGAGTAGAGAGACTAAAAATAACACTAAGATGAATTGGAATGTATTAAGGTCAAACCCTGTTATATACAATTTATTAGGATCAGAACCATATTCTATTTACAACACAACCTATAATTTTAAAAATATATTTGAAGCCAGTCAGAATAATAATATAGATTTTCATGTAAAGAAGTATGGAATGACCTATTGCAGATGCAACAACCAATGTTCTTATATTTTACAAGGTGAAATTTTAATACTGAATAGTATTTTAAATTCCGAAGTATTTTTGCAAAAAGGTAATTCTTCCACCAAATGGGTTATTTATATTGCTAAGTGTTCAGGATGTTCTGCTTTTTATGTGGGCAAAACTGAATGGTGCTTATGTAAAAGAATGACGTTACAAATAAAAATCTAAATAATTAATTATTTAAACATACTTTCTTATGGCCAGAATATAAAAAAAATGTCTTTGCTGTATTGCAACAAGGTAAAATTAACTCACAGGGTGGTGAATAGGAAACTATATTGGAACATAAAGAACTGATATGGTAGCTTAAATGCGAACACTCCACCTGGCCTGAATGAATTTATTTCAACACAATGATTACTTAAATTAAAAGCTATGAAATTATAACCCATCAGATCTCCCAACCGTCCCGAATTACTCGGTTTTTACCGAGTTTTGGGGTCCAATTGAAGGGGTGCCACGATTCCCGAGTGGCACCCCTTCATTTCTGATTTTTTCATTTCTTTTTTAAAATTTTCGCGCTGTCGGAGCTGACGTCATCACATGCACGATGATGTCAGCGCCGTCAGGCTACCAGCCAGTCGTAATTGAGCTCAAGGAGCTCGCATCTTCATTTCTGGCTGGCGGTTGGAATTAACCGCGAAGTTGAAGCAACGTGGATAGCAGCAGCATCAGGCCAGGAAGCTGAAGCAAATGTGGACATGGATAGCATCGGGCTAGGAAGCTGAAGAAGCAAATGGGGACGTGGATACAGCGAGGAACAGAGGGCCGGGAAGCTGAAGCAAATGATGGATACAGCGGATGGCAGCAGCATTGGGAACAGGAACAGAGGGCCGTGAGGATGGCAGCAGCATGGGGAACAGCAGCCCGAGAGGAAGAGCACTACTCAGGGTAAGTCTGCTGCAAAGCATGAATTCACAAAGTAGCATCAAGTGGGATCAAGATTTTACTAGCAGTGTTGTGTTTTTTGTATATAATGTTAAGGCAGAACACATTTTGCCATAGCTGTAGTCAGCACTGTAAATATGTTCCCAGATCACTCCAAATCATTTTAGTATAACAGAGTAATCACACTTCAAGATGCACTAAAAGCATGCATATTATTATACAGAGTGATTTTAATGATGAATGAACAGACAAGGAAATAACCGACTCTGCCATTTGCATAAACTGAAAGAGAAACTTGAAGAAAGGTTGTGACTGAATAAGCCAAATGGTAGCTCAGAACAGTATGTTTTACCACTGCAACAGCATTTTTGTCTTTTGGTTACTTAACACGTCAATAATTATTTATATATCTCACAAAAATAAAACCAAAGGCAAAACTTCATATATGAGAAAGACTTATGTGACCAGTAAACATCCCTGCTCAAGAATTCGAGACAAAAACAAAATACATCTGGGGGGGGCAAAATCAGGAATAATTTTAAATATTACTCAGATTTTGTATCAGCAATTGACATTGTTGGATGTTTTACGATAGTAGTTCTTTTTTTTTGTTTCAGTCGTACTGAGCTGTAAAGACGTTTTAAAGATGAATAATTTAGGCAATGCATAAGGATGATGCAGCTGTTCAGGAATTTGGTGTCTTTTTGTTATTGGAGGATCTGTGATGCGCACTGTGTTTAGCTATCTGGGGCTGACTGGGCTGTCATGAGAACTTAGTTTATTTGCATTTTTGTAGGGTGAAGCAAGGCCCGAGTCTGTTTTTCAGACTCCATAAAGGTGACCCCCCCATGAGGTTTGTGTGTGGCCTTTTTGTGCCTTTTGCTTTGTATGCAAGATTTAAGAGAGAGAAAATGGGCATTTTTACACATTGAATGATTTGTTCTAGTTGTTGCATAATGTAATGTTTTATTTTTATGATTAAGACTAAGATATTGTGAACTTGGCCCTAATCATAAAAATGATCTGCTCTGCCCTTTTGATTTTAGCAGTTATACATGCTAAAATTTAAGCTTTTTAATGCTTATGCAGTTAGTGCAGCAAGGTCATCACCATAAACAATGCACGTGCTTCATATTGTTTACAGGCAGCAAGGTCATCACCATAAACAATGCACATGCTTTATATTGTTTACAGGCAGCAAGGTCATCACCATAAACAATGCACTGCTTCATATTGTTTACAGGCAGCAGAGATTTTACTTTTATTAACATAAGTGGCAATGATAATTCAGTTCTTGTAAGCACTTCATCATTATAGGCAATCCTGTCACCACAGCTGGGATACTTATGCAAAACTGGCCTAAATTAACAGTTGATACTGTTTATTTTATGCAATCTGAAGACTGGTCCACCCTATTTTATCTGTGTAATGACTGTAGAACTTCTCAGCTTAAATGGACCAGTAAAGTTTTATTTTAATCCATGTTCTACTAAGATGTAAAGTTGTAAAATTGCTTTATATCTGTCTCATGCATTCTTGAATTGCACCACACTTTTTGATTCACATTTCACACCTTGAGTCCTTTTGTGAAAAGAAAAGTTGGCATATTTTCTGAACTTTAGCTGTGGTTCAAGGTGTTGCTGCTTTGGCCTTTGACTTATCTGTTGTCTTCATTCTTCGAGGGGCTGTACGAGGTTCTTATGTTGCCTGCTGATTTCTGCCATTTTTCCCCTTTTGTTGTACATCTGTTGTACATCCTGTTTAATTTGGGATGTCACCAGTGTGATTTTGTTTCTAGGGCTAGTCTTGGGCTTAGTCATGGTAGTCCTGGGTGGAAGTAAAGTCAGATTAACATAAGGGATAAGTATCTCAAGAGCCATTGGGTTTAAGAATGCCAAAGACAGGATGGTTGGAATGGTCCTCTCATAGAACACACTTTCCTGTGGCAGAGTGTAAAATAAAATCCAAATAATCAATGTAGAAGTAAAGCAGTATGCACACATTAGTGTTTATGGTAAATGGTGTGAAATAGCCAGTTAATGGGGCATTGGAATGTCTGCAGGGGGGACTCTGGCCTGGTGCCATATTTTGGTTGTCTGTTGTTCAGTTTGTGTTTGAAAGTTGATATCCCACAATTCCATTGGAGTGGGCAGGGTTACTTAATCATGTACAAACACACACACACACGCACACACACACACACACACACACACACACACACACACACACACACACACACACACACACACACACACACACCTGTTGTTGGCAATGTCAGGTGATATCTGATCATAACATGAAGGTACATGTTTAGCTGAATGTTATTACAGACATGCATTTTATTTTATAAGGCACTGCTGGATACTGAATGACCTAAGATATTTAAAGATACAATAACCAAAAGTAAAACACAACATAACTACAAAAGCATATTAAAACAGTACTAATGCATACATAAAATTGTCACTTAAACCAAATTAAATAAAACACAAGAATATCATCAGCTAAACCATTCTGAGAAAACTGAAGGGAGGGCAGAATTATGATTACCCTTTGAAAAAATTTAAAAGAGGGGGAGAGGGTATTAGAGGTTACATATACAGTATGCACCCTTCATGTCTTGCTGTGATCTTCAGAATAATTAATCTTGTAAATATTTTTGGGGATGTGCTACCTGATACCATATGCATATTTGTCAAGCACTGTGGTGCTGATATTTAAATCTTCCCATCTGGTTTTATTCATTGTACAGGCTAAGCAACTGTTGACTGTAGTTCTGAATCACAATGCATTTAAATGGTTGTATTACTCTTTTTGTGACAATCTCACATAACTGAATGCCATGTTATACAAAAAATGGAACATATGTATTATGATTTGAGGTTGACACCAAAATGCAATGTAAAAGTCTACTGCTGAGGTGCTGCGCAGTGTCATCAGATGTTTACAAATAAAGCTGTGCAGTAATACCTAGTAGATTAACAGAAGAGTCTTCTTAAATGACAATAATAAAATTTCATACACAAACTGCACACAGTTAAAGAATTGTAACCCTGCAAAGCAATCAGTTAAAATAGGCAGCAGAACTCTTTTACATTAAGTACTTTATAAAACATTTAAGCATTGCACATAAACTACTAAATGTAAAATGTAAGCACCGACACATGTAGATTGTCATTTTATAAGTGCAAGAAGGCAGTTGGGGGTATGCATGGTACAGTTACTACTGCATGCTCAGGGACTGTGAAGTACTTACAGTGAGCATGCAATAATATCTATGCCATACATACACCCTTTTGACATGTTGTATAAATAGACTGTTGCATGGTTTGCCATGTCCCATACTCTCAAATGGTATGTATCTCAAAAAATCTAAAGAATGTTTGTGTTTGTCTTCTATGGCATCAACAGTCAATAATATTGTTAGGTGTCCATAGCTAAATATCTTAAGACTGCCTGGAATGTTCTTTCTGAGACAATAAAGTTGATGCACCCTGTCACCTAAACATCTGCAAGTTGTTGATTAAAAGTCTCCTAATGACTTGCTCCTCTCAACAGTGATGGGTAATGAAACATCATCTGATCACACTTACCTGACTCTACCTGGCATACCCACTGTTTCAGCCATCGAAATGCAACTGAGGCACCTTGGGTATAATTAGGCCTTCAAGGCATTTTACCACTGAGCTAGCAGTAATGTAAATCCTTTTAGCAAATATACAGATATACCCCATTTCTAGAAATATATGTAAAGAAAATTGACAACATAAGGTAAACATATTTGCAATCACTTCCAGCTATCTTCTTCCATGTGAAAATTAAATACAATTCTCTGTTTTCATTAATGTTTGTGCTTGTCAGTGCTTTACACTTTTATGTATGTTAACTGGTTCAGTGCTTGAATATCTGTTGAGTTTAAATTTAGTCATTTGGGTGCCCTGTCTTTTCCAGGTACACAAAGCTGAGAAAACAAACATCAAAGCCACATTAAAATAATACTTCTGAACTGCATTACAAGAAAATAAAATTTTAATGTATAACATTGAGAAGGTGTCTCCTTACTGTAACTTTGGTGAAAGAAGCGATATTTAAAAAAGGAGCCTCTGATTTTTTGATTAAAGAAATGGAACAAAATAAAGATGACCTGAGCACTACAGGAGGGTAGTGACTCTGTGTAATGGTTACACCTTTCACAAATAAGTGAAGAAATATACTTTGTCTGACATTGAAAATATTCCCTGTTAAAATGTAGGTTTCAGCTATAGAGCTTGTGTGTTATTTACGAGGTTGGGCCTTTTTTTCTCTTATATATATATATATATATATATATATATATATATATATATATATATATATATACATATAGATAGATATGTGTGTGTGTGTGTGTGTGTGTGTGTGTGTGTGTGTGTGTGTGTGTGTGTGTGTGTGTGTGTGTGTGCTTATCTTCATTTGGAAAAGCAAACTTAGATTTAGATATAGTCTGAACTAAAATATTGACACATTTAGTTCTTCAACATGAATGTGGTTATGAGATTAAGCATTTTCACCTTACCATGTTACAGGAACCTTCCTGAACTCTATTAGATCTGATAACTTTGTTGTTTGCTTAATGACCTGCATGTGGTACATACTATATGGTTTTGTTGTGTACACTCTGAAGTTTTATATTGTTTTTCTGTTGAACAGAAAAATAAGTACTACAACATGGTCATAAGGTTTAATCTCTGAGGTGGCTATTCTCTGATGTGACTATCCCTATTATGTTGGATAGGGTGCTGTGAGGAAAGATAGCACTGAAGCTTGAATTACCTATACTTGCCAGTTTTTTAGGCATGAAAGCTTATTATGATATGACACAGCATGATGCTGACTTGATCAAATTCTCAATACTCAGAAATGAATAAGAGTGATTCTGACAGATATTGAGCTACTCAGCAGGCATGTGCTGAATTGGAGCTGGTTCATGCTGTCTGAGATATCAAACGCACTATAAACATGCACTGCAAAAATTGTACAGTCTTCAAGATATCAAAAATATCAATACCTTTCCAAGAAAAACACATTTGAATGACAAGTACAAAGTATGTATCAGTCTTTGAGGATATGGCATACCTTACGAACAAGGTGTACTCTGCCACATGCCTGGTCTGTCTACCCATCTCTGTATGTTTGTTTGTGTGAATGCAAATGTTATATTGCCATCTTACTTTCTGACACACAAAAGAGAAACAGAGAAAGAAATGTAGGGAGGGGATACAGAGGACATGATCAAAGCAGTCAGACAAGAAATAATGTACTAATAGCTCCATTATCACATGCTTTTGCATTATTCGATTAGCAAAACTGTAATATGACTTAATGTAGTTTTGTTTGCAATGGAATACTGTAATGTGACTTACTATATTTTTAATATGGAGCTTATTTGAACTGATACTTTTTCCACATTTCTTAGTGCAGCTAAACATGGAATATAAATAATACCACTAGAAAAATATTGTGGTTTGTTTTCAAAAGACAGCTGTATTTATGCATTTTAATGTTCTGATATTTTAAAACTTATGTTTAAAACCTGCCAGCATTTTAATGTGTCTTTGTTAAAGGAGTTTTGCAGGAAGTCTTATATTCATGCCTTTGAACTTTATTCATGTTAGATTTTTGTCTGCTTTAAATACCAATTTATTGTAGCTGTTTGCAATAAACATGGGATGCTACATGATTTTAATCATCTATTAATGATAAATCAAGATTAGGTAATATGTTTCAAATTGTTAATGGTTTCCTATGGACTATGGCAGTGTATGCAGACATTATAATGCAATGTTAGTGGCACAAAAGTTAACAGACTCACCTTTGGTGTTAGAAACCAGAAGGCTGTTGATTTCATTCTCACTGTAGGTAATTGGATTCCTCATATGGAAGTGCAGCATTGATGGGGGATGCGGTACTCTTATGTGTGTTGTTCTTTGGATGAGATGCTAAAATGAGGTCCTCTCTGCTTGCAATGGTGGTAGTTCAGTTGGAGGAAAAAATCCCATGGCTCCTGTTGAAGAGAGTAGGGGTCCTTTATTTTAAGAACAATGTATTAACATTATTGTAGATCAATGTGTGTGTATCTACCTTTAAGAAGCTATCCAAGGGCTTGCATAAGTGTATAAATACTGAGCACGTGCAAGCTAGATTGCCATTTTCTAGTTAGCTGTTGAGCTGTAAGCATGTATGTATATAAGATCTGTCTGTTAATCAGTTTGTTTATATTTTATGATGCTGCTATCCACTCTGATGTGTTTCTATGTATTAAAGCATCTAAACAAAATACCCCACCTGCTTGTCATCTATGTTAGAGAGGGACAAACGACATAGTGTCAGAAGCAGCATTTCTAAAATGACTTAAAGCCAGGAAAGAATCCAAATCCTTGAGTTCGAGGGGAACTTAGTTGGAATTGGAGGAATATAAAAGAATGAATCATCCCTATAATGTGCATACTTCGCAAAGCAGGTCAGAAATTAATTTCAAGTATTACACTTGCTCACCACTATTTCTTATTTGTAAAATATGAAACAAGGCATACAGAATGCTCTAAATGATATTCTCATAAACTGATATGTCTGGTATATTGATAAAATATTTGAATTACTAAGGAAAATGTTTGAAATAAAGTCCATATTGCATAAAACAAATAAAATAAGAGGAAACAACCATGTTTCAATACCTGCCTAGTGAATCCATATTTTTTCTTATTGATCAAAGATAGTGGAGTTATCAGAAGTGTATAAAGCATTCGCATGTTTGTGCAGTATTACAATAAAGTTATTTCACAGAATACAGCCATTTCCGAGCATATTTCACAAAGTGCAGTATTTCGAAGAGTTTATTGTACATTTTAATGTTATTACAAGCTCACAGAACAGTTTGTTTGGGGATAACTACAAGGGCCATACTTTTAGTGTGTTTGTGTATAATTTGTTGGCATGGCAGATGGATTTCAAAAACCCATTGCACTTGTGTTTGGCCATAATATTGTAGAGAACTGGAAAGTGTTTGAGCAAGAGTACGACATTTTTATACAGGCTGCATTTTCTGCTAAAGATGACCGTACAAAGGCATTTATTCTGCTTAATTTAACTGTGTCAGAAACCATAGAAAGGAATGTTCATTTGTGTATGCACCTGCTATCTATGCTGGAGAAGGGGAAAACCATCATATTGTTCTACAGGTGGGGCAAGGGAGGATCTCCAAATAAACACATATAAGCACAAACAGGAACACCACTGCTGGACACAAGAACTTCTTTATTAACACGTTCTGGTACCTCAGCTCCTTGCCTTTTGCTGGAACATTTTAACATCACAAATGTGTGCCTATATATACACCTCCCTCTTTCCAAGGACCCAGAGTGCTTAAACATAAATTTAGAGAAATATGTAACCCCCAGACAAATGTTACAATGGAAAGGCACTTATTTTACAGATGGGATCAAAAGCCTGGTTAAACTTTTGCAGCATATATAGCTGACTTGAGCAACAAAACTAAAACATGCAGATTTGGTGATTTAAGGGATGAATTGATAAAGGGCAGACTTGTGTGTGGTATTAAAGATGATGCTGTGAGAAAGATTTTGCTTTGTGATGGTGATTTAACTTTAAATAAAGCCATTGCGATTTATCAGATGTTTAATCTCACAGAAAAACACACAAATGTGATTACAAATGAAAACAGCTCTAGAAGGCACAGTGATAAAGCTCATGTTGACAGTATGCATCACGTAGTTAAAAGAAACAGTCCCAAGCACATGGCAGCAACTGTAGTCCCTGCAGCACTTCACGGTAAACCCCAGAACTTTCCAGCAAATTCCAGAGGTCACACAGTCTCAGTGAAGCATGAGTGAGTCAGCAAACTCAAAGCATGGGCTCCAACCCTGTTTCATTGCGAACTGCCATAATTGTGGTGGAAATCATGAATCTAAAAGGGAGAAATATTTAGCTTTTGGTCAGTAATAACACAAATGCAATAAATTGAATAATTTCAAAACATTTTGTAAATCAAAAAGCCCACATTCTTTTTATGAAAAGGGAACATTTTAAGAAATAAGTTGATCAATTAGAGAGCTGCAACCCTGCTCTTTATGTTGAGTCTATGTCAGGGCTTCATGAAACAGTCACTACAGTAAATTTAAGAGCAAAGAATGAAGTATTTTGTACCATTCAGATAAATGGCAAACCCATAGAGCTCAAACTTGACACAGGTTCCAAGTGCCATGCTATGTCAGAAGAAATATTTGCTAGAGTGTGTCATGGTGAAAGGCTTGATTAGGCAAGGTGTGCAAAGCTTGTTGCTTATGGAGGCAAAGAAATTCAAACCGAAGGCTCAGTAGTGCTTAAATGTTATGCTACTGGAAGATGCTATGACTTGTTATTTTATGTGGTCAAGAGGCAAGTCCAGACATTATTAGTGCTCAGAGACAGTTTGAAAATGGGACTGCTTCCATTTAATAAGGAAGTCTATCAAGTTAGCTTAAAAGACCACTACTCTAATTTTGCCCAGTACATTTTTTATACATATGCTGACCTTTTTGAAGACAAATTAGGGCAGCTTCCAGTTGTGTACTCCATGAAGTTAGATCCAGATTCAGTCCAGTTATCAGACCAGCACGTAAAGTTCCAATAACCATGCAGGACAGTGTCTAAGCCGAGCTAGATAAAATGGTTTGACAAGTTGTGATTTGTCCAGTTGCAACTCCAACTGAATGGGTATCTTTTATGGAGGTAGCTAATAAAAAAAGCTCAGATTACATCAGAATATGTATTGATCCATGAGATTTGAATAAAGTACTAAAAAGACCTCATCATCCAATGTGCACAGTCAAAGAATCGCAGCCTTGATGCCAAATACCACTGTTTTTTCTGTCTTAGATGCAAACAGTTCATTTTGGCAAATTTAGCTTGACAAGAAATCATCATTGCTCACTACGTTCAGTACTCCATGTGGCAGGTACAAATTTTTGAGTATGCCATTTGCAATAAATTCTGCAAGTGAAGTATATTATGCGTGCAATGGAGCAACTTTTTTTGGGTATCCTTGTGCTATTATAGTAGAAGATTTAATAGTAGGAAGTCATGGTGAAGCTGAGCATGACAGAAACCTCAGAAATGTTCTGGAAAGGGCATGTCAAGTAAGTATTAAGCTCAATTCATAGAAATTTAAATTGAGACTACAAGAAGTTACTTATGTTGGTCATTAATTTACCAGTTCAGGCTTATGACCAGGGCCCCTCTAAACAAATAGCCATTGTTGAGATGCCAGCTCCAGACAATGTTCAAGCCCCACAATGTTTATTGGCATGGTTAACTATCTAGGCAAGTTCATTCCAGACTTGAGTCAAATCGCATCACTCAGAGAGCTGACATGAAAGATGTATCATGGTCTTGGTTAGAGCACCACCAAAGGTCAATTGATGTCCTGAAACAGAGACTTGCTAGTCCACCAACTCTCAGATTCTATGATGTTCACAAGCAGTTACACTTTCCTGTGATGTTTCACAATTTGGTATTGGTGCAGTCATTCTACAAGAGGATCAACCTGTTGCCTATGCATCAAGAACTCATACCCAAACTGAAATGCAGTATGCCCATATTGAGAAGGAGCTTTTGGCAAGTGTGTTTGCATATTTGATGTTACATGTTTATGTTTATGCTAGACCTATCCAGATTGAAACAGACCACCAACCTCTAGTCACTATCTTGAGAAAGCCTATGCATTCAGCTCCAGCCACTGCAACATATGATGCTGAGATTGCAAAAGTATAATTTCACTTGTCAAACTTCTTTATCTTGCTGATACATTATCCAGATCATCCAGAAACACCACAGAACAGCATGAGAATGAGGACCTTGATTTTAAAGTCATACAAGTGAAAATGTTTTCTTCCACACATCTTGATGAGTTGCAAGACCACACAGCCACAGATCCAGTTTTACAAAGGATCAACCACTTTGTCAGTCAATAATAGCAGTCAAAGCAATCTAGAATACCTCAAGAAGTGCAACCTTATTTTCCATACAGAGATGAGATTTTGTCTGACAATGGCATCATTGTTCCAAAGTACTTGCAACAGCATAGGTTCATAGGTTCATAGATGTGTAGTAGGCTAATGGCCCTGGAGCCTTTACAAGCCTAGCTTATAGGATTACCCTGGCATCTTGTCACTCGACCTTAACTCCCAGTGTTTCTGTCAAGTAAAGCCACTGAAGTGATCCCTGGAGCAAATTTTCTATTTCCCATCCACTCATCAAGATTTCTCTTGATGAGGCCAGTGAGGTGCTCTGCTTGACATGTATGGGAAGTCTATTCCATAGCATGGGCTGTCTCTGAGTTATGAACCTGTCCCTCCAGCATGTTCTGTTGACTGTGGTAATGAGGCTGAGGTCACTGGAGCATGTGGTGTGGAGGGATTGGGATTTCTTTAGATGTAGCATTTCTAACAGAGCTGGGTCACACATGGCTTTGTAAGTCAAGCAGAGATTGCTTCTAAGTAGGGGATATGAGACAGAGATTAGTTGGAGTTTTTTTAGTCTATCTGATATGACAAATGTTTCAGGCCTAGGATCCTCTTTGTGAGGTACTTTTGTGGCCTTTCCAGTTGTTGCAGGTGTTTAGTGATGTACATGCCAAATGGGGCATACTACTCAATGACTGGCCTAATGAGGGAAGAGTAGAGGGAGACAATGGCCTCTTTCGTCCTGGATGCAAAACCCTTAGGAATAAGATGTGCCACATAGAAGTACTTTCTGACCACAGTGGCAATGTGGGGGTTAAAATAGAGGTTGCTGTCAACCTGTGTTCCCAGATCTCTTATAACGCCTTCTGTGTTCAGTGAACTACCATCAATGTGGTAATTCATGGGAACCAGGTTTTCCCCAAAAGGGGATGACAACACAATTTTTGGCATTGAGCTAAAGGCCATGGTTCTGACACCAGTTGTTGGTCTCAGTGAGGCCTTTCTGTAGGATGTCAACATAACTTGGGGAGTTAATAATACTTCCCATCTTGCAATAGTCTGCAAACTTTGTCAGCCAGAGTTCCTTCATGTTGGCCTGGACTTCAAAGAGGTAGATACCAAACAGGAGAGGACCCAGGACCAAACCCTGTGGGTCTCCACTCGTGACTGGTCGGCAGTCTGAATTGGAGTCAGCTACTTTCACATTGTGGGTTCTGCCTGTTAGCCAGCTTGCAACCCATCTAGTGATTTATGGGTTGATCCTAGCTTAGTGAGTTTTTCTATGATTCCTGAGTGGAGAATGGTATCAAAGGCCTTGGGTAAATCAAGGTAGGCTGTATGAGCCACCTTGCCTTTATCCACAGCTCTGGTGACTGACTCAAAGAAGTTGAACAAGTTGAGCAGGCATGATCTACCCTTCACAAAACCAAACTGTGTGGGATCCAGAGTTTGGAGATTCCCTCAATCCTTGTTTATTATGTCCATGATGCTACATTCCATAGATTTTTATATCAGACTCATCAGACTAATGGGGTGATAGTTCCCAGGGTTTGTAGTTGCTCCTCTTTTGAGGAGAGGGATGACTGTACCAGTGCACCATTTAGTAGGGACAAAGCCTGACGTGAGGCTGTGATTGAACAGAGCACACAGGTGAGGTGCCAGTTTACTCTGTAGTTTATGTAGGACACAGCCAGCGATATTTCAGGACTGGCCTTGGAAAGTGCTGTTTTAACCTGTGCAGCAGTAATACTGGGTGCCTGGCAATCTACTGATATTGTGACTGGTCCTTTGGGGGGTAAAGTTGGCACTGAATCTGTTGCCCAGTATATTGGCAATATCTGTTGGCTCAGTATAGGAGGTACCATTGTGCAGTAGCTCAGAGCAAATCTGTGTATTGCCATGTAGACTCTTTATATAACTATAGAAAGCCTTATGGATGTGTTTACTATCTCCTGCAATTCTGTTTTCATAGCTAGCTTTAGAGGATTTGATGAGGGATCTCAACTTTTTGTTGAGGCTGATAAAGGAGGTTTTCCAGTCTTGGGACTTAGCCTTATACCGCATCAGTTTTCTCCTTCTGTTGTAGAGTTTGTTAATGGCATGGGACCACAAAATTGGCTTCATTTTTCTTGGTGGAGAGTGTCTTGCTTCTATTGTGTATGGCAAGATCCATGCGTTTGTGTACGTGTTCGTACAGTGCATTGGTGTATGATTCGGCAGTCATGCAACTATTCTCCATTTGCATGGGTGCCATGAAGTTAGCCACCTCTGTTTTTAGGCGCCCAAAGTTAGCTTTGGAGAAGTTTTTCCGTGTGGTTAGCTTTGCCGGGGGGTGGATGGGATGTGAATTTCCAAGGTGATTAGTTTGTGGTTGGATCTAACCAGGGAGGTGTTGACTATTGATGTAGAGCAATGGTTGCCCATATTAGTAATGACCATGTCAAGGATGTTGTTACCTCTAGTGGGGTTAAGAACGAGCTGGTTCAGGGCATTGGAATTAATGAATTAATGAATTCCAAGAAACATTGGGCAAGTGTATTGGTACATAAGTAGTTTTCCCAGTTAATGGAGGGGTAGTTTAAGTCAGCCAGTATGAGAGTGTTAGGTTGGAACCTAATATTGTCCGCAGTGCTTTGGAACATGGAGTGAGAGTCTTGGGATATAGTTGGGGGCTATGACCTGAATTGCTGTCTTACCCAATGTGCATACTTTATGAATATGGAAACACCACTGCCTTTTGAGCTTCAATCCAAGTTCTGGGGCTAAAAGGTGTGAAATGAGTTATAGCCTGGTAGTGCAGGGGTGCTTTCTGCTGCCTTGAACTAGGTCTCTGTTATGGCACCAATGTCAATGTTCTCCATTTTAAGAAGTGCTTTGAGTGAATGCATTTTGAGATTTACACTTCTAGCGTTGAGCAGCATGATCCTCAGGTTGCATTTGTTTGTAGCTGTTATGGTGGTAATTTGTTCTTTGGAACACCACCTAAAAAAGGCACTATGGGGGGGGGCAAGAGCCTTGGCCAGTATCTGGATGCCCAGGGGTGACAGAAGCAGCCATCTCTGGCAAAGCATTGAGGTCTGTCAATCATGTCATCCCAGGCAGACAGATACTGGATCCCCTTAGAATGACACCAGAAACTTAGCCAATTGTTGAAATCAATCAGTTTGTGCTTGTACTGTGGTATGATTCTGGGTGATAGTAGGATGCTGCTCAGGGCTAGGGTCATACCTGTCTGGGCTCTATAATCCAAGAGCTCCTCCATGTCTCTTTTCATGTAGTTCAGGGAGGTATGTCTCAGGTCATTCACACCCACATGTACAATGACAGTGTCATATTTGTACCTGTTGTTGAAGAACCTGAGTGCATGAGTTATGTGTCAGATTCTGGCACCTGACAGGCAGCTGACTATTACTTTCTCCTTATTCAACCTAGTGAGTGAGACATCAGTGTGCCTCACTATTGAGTCACCTATGACTAGTGTGTTGGGCATGCTGTTTTGCCTTAGGGACTTTGGTTGAGTGGCACACTGTTTAGGAAAGTTATGTGCCTCGTGATTAGTGTTGTGTTGTGGTGGTCGAGTGTGTTTCTGTCTTGGCAGCATCTGCTGTTTGGGTAGATTTTTATTGAGAGCCTCCATGATGGTAGGTGTGTGGTTTGTGTTTTTATGTGAAGGCAGTGCTGGTGTGTGTTCTGGAGGGCTATGGGTTCCATGTGGTGTGGTGCAAGTGTTGACCTTCTCCTCTTGACCAGTTACTCCTGTCTTGGCTGGAGAGTGTGTGGCTTCCAATTTGGATATATAAGTGCATCTCTCACAAGTCTGAGTGTTGTGAGGAAAGAGGAGAGGGTTGTCAGTGTACATGAGGCAGTTGGTACATTGCCTCAGGATACCCATGTTCATTAGTTTAATAGGATAAAGCACAGGGAACTGAGCTTTAGACAGGCTTGGAGGGGTGGGCATTAATAATAAGTACTGGAGCTGTTTTCCTGTAGAACATTTAGTGCTGGTAGCACTTTTGTATGCTACAATAATTGCGACAAGAAGTCTGGCAAAGTGCTAGACTAATAAGCTAGTAAAAGTGCAGGAGAGGAGAGAATTAGCAGATCTAAGGGAAAAAATGAAGAGCAGACTTTGGCACCGCTCAGAAGCTTACAAACAGTCCTGGATACAGCAAATCTGTATCTGGACTAAACTAGTTATAGGAATGGTGGGAAACAAGTGCAAACATGGGCTTTTAAACCAGAAAGTTGAAAGAGATGGAAAAACTGCAGAAACGGTCAATAAACTACAATTTCTGGGCCAGAAACCACTCCTCTTGTGATAGATAGGCTACCTAGCACTTACCACTCCCACTGATAAGCAAGAAGGCTTCCTTCCAACACAGAAAGGCTTTGGTGGGGGGCTCAGAAGCTTACATACAGTCATGGATACAGCAAATTTGTATCTGGACTAGACTACTTACAGGAAATGTGGGAAAAGTGCAAAGGGGAACTTTTAAACCAGAAAGTTTAAGAGATGGTAAATCTGCCCAAATAGCCAATAAACTACATTCCATTACTGTCTTGCATCATATTCACTCTACAAAAGAATGGTGAGAGGACTAGTATTTTGGCCTTCTATGTCACAAGACATTGAGAAAATACTTTTATCTTGTTCTGTATGTAATAGTACAAATACACATCAGCAGAAAGAACCACTTCAGCTAAACCAGATTCCTGGATTACCATGTACGAGTCTACACAATGTTGTTTCTGACAATGGCACATAGTTTACAAGCCAACAGTTCAAAAGATTTGTTGAAGACTGGGACTTTACTCATGTCATGAGTAGCCCTGAGTACCTGCAGTCAAATGGTTTGGCAGAACATGCAGTTCAAAGTGCAAAACAGTTACTAGAAAAGTCAAAATGAGATAATAGTGATGTTTTTCTGAATCTCTTGAATCTCAGAAATGTTTCTCATGACAAACATCTTGGTTCACATGCTCAGAGACTTTTGTCGAGACAAATCAGAACCACATTACCAATTAGTAATCAATCGCTGGTTCTATGTGTCAAGATCAACAGGTCAATGAAAGTCAATCTGTTGAAGAAGCACTTAACCCAGAAGTCTTACTACGATAAGATGAGCAAAGTGTGCAATACATTATGAGAAGGAGAAGTAGTAAGGGTATAAACATCCAGAGGTTATGATCGGATTGGTGTCAAGTAGAATATTATTTGAAATGGCCAAATATTCTATCCATGTGAATGTCACATCTTAAGAATAATTTTATAAAAGTTGTTTAAACATTTTTTAATTGATAATGTAATCTTAATGGCTAGATTAGATATTTGAGAGTATTTAAAGACTGGATAGGTTATTGTTGGTGTTCATCTGATGAAGTCTAAGTGTGATTAGACAAAAAAGCTTGTACAAATTGGTGCATTTATGTTTTGTGGATATTAAATGTTGTGGTTTCTCAGCCCATCATCTTTGGAGTGTTTTTTCTACCTGCCCTGTTTGAACTTTTTGTTTTGGGCCTTATATATGAGCTGATTTCTCCTTTTACATAATAATATTATTTGCCCAGAGCCAAGATCATGCATTGTGGAATCACAAGGAGAAGACTAGATGGAATCAGAAACATTTGAGACCGGTGTCTAAGCCCATACCACAGCATATAGCCTGTGAGAAAAACTCTTTCTATCAGAGTGAATTTTCTTGTGTTCCAATTCTAGAGGACGTTCCACAGAATATTCATATTCCTGTGATGAATACAGAAGATCCTGATACGAATTATTCACTAAAGACTGTCCCTATTGCTAAATTAAGTCCAGATTGTTATGTTACAAGAATTGGTTGTATCTGTAAACCATGTAGTAGATACGTGGCGACTTGGACATGAACGTTGTGCTTTGTTTCTATTTTCTATAGTAATGCATGTCTAACTCTAATATTGTTTTTACAAAGGGCAATCTTTTTAAGAGAGATGATGTAGATCAATGTATATGTATATACCTTTAAGAAGCTATCCAAGGACTGGCAAAAGTGTATAAATACTAAGCACACACAAGCTAGACTGCCATTTTATAGTTAGGAGTTAAGATGTAAGCATGTATGTATTTAAGGTCTGTCTGTTAATCAATTTGTTTATATTTTATGATGCTGCTATCCATTGTGAAGTGTTTCTATGTATTAAAGCATCTAAACATAATACTCTGCCTACTTGTTATCTAGGTTAGAGAGGGACGAGCGACAATTATTCACACTATATACAATGTTTACAATTTTTATAGTATTATTAACAAAGTTTTATATATTACATACCTACATATTTTGCAAACTTTCTTTTATACTTAAGCCTTTCTATGAATGCACAATTAATTCTTATCTGACCCTCCAACTCTAAATTCCACAACCAGAATCTAATCTTTTTAACATTTCTGACAAGTCCCATTTAGCATTATACATTATTTATTTAGCCCATTGGTTCCAATGATACAAATAATACTAAACACATTTGCTATCCATTTTGTTAACATATTCTTTGTTTTTATCTTTACAAAAGCCATATTCAATCATATCCATGCTTATGTCATCTTCTCCCTTTATACCATAAAAATAATTTTCCTCACCTAATTTTTCCATAACTTTACAATTCTTTTATATTAAAAAAGAGTTCCACTGTTTTTTTCTTCACTAAGCTAATTACACACACTTTCATTTCTTTTTTAATAAGCCATATTAGCTTTCATTGGCAATTTCATTACAGCAACT
Organism: Protopterus annectens; assembly: GCF_019279795.1. Classification (NCBI taxonomy): domain Eukaryota; kingdom Metazoa; phylum Chordata; order Ceratodontiformes; family Protopteridae; genus Protopterus; species Protopterus annectens. The sequence goes on from NC_056725.1 coordinate 1,076,181,998, forward strand.
TTCCACAAAAAATCTTAACATTCAACAATATTTTCATATCTCTCATTTCTATCTTTAATTGGTATAAGTTTGCTTTCTTCTAATTCTTTTCACAGATATTCATGGAAGAATCTTCCCACTACATTTGTATACCATAATTTTTTCAAAGTATTCCATATTTATTTTCTACTTTGTATCTTTATATTTTTATAAGCCATTATCTCCTCATTTTCCACTGTCTTTTTCATTTGTACCTTTTGACAATATCCCATTTTTTATTGTACTTATGTTTTAATACTTTAATTATTAAATTTTCATTATTATCCCTTATCCACTTGACAACTTTATACAAATCTAAAGATGCTGTATGTACAATAGGTTTAATTATCCCAGACACCCTTTTTATTTTACTACATATAAAATTCATCTTTTTACAGAGTTCAATTTGGATTCCTGTGTAAAAAAGAATGCAATATTCATTATTTATTTCTCGTATAGTGCTTTTTTTCTTAAATGACAATCTAAATGTCTTCCAAAAAATCACAAATTCATTTAATATTTTTATAACATTCTGCCATTGCAAATCTAAAATCTCCTGCCTACCTAATGTAATCCTTAGTGTTTCTTTTCCCAGCATATTAAATATATACTACCCTCATACCCACATCATTTACTTTTGTCTTTATTCTAACTCATATCTACTGTTTGTAAACAATTATTTAAGTGCAATATTACCTCTCCATCCCAATTGTCTGTCTAGATATTAATATAATGTCATTGGTATAGGATAACATGATAGGGAACTCAATTACTTCTCTTGTTACATATCTTACATATTTTTATCCTGATTAATACAAATTGTTACTGCATTCATAACTAATACAAATATTATGCCACTTAAGGGGCATCCTTGTTTAATTTCTCTCTTTAAAGTTTATTTTTTCACTTAACCACCCATTAATCAATTATTTTACTTTATTGCATTTATAAGAAGTAACACACAGGCATTTATTTTTCACACATATTATAAGAATTAAATACATCCCACAGAATGCAATGGTATATAGAATCAAAAGCTTTTATTATATCATATACCATAATTAACAGCTTATCATGTATATTTAAAACATTGTCCTCTAAATCTTTGACCATCATTAATAATTCTTGGCATCTTCTATCTTTAATACTATATGAAATCTTGCTGCTGTTTCAAGATTTGTTTTATTTAATATTCTGTCCAATTCTTCTGCTGTCATTCTCTTTTCCAAAGCCCTATTATCTTGGTCTGATAATGATTTCACCTTCCATATCATTTTTGTTCTATCTTCTTATCTCCAAACATTTTTGAACATAATACTGTAATCATTTCATTATATGTTTTTGATCTTTCTGTATTAAACCATTTTCGTCTTTCAATTCCTTAAATACACTGTCCACTTTCATTGTTTTACTAAAATAGAGAACTACATCCTCTTTTTCCCCTGAAGAAAATATCTCTTTGGAATAAGTTTTTTATCTTTTCTTGATTCTTGATAACATACTTATAATTATTTTCTTATAGATTATTAAATACATTTTTCACCTGTCATACTCTTTTTTTTACTTCTTTCTTCTTATCCCTTTGACAAGTTATATAACATTTTTATATTTATTCTTAAAAGAAACACACCATTCTGACCATTCTTTGTAGATCTGCCTCATATTAATATGCTATTCCCACAATTTTAAACACATTTATTCATTTTCCTTCCCATTCTTTCTTATTTAATCTTTATAAACCTTTACCTGTTTTTGCAACAGCTTCTTTATCTTTTATCTCTATCTAAATAGCTCTATGATCTGAAAAAAAAATGTTTTTTACTACACCATCCTCCATAATCTGTAATCCTTTAGACACCAAAAAATTATCTATGTTCTATATATATATATATATATATATATATATATATATATATATATATATATATATATATATATATCTATGTTCTCAATGTGCCGCACAATCACAGCCCTTAAGGTGAAATAACATACCTAACACACTAGTAGTAGGTGACTCTATATTCAGGCACACTGACGTCCCACTCACGAGGCTAGACAAGGAGAAGGTTACTGTTAGCTGCCTGTCGGGAGCCAGAATCCGCCACATAACACAAGCACTCAGGTCACTCCAGAATAAGTACAAATATGACTCTGTCATTGTTCATGTTGGTGTGAATGACCTTAGATGTACCTCCCTGGACTACATGAAAAGAGACATGGAAGAGCTCTCTGATCATGTAGCCCAGGTGGGTATGACCCTGACCCTGAGTAGCATCCCACCCTCACCAAGAATGATACCACAGTATAAAGAAAAAATGATCAATTTCAACAATTGGCTAAGCTTCTGGTGTCATTCAAAGGGGATCCAGTGTCTGTCAGCCTGGGACGACATGCTCGACAAGCCGCTTTGCTTCACAACAGAAGGCTTGCAACTGTCACCCCTAGGCTTTTGAATACTGGCCAAGGCTCTTGCTACCCCCATAGTGCCTTTTTTAGGCAAGGCTCAAAAGTCAAACCCACCTCCATAAACAGCACAAATAAAAAAATGAGAGTTATGCTACTCAATGCCAGGAGTTTAAATCCCAAAATGCATGCGCTCGAAGCACTCCTCAATATGGAATACGTCTACATCTTTGCAGTAACTGAAACCTGGTTCAAGGCTCCAGAGAGCACTCCAGCACTACCAGGCTACAACTCATACCACACATTTCAGCCACAGAACAAGGACCAAAACACCAAAGGAGGGGGTGCATCCATATTCATCAAGGATACCTACATCTCCAGGTTAGTGGTGCAGCATGATACTTCTGAGATCATTCATGTGCAACTAATATGGGCAAATCTGCAGTGCAAACTGTGGCTGCTACAGATCACCCTCCATGACCCAGGACCACCACTCTGCCTTTCTGGAGACACTGGAAAACATGAAGGTCCTACTGAACTCCCTAATATTGGGTGATACTGAGAAAACTACTTGAGTAAAAACTCCCAGGCTCAGCACTTCTTGGAATTTATCAGCTCAAATGCCCTGGATCAGCTGGTAAGCTCTTTACCAGAGGTGAAAACATATTGAACCTGGTCATCACCAACATGGGCGACAAGTGTTCCGCACTGGAGGTCAACCTGTCACTGGTTAGATCAGACCATAAACTAATCACTCTGGATGTCCACACCCTACCACCACCCCCCAACCAAGGAAACAATGGTGAAAAACTTTTCTAAAGCAAACTTTACCTTACTTAAGACAGAGGTGGTATGTTTCACAGCCCCCACACTAAAGGATAACACTGCCCAAGATGCAGAATCCTTTACAAATGCACTCTATGAGCACCTACAAGGGTGCTTGGATCATGCCATCCCTAGTAAAACCAAGACTCACTCCCCTAAGAGAAGGAAACCAGTCTTGTGGACCCCTGCCATAAACAGGTTATACAATAAAAGGAGAAAACTAGTTCAGAAAAAAAGCAAATCCCAAGAAGGAAAGACATCCCTGATCAGTATTAGTAAAAAACTAAGGTCCCACATAAAATCATCCAAGGCTAACTTCGAAAGAGAAATAGCCAAGGATTTAAAAGATAACCACAAAGCTTTCTTTAGCTATGTCAAGAATCTAAGTGGCAACTCACAGATATGCTCTGAGTTAGTACAAAATAGCACAAAATATACTGAACCTACTGATATTGCCAACATCCTGGCAAATAGATTCACTGCAAACTTCACCATCCTCTCACCTACAAAAGGGCCCACAACAATACCGGAAAAGTGTAGTGTCCCGGAAATCACAGATGCACAGGTGAAAACAGCCCTTTCAAAAGCCAAAAACACAGCATCAATGGGGCCAGATGGGTGTCCCAGGATGCATCTTGCACAAACTGCAGAATTAACTAACCCGCCCACCTAAACACGCTGTTCAACCTCAGCCTCTACACAGGCTATGTGCCCATAGAGTGGCATACAGCATTGGTTATTCCACTCCACAAAGGAGAGGCCACAACTGACCCTGGTATCTATCACCCCATAAGCCTGACTAGCATGGTCTGCAAGGCTATGAAGTGCATCATCATGGAACTCAATAACAAAGACAGGGAACCTCCAAACACTTGACCCGACCCAATTCGGCTTTGTTAAGGGCAGATCATGCCTACTAAACCTGGTTGACTTATTTGAGACAGTCACCAAGGCCATAGATGAAGGAAAGGTGGTTCACAAAGCCTACCTTGACCTCGCCAAGGTGTTCAACACCATTCCTCACTCAGGTATTATAGAAAAACTCACCAGCCTGAACATAAACCCCTACGCCACAAGATGGGTTTTCAACTGGCTTACAGACAGAACTCATGCTGTAAGAATAGCAGGCTCCAGATCCGGATCTAAACCAGTCATAAGTTGTGTCCCACAAGGCTCAGTCCTGGGACCCCTACTGTTTGGCATATACTTCTCAGAAGTGCAGGCAAACACAGGAGGACTATGGCTAACCAAGTTCACCGATGACTGCAAACTGGGAGCCATAATTGACTCTCTGGCTGACACGGACATCATCCAAAAAGGCCTTACTGAGATGGACACTGGGTGTTAAAGTCATGGCCTCAAGCTAAATGCCAAAAAATGCATAGTCATCCCATTTGGGAAAAACAAAACACCCACGAATTGCCACATAGGTGGCAGCCCCCTTAATACAGAAGAGGTAATAAGAGATCTGGGGACCCAGGTAGATAGTAATCTCTCCTTTGACAATCATATTGTCAAAGTAGTTAGGAAATCCTTCTATGTGGCCCATCTAATTACTAAAGGGTTTGCATCTAGAAATAAAGAGGTTCTAGTGCCCTCTACTCATCACTCATCAGACCCATCATAGAGTACAACGCCCGATTTGGGATGTATCTCACAAGATACTTCCAACAGCTGGAAAGACCAAAAATTTACATCACCAAGAGGATTACTGGCCTCAAACATATGCCCTATGCAGACCATCTCAAAAAACTCTGGCTGTACTCAGTAGCATATCGCTTACTCAGAGGTGATCTATGCCTGACTTACAAAGCCATGTCCAACTCAGAATTGATGGAGATGCTCCACCTAAGAAAATCCAATTCACTGCGAGCCATGCACTCTAGTGAGCTAAATCTCACCACAACAATAAATAGAACATGCTGGAGGGATAGATTCCTGTCACAGAGACTCCCCATGCTTTGGAACAAAATTCCTATCTACATTAGGCAGAGCCCCTCACTAACACTCTTCAAGAGTAACCTTGACAAGTGGATGGGTAACAGAAAATACACCCCTGGGATCACTTCATTGGCTCTGCTTGACAGAGGCTCAGTTAATTAATTAATGGGGCTGCAAAAGCCGACACACTCTGGCTAGGCTTAAAAATGCCCTCGGGCAGATAGCCTAGTACCTACCTGTGAACCTATGAACCTATAAAATCCCGTACTACATGTCCAGTCATTGTTACTCCAGATGTTCAATTTACATCTCATAATTTCCATAACTTTCTTAATGTCACCACCATGTTTCTTATGTTTTCTTAAATCCAATTAAAGTGTCCTGTCATGATAATTTCCATACTTACTGCCAAATAATTTAGAATCTGATTAAACATATGTTGTTTTCTTTGTTTGTCACATTAGCATTTGAAATGAATCTGTACATTTTCTTTTTTCATCCTATATCTTTAATGGTTGCCATTCCCATTATTGCTAATGTTATATTTACAATTTTAACTGTCTTTGTTAGAATACATATTCCCAAATGAGCATATTGAGCTAAATTCCAAACTATATAGTTTCCCCCGTATAATTTCTGTTTGCAGACTATCCAATACTATCATATCTATATTCACCTTTTTACACCATTCTATAGTAGCTAATCTTCTAGCTATACTTTTTTAAACTATTTACATTTATAGCTAGTATTCTGCATTTACCTCTTTTCCTTTTCAAAAGTTTGCTATAGGATAAACATAATTAACTCTTCACCATTTATTTTATTTTTTTCATTCATAGTTAATCCTATAAATTGTATTTTTTCTCTTGTACCTTTTTCCTAGTAGAATTATTTTCTCCTTTAACAATTTTCCAGCTGCCATCTTCTTCATCACTAATTTTGGATTCTTCTTCTAAGTTTAACTCCTCTTGTATTTCAGTTCTATTATTTTTCTTATTGCAACCTTAATTTATAACATTTGCTTCTTTTTGCTTTGGTCCCTGTTTTTCTTGGTTTATTATTTCAATTTCTTCTTGTGCATGTTCCTGTCCCACATGTTCTAGCATATTTCCTTTTTCTAACTCATCCATCCCTTGTTGACAGTCCATCCATATATGCCCCCATTTTATATTTATAGCATTTCAATTCACATGTCTTGCATTAAGTCCTCTTTCACCAAATAAGTAATACTTTCTAGTAACACAATTCATAATCAAATTATCTGTTTCTTTCCACTGAAAAAAGCAAATTTCAGTTGCCCCCACTATGTCACAACTCTTTTTTGCCCTTTGACATTTATAATACTAGGAATATTCACAATTTTATCATTTTCCATTTTCATATATACATATATGACTTGTGTTTTTTTAAAGTCTCTTTTTCAACTTTATCCTAAATTGTATATTTACTTTTTAATTTTTCTCTATTTCTCTCTTACTATATCCTGATATGATTTATTATTCTCCATAGGCTCCTTACTCAACAGTTCTGATTCCTCTTTTTGTATTTTAGCCTTTATATTCCTCCCAAAAAATGTTCTTGTCACTTCCAGGCTCACTGGCCAACAATAAATCCTGCAAAATGTCATCCTGCAACCCTCCTAATTGGGGAATTTTAACAACCACTTAATTTCCAACCATGACATTTCCTCAAACAATTCTTACTGAAGCCTGCACTTTGAAACCTATTAATGACCAATTACCTTCACTTCCCTTTCTTTTTCCCTCCCAACTTGCCTGGAATTCAGCATTTTTTTCACATAAGAAGGCTCAACTGCATTCCACAAAACTTCTCCAAACTCCTTTTTTTTAGCCAAAATATTTTTAAATGTGAACATCTATGGAATACTTCAACTATTTTTTATGCCAGACTTGTTGATAATTTTTTTTTTGTTGTGGGCATAGGGCAGTGATGAACTGGTAAAGTTTGTTGATTACCTGGAGAAAACTACAGATTTTCTTATTTTCTCAGTAGAGCACAGCAATGAGACCATTGTCTTTTTAGATGTCACATTAAATAAAAATGCAACTGGTAAGATAAACATCACCTTGCAGAGGAAACAATGCTGAAAAAATCATTATTTAAATGCACATAGTATGCATCCTAGGCATACTTTTCAATATTATGCAAGGGCAAGGATACAGAGTTTCTCGGTTATGCACAGACAATAATGAGTTTTATAAAGAAATAGATCTGTTAAATGAACATCTTAAGGAAAACGGCTATTCAAAGGAAAATTTAGAAAAAAATAAGAACAGTATATTATCTATCAGGGAAGCCAGGGCTAGACTGTGTTTTCTGGTAATAAAGAACAGCAAGGAAATATGTTGAAGCCATTTAATAAGTATGATAAAAAACCCAAGGTAATGCTGTTATAGTAATAATGTGTATGGGATACGTGATAGTATTAAGCAAAACTGGAAGATACTAAGAAGTGACAATCACCTGAAGGATATTTTAGATGAGAAACCTAGATTTTCCTTGAAGCAAAACAGCAATATAAAAGGCATGTTATGTATAGAACCTGGTTTGAAAAATAAAAAGAAGGCTAACAGTGTTTCCTCTGCACACATGAGAACAGGGACTTTTCACTGTAGGCATTGCAAAGCATGTTTACATGTGAATGGTTTAAATTATTTTATACACCCTGTTACAAACAAAAAAATGCACATTTGAGTTGTATGCAGATTGCCATATAGAGAATGTGGTTTACTTGGCATGCTGTAAGTCATGTGCAAGTTTTTATGTTGGAAAAACTAATTGAAGTTAAAAACAAGAATACTGCACTGTTTGCCATCTATTAGACATAAAGATAAACATAATGCATTGTACCAGCATGTTTCTAGCTTTCCAGATCATATTTTTGTTTTTATGGTTCTGCATGTTGCACAGATGAAAAAAGGGGGGGGGGGCATTATCAATGATACAGAGTATGCAGAGTTAAGATGGGTCATATAGTTGGCTGCTGACAACCCACCTGGTTTAAATAGTTCTGTACCTTTAAAACCAGCCTTAAAGAAAAGGCGGGTCAAGTATAGAAAATAATTGGTTGCTTTTAGAAATGTTTTAAGATTTAAAGACTGTCATGGTTATGTGAAGTTTGTCTGATGAAGTGTTTTTGAACCTGAAACAGCTTACGTTTTATAATAAAAGATTATGGCCAGTTTGGACCCCTTTCATTTGTTTTTGGATTTGTTCTTACAAGAGGTTCGAGAGGAGTCCTTAAGGGAAGCTAAGAGGCTTGTGTTTTGCTTCTTTTAAAACATTTGAGCTTTTTCTAAATTGCTTTATATTTTACTTCTATTATTTTTATTAGTAATTTTTATTTTCCTTTTATTCCTGATAATACGTAATATAAATTCAATGAAGCTGTATGCATAATTAGATTTATTAAACCCAAACCTCCTTCCTTTTTTTATAACATAAAGAATTCATATTTTAATGGGGTTCAGTCTAGATATCCCTTTAAAAGAAAATAGCATAGATAATAATTATTTTTGATTCTCTACTGGTTTCATACATACACTGGTTAAATGTGCCATCTTACCTAATACTACTGAACTGAATAAACATGCTTTTTTCTTATATGTAAGTTTGAATGTTCTCCAAAACATACAAATGTTCCTCATTTTATATATCATGTTCTTCCATTGTATTAGTCTCTGTTGCTCATTATCAAATCTTATTCCCAAAATTTCTATTTCTTCTTTATTAAATTACATACCTTCTATTTTCCTGAAAATCCCAGTCCTTTATTCTATTCTTCATTAATACTCAAACCTAATACTCCTAATTCTTTATTGAGTGTTTTAATAGCTTTTCTCACCCATTCTTCATTTTTTACAACTATTAATGGTCACCTCCATAAGAAAATATTCCTGGGATCTGAACTCCCTCTGGTGTGCAATATTTAGCTTTCTCTGCATTTTAAATTTGTCTTATTAACAGCTGCATTCATAATTAATGCAAATTAAATACTACTTGCTGGACATCCTTGTTTTGTTCCACTTTTAATTTCTATTTTCTCACTTAACCAGCCATTAACTACTATTTGTACTTTATTTCTTTTATACACTGATACCAAAATATTAATTATTTTATTACTTATATTATATTCTTTTAAAACTTCCAATAGTAGTCCATGCAGCATCTGATCAAACACTTTACTTACATCTCCCAGTAATATTCTTGATTCTGTTTTTTCTGTTTTTCACATCATCTACCAATTTTCTTATAATTATTAAAAGCTTTTGGTTCCCTTTTCCTTTTATTACAAAAATGTTACACTCAGAAGCTTATTAGCTTTTCTTATTAATATTTTTGCTGTTATCTTCATAAAAAATCGTATTGTTCAGCACTAATGGCCTGAATTTTTATATCTACTCTTTTCCCCTTTTTCCATATAAATGCCATTGCATCCATACATATTCTTTCCTCATTTACCCCTTTCTCAAACCACTCATATAACACCTCTAAAATATTATTTTTGCCAATTTTGCATATTTCTGGCATTAGCTACTTAATTCTGTCTAAACCTGTAGCTGCTTCTACATGTACTGTTTTCAATACTTTTTCTAATCCTATCATTGCACTCTTTCCTTCCATTATCTTATTATCTTCTTTAGTTAATTTTTAATGTTCCATTTATGTTTCCCTATAGTTTTTCATTTAAAAAATATTCAGAATATGTATTTTTATTATTAGCATTATCTCTTTTTGCATATTAAGTACATTTGCTTGAACCAGGTTCTGCTAAGGTACATCATCTCTGGGACAATTTACAAAATTCCTGAGGCTCCAAGATCACTCTAAGTGTTTTTTCATTTTTTTCACTTATTTCATTGCGTTTGCACTTGCCTATCATTTTTACATATATCTTATAGCTAATTTATCACATTTACACTGTTTTAAAGCAATTTACTGATTAACTGCATTTCATTACTGTTTAACTGTATTTATTTGCTATTTACTGCAATTCATTACTGTTTAACTGCACTTTACTGCATTTTATTACTCTTTAACTGTATTTTTCTCATACTGTGAGTTCTGGTTTTGTGTGTTAGTGGTTAATCTGTGCTTTTCTGTGAGTTTTGCTGTGTTCTTATCCCTTAAATTGAGTAGCATAGTCTGGATAAAGGTTTGCTGCATCCAGAGCTGTTTATTTTTGCCTTCTGTGTTTCTGGCAGCCATCTTGTATTTGCCTTCTGTGTTTCTGGCATCCATTTTGTGTTGGTATGGGCCTATCATCTCTGCTAGTGAGAGTAGCAGGGCTGCATGGACCTTGTCTGCCAAGAGTTGATTGGTAAAAAAAGCAGGGACTGGAGTTCTGTGTTACTAGAGTCTTGAATCATTGTGATATTTAAACCCTGCTTTTGTTGTTTGGGCTTGTTTGAATCAGGTTCTAGGGTTACCACCTGACCCACTTTGCGAGGGACAGTCCCTCTTTGAGCAGTTGTGTCCTGCAAAAAAATTGTAAAAATGGCAAATGCAATAGTTACATAAAACAGTTATTCTGTATTTGAAACACCTAAATGTTATAAGAAACAGAATAAACAACTAAAATGCTACAAGAATAAGCTTTTATTTAGGCAAAAAAGTGAAGTTCTGTCCTTTGTACTGGCCGTGGGTATGTTTCAGTCTGCTAAATCTGATGTTTGTACCAAAAATGTCCCACTTTAGGCATTTGAAAAGGTGGCAACCCTATCAGGTTCTTTTGAGGTGCATCATCTCTGGGACTTTTTACAAAATTCTTGAGAGTCCAAGACTAATTTAAATGCTTTTTCATTTATTTTCACTTATTTTATTCCATTTTCACTTCCCTGTCATTTTTACCTGTGCCTTATAGCTAATTTATCTCATTTGCACTGTTTTAATGCAGTTTACTGATTAACTGCATTTCATTACTGTTTAACTGTATTTTATTGCTATTTACTGCAATTCATTACAGTTTAACTGCATTTTACTACATTTCATTACTGTTTCTGGCAGCCCTCTTGTGTTGGTAGGATCCTATCCTCTCTACTAATGAGAGTTGCATGGCTACCTGGACCTTGTCTAGCACAAGCTAATTGGTAAAGGCAGCAAGGGCTAGCAAGATTGGCTAGATGTCTGTGTTACTAGAATCTTATATTTTTGTTATTTAAACCCTGCATTCGAACTGGTTTAGGCTTGTTTGCACATCACACACTGGAGTTGCACTGTATTTAACCCATTGCAATGTATTCCGGCTACAAATATTCCCTTAGTAGCACTTGTGTGATCACCTAGTAGTACTCATCTTAGACCTTCCACCCTTTATGACCTTAGCCATCTCTGCCCTCTCTCTCTCAGAGTCTGAGAAATATGGATAGAGAATTTCCTACGGTTTCTCCAGCCAGTCTGGTTGATATGGGCATCCTGAGAGAGTGTGGCAACTGCTTCATTTATACAGACAACCCACTACTACTACCACCTTGGAACACAATTTATGAGAGATGCATTTACATTGAGAACCTATACTCTATGCTCTCTCCCTCACAAGTCAGTATACCTGGCACCGTAAAGGTTGTCAACACAAACACTACACCTCAAGCACCACCCACACCTATACAACACACTCCCAAAAATGTGGAGGTCCTCAACAAATACCTATTCAAACAAAAGAGACCTCCGAGGCAAAAACACATGCAAACTTCACATCCCAGCACACTACCCACCACACATAGTCCATGTACCTGTGTCTCATAGCCACTAAGGCCTAACTATAAACCCAAAATATTAGTCATAGGAGACTCCATTGTAAGACACACAGATGTGCCCCTTACCAGGCTGGATAAAGAGAAAGTCACAGTCAGTTGTTTGTCAGGTGCCAGAATTCACCATATAACACATGCACTCAAGTCTCTCAACAATAGGTACTGTTACAACTCTGCAATAGTCCATGTTGGCATGAATGACTTGAGATGTACCTCCATGGACTATATGAACAGAGACATGATTGAGCTCACTGAATATGTGTCCCAGGCAGGTATGTCCCTAACCTTAAGCAGCAGTCTATCATCACCCAGAATGATGCCTCAATACAAACAGAAAATGATTGACTTTAACAATTGGCTTAGCTTCTGGTGTCATTCCAAGGGGATCCAGTACCTGACAGTCTAAGAAGTCATGATCGACAGACCACGATGCTTTGCCAGAGATGGCCTGAATCTGTCTTCCTTGGGCTTCAGGCTTCTGGCAAAGGCTCTTGCCTCCCCATAATGCTTTTTTTAGGCAATGCTATGAGGTCAAAACTACCAACATGAAAAGATCATTCAAATACAAATTAAAGATCATGCTGCTAAACACTAGGAGTCTCAACATGAAACTGCACTCATTGCAAGCATTTTTAACCTGAAGATGCTGACATTTGTGCAGTCACAAAACCTGTTTTAAAGCTGTGGAGAGCACCCCAGCCATACTAGGTTACTTATCCTATCATACATTCAGACCCCAAACTATGGCAGCAAAGCAAAAGGAGGTGAAATTTCAATATATATTAAAGACATGCACACCTCCAGGCTTGTCAAAAAGTGTGACACACAAGAGACACTACAGGTGCAGTTAATCATTGACAAGACCCCAGTTATTTATTTATTTATTTATTTATTTTATTTTATTTTACATTTGTTTACTGGGTTAGTCTGACTGAGCTGAGTGGCCCATTTTCAGTGGAGACCCAGGGCGAAAAGCTGCACAGTGAAATACAATTATTATACAGAGCAAATTAAATAATAAGCAATCATTATGATGCAAAAAATACTTACGAAGCGAGTATAGTTTTACACTATTATTTGATGAAGAAGTTGTGACAAGAGTAAACATAATACCAATACAAACAATAAATTATTGATAGACAGCAATGTTACAAAATAATTTATCAGTTTGGCATATATTAGTTCTGTACAGGAGAAAAGTGGGAGAGGAGATGAGAGGAAGAGTGATGTCTAATGGTTGTTAAAAGGCTAAAATAATATTGTAAGTTAAGCAAATCACTCAAGGAAAGGGGGCTAGTGAGATTATGCATGAAGACAGTGTATGTGAGGGGGAGGAGGAGGTAATAAGAGTCTTAGATGCATGGGAAAGTAGTTAAGGAGAATGAGTGCAGTGACAAGATCAGTGAGTTTCTAGGTATTCTTTGGTAGCTGCTTTGAATTGTTTAGGGTGTTTAAGGGATTTAATATCTAAAGGATGTTATTTAAATTATAGCTAGCTACAGGCCTCCAACTTTGACTCAAGATCTGGACCTCTTCAAATCTATCAAGATCCAGCCCTTTACTCTGATCCTGGGTTACTTTAACTCTCCAACCATAGGTTGGAAGAACTACTCATGGCAAAACACAAATGACCAGAGATTCCTTGATGTTTGTCAATGCAAATGCCTTGGACCTGTTAGTTGACACCCCCACAAGAGGTGGTAATATCTTAGACTTCATATTAACCAACATGAGTAACCACTGCAGCATCCCTAAGTGTCATCCTCCCTGGTAAGATATGATCAAAAAGTGGTCACTTTTGAAGTCGGCATCTCCCCTGAGCCCCCCGCCCCTTGCTATGGTCAAACATAAAAACTTATCTAAAGCTGATTACAACCTCCTGAGGAAGGCATACACAGATTCACACCCCCCCCATAGGAACTGGCACAAATGTCCAAACCTACATCAGTGTACTGTATGAGCATTTATAAAGCTGCATGGAATTAGGAATACCCAAAAGGACATAATACTCCTATTCAAGGAAGATTAAATCTGTCTGTTGGACATCTGCAATAAATAGACTCTATAATAAATGGGAAAAAAATGCTGCACATGACCAAGAAGAACCAGGTGCCTAATTGGAAGCAATCTCTCCTTAGCCTGAACAAGAAAATAAGAGCACTAGTGAAATCATCCAAAGCAAACTTCAAGTCCAAACTGGCCTCATCTACTAAAGACAATCACAAGGCTTTCTTCAAATATTTCTGCAATCTCAAAGGACGCACTCAGATCTGCTCAGAACTGGTAGTCAAGGACAACGCATACACAAATACCATAAATATAGCCAACCTGCTGGCAGATAGGTTCAGTGAAAACTTCACCCCTCTACCCCCCATCAGTAAATCAGGACATGCCCAGTACCTGCCCCCTCTCCTTATCTCTAGGGAGGAAGTCTTCACTTCCCTCTCAAAGGCAAAAAATACAGCCTCCATGGGACCCAACAACATCCCAGGCTGTATCCTCCATGAACTCAGGCAGGAACGTGAGGCACCTTTAAGCTCCCTAATCAACCAAAGCCTGAGTACCAGCTTCATCCTAGCCAAGTAGAGGACAGCTAATGTCATCTCTTTGCACAAAGGTGGGGTATTCACCGATCCAGATAATTATAGACCCATCAGCCTAACTAGCCTGATCTACAAGGCCATGGAACAGATTATCATGGACCTCATTAAGAAGGACATTGGCAACCACCAAACACTCTATCGCTCACAGTTTGTTTTTGTCAAGGGGAAGTCATGCCTGTTAAATTTGGTTGACTTCTTTGAGACAGTTACCAAAGCTATGAATAAGGGGAAAATTGTGTACTCCACCTACCTTGACTTGGCCAAAGCTTTTGATACTATTCCCCACTTGGGTATAACAGATACACTCACTCAACTAAGCATCAATCCATATGTTACCAGATGGGTAACAAACTGGCTCACTTATAGAACCCACCTGAAGCAGTAAACCCATAATGAGTGGTGTACCCCAGGGTTTGGCCTTGTGGCCTCTGTTGTTTGGGATATACTTTCTGAGGTGCAGGTCAAAATCAGTGGGCTATGGCTGACAATGTTTGCAGATGACTGCAAGCTGGGCACTGCCATTAATTCCCCTAGTGATGTGGACATCCTCCAAGAGGGTCTCACCCAAAGCAAATGACTGGTCCCAGTAAAATGGCCTCAAACTGAATGCCAAAAACATGCATCACCGTCCCCTTTTGGGAGAGTGACATCCCTACAAATTATTACATTAATAACATGGTCCTAGGCATGCAATCAGTCATGAGGGACTTGGGCACTCAGGTTGATAGCAAACTGACTTTTGGCCACCATATTGCCTCCATTGTACAGAAAGTTTCTACATGGCCCACCTTATTAAGAAGGGAATCTCATCTAAGGACAAGGAGATTATAACATCCCTGTATTCTTCCCTTATAAGACCCATTATTGATTACAATGCCTCTTTTGACATGTATCTAGCAAAGCACATGCAGCAGCTGGAGAGACCACAGAGGTTACTCACCAGGAGAATCCAGGGCCTTAAACATCTACCCTACACATATAGGCTAAAATACAGCCAATGGAATCAGGACATTTAAAACTCTACAATACACAAAAATAGGAAGACAAAGAGGAGAAGTAGAAAAGCAGATTAGTAATGGAGAAGTTAAAGAAATAGAAACTGAGGTTATGGAGTACCTGCAAAGTGAAGGATTCAGTGTAGAGAATCAAATGCAGAAAGCACTACAACAGGATAGAGCAATGGATATCCAAGTTAAGGAGAAGCGAGTGGAATAGGAAGCAATAGGTCAGGTGCCATATCAAGATACTTTGAAGCCTTCTACAGGAAACCAGTATAAACATTCACTTGAAGCTAGATAGCAAGGAAAGGAACAGGAAACTGAAGAAACTCTGATGCAGTAAATTTTGAGGAGTAATAGACCAGTGAGTTCCCATATGATGGCGCAATGGATGACACAGGATGAAACTGAAGTAGAATGTGCTACAGAAAGATGATATAGAACATACTATAGAATGCCCCCAGGAAATGGAAAATAAGGGATGTGCCCTCAGTTTGGAAGAAAATGAACTAAGAGAAGACTTGCTTGATTTAATAGGCATGGATAGATATATTAAGATTAATGAGAGAAATAGGCTGAAAAAGGTCAATAAAACCCCAAAATTCAGAAGTATGATAAAACAAATGAATGCAGTAATTAGGATTGTCCATAGAGATCCATGCGATATAATAGAAGTAAACATGATATATTATTGTGATGCTAAATTAATAACTGATGCAGTTCTACCACAAGAACATAGAGTAGCAAGGGAAAGGAAGGGGAGAAATTGAATACCATTATGGATGTATCGAATAAAGAAAATTATAAAGCAATTAAGACAAGAAGTGTCACTGTTAGAAAACTAAAGAAGAGGCAATAGATCAACAAAAATACTAATAAAGCAGATGTGATAAAAGCAATGTGCAGTATTAGAACAGACCAGGATCTATCATGCACTATCGCAAATAACAAAGAAAAAATTTCAGCACAGGAAAACAACTTAGAAGATACACAGATAAATATAAAGGAAAAGTACAAAATAAGCAATGTATTGATGACCCAAAAAAGTTTTATATAGAATTGGGAAACAAGGTAAAAGGAATTGAAAGATGGCCTAAAAAAGAGGAAATAGATACATTTTTGAGAAGTATCTATGAAGATACTGTGGAACATAACAAAGATGCTAAATGGATAGAAGAAGTAAAAGAAAGAATAAGAAGTTTAAATATGCAGGATATGAAATGGGATGAAGTAACAACCAGAGAGATTGAAACAAAGTTAAGAAACGCCTTTAACTGAAAAACCCCAGGCCCAGATTCAGTACCTAACATTTGGTTAAACGTATTAACATCTTTGCATGAAGATTTAGCCATGAGTAAGAATTATTTATATGCACACTCTGAACAGACTAACTGGCTAACAACAGACAAAATAATGCTCCTACTTAAGAGTGAACCTGCAAGCTACCCTACAAATTATAGACCAATAACATGCCTTCCGACGACATATAAACTGCACACAGGAATTAATGCCATCTGAGTTTATAGTAATTTAGAAGAAAACTCAATTATGGCAATAGAACAAAAGGGCAATAAAAGAAAGTCATATGGAACAAAGGATCATTTGTTGTTAAAGTTATACTGGATAACTGTAAAAAGGGGAAGAATTTAAGTAATGCATGGGTTGACTATAAAAAAGCATTTGATAGTATCCCTCATTCATGGATAAAAGAGTGCTCAAAAATGTATAAGATACACCCTACACTGATTGACTACATTACAGTGACCATGAAACACTGGCAGATCTCTTTGCAATTAAGCCACGATAAAGGACAAATTATTATCCCAGGGGATAAAAATTCAAATGGGGATATTCCAGGGTGACTCTCTGTCACCATTGCTATTCTGCCTTTCCATTAACCCATTAAGCTGTTTACTTAACAGCTTAGGCCATGGGTACAATTTGACTCACAAAAAACAATAAAGTGTAAAGACTTCTCATCTTCTCTTTGCTTATGATTTAAAACTGTATAGCTCATCAGATGAGGAACTGAAAGCACAGCTACAGGTTGTCAAAACGTTTTCATATGATATAAGAATGTTGTTTGGTCTTGATAAGTGTGCAAAAGTAACCTTTAATGCATGAAAACTACAGCACCAGGAAAACATGAGTTTGGGACAAGAATGTGATATAAAAGAACTCGAGCAAGAGGGAACATATTAATATTTGGGAATTGATGAAGGATCATCAATAAAACATGAACAAATGTGAATAAAACTGAGTAAGGCATACTTTAGAATACTTAATTCTGAAGACGGCATTGAAATCTAGAAATATAAATCCATGCTATAAACCAATTTGCTCTTCCTGTCCTAACTTACAGTTTTGGAGTGATTGACTGGCCCCAAAATGTGTTGGATAGATTAGATAGGAAAACAAGTAGGATGCTTCATGCTCACCAAATGATTTATAAAAATCAGTGTATACCAAGATTATATATTCCCTATTCCGAAGGAGGGATGAGCCTCCTTGAAAATGATTGCATGTATAGATCTGCAATTGTGGGACTGCACACATATTTGCTGACCTCACAAGACCCTAATCTAGTGAAAGTTTTGAAAAATAAGGAGAATAAATCTAAGATGACTTCTCTGATTAATTTAGCAGAAGCATATCAGCATCAAGCAAGAATGGAAATCAAATCAGAAGGAGATGAAAATTAGGCAGCAACGGATGCCAAAACACAAAAGAAAGAATATAAGTTGAAGGACCAGATGAGAAGGCAAGAAATGTGGAAAAAGCATAAATATAGTTGCAAGTAAAGAAAACTTCTGGAAGAACCTCACGTTGATCAAGAACGGATGCAGGAATGGTTAAGGAAAGACAAATTCAAACCAAGCGATGAAAGGTTAATATTGGCAGCCCAAGATATTGTGCTACATACAGGCTGGTTTACAAAGTCCATTGAACATGTGGAAGAAACAGACAAATGTTGGTTTTGTAAAACCAAATTGAGAACAGTTTCACAATTTGTTGCTGCTTGTGATATACTAATGGCAAAAGGGCTATATACTAAAAGGCATAATAATCTGGCAAGGCTGATGCTGAGGATTGTGCAAACATTATTGTATTGAAGTGCCTGAAAAACAATGGAAACATGAGACACAAAGCATCATAGAAAATGAAGTTTATATCACATGTGATCACCCATTACCAACAGTTCAAAAGATAGATGTTATAAAACTGGATATAGTAGTCCAAAAAAAAGAAGACAAAAGTAGCACTGATCATTGAAATCACTACACCCAGTGACTAAAGTGTCTTGTGTACATAGGGACACAAAGTCATAAAATATCACGATTTGCAGGCAGAAACGAGAGCAATTTGGAAGAAACATACCCAGACTGTTCCAATAGTAGTAGGAGCAATGGGTTTTATAAAAAAGAATCTACAATCATTTTTAGATATGTTACCAATCCATGTAGCCCTGTACATATTGCAGAAGGAGTCATTACTGGGCACATTGCGGGTGCTGTGAAAAGCACTTTTGGCTGACATCAAAGATTGAAACAATACTAATTTCATGAACTTTAGTTGTACTTTGACTTAGGAATGGAGTCCATTCCTGTCATAGTAGTAGAAATCCAAAAGACTTCGAGAAATAAAAAAAAAAATGGATAAAAGCCCTGTCCCTCTACTCAGTCTCATACAGACTCCTCAGAGGAGACCTCTGTCTGGCAAACAAAGCAATCTCAGACATTGCCTTTATGGGACTGTTGCATCTCCGCAAGACAAGCTCCACCTGAGTATCACGCACACACAACATGGTCTGTGACATCACTAGGACTTGTTGGTGGGACAGATTTGTATCCCAGAGACTCCTCCTTCTGGGAATAGACTCCCTCTCTATATCAAGCAGAGTACCTCATTAACCCGTTTTAAGCGCAACCTGGATAACTTGATGGGGAACAGAAAATACACCTCTGGAATTGCACTTGTGTCGCTGCTGGACAGGGGCATCGGGTGATGACTTGTCATAACATGGACTAATTCTTGGCTAGGATTGTAAGGGCCTCAGGGGCAATTGCCTAGTAACTTCCCATTATCCTATGATCCTATGATTTCCTTTATTGTTCCTTACTTCTCTTATTATTCGTTTCTTTAACCATTTTACTTTGATATGGAGCTACTTCTTATTTACATCCTTGTAAAAATTGTCTTTGTTAAATAACAACTCTTTTCATTTTTTTCTTGATTCATTTCAGAAAATGTTCTTTTTTTCCTAAAAACTTTTATTTCTTACTTATTATGTCTTTAAAGACTTCATTACTAATTTTGTCATATTTACAACTATCTTGAATTCTTTTTGTCCTTTGCTATTCCAGTACTTCCTTTTCATATTTTTCTTTTAAACTTAACCACCAACTTATCCAATTTTTATAAAATCTTATCATGTCTATATGATCTAACCTTAATTGATGTATTATTTGCCATACATAATCATTAAAATCTACTTCTTTAGTTATTTTTATACCTCTGCCTATTTTTATATATTCTATTTTCTCTTGAATATCTATCCAAATTGCTATGTGGTCTGAGAAACCCATAATTTTCACTCCTTTGTGTAATATTTTTAAACTCTCTGATAATATAATCAGTTTCAGCTCTCAAATTACCCCTTTTGTATGTCCAGTATTTGTTTCCCCATAAATAATTTTTTCCATTTTCAATCAATTCCAAAATAACCTTTACATCTGCCCCTTCCTTTCTCTTATGTCTTAAATCACAGTTACAGTCTCCTACTACTATAATTTGCATATTCAAACCAATGCAATCCAGATTTTTTCTAAAATTAACTTATTTCTGTTTTTGTATAGTGCATGTATAAAGTGTGATTACCCTGTATAGCTGATTCTTCCATCTTATATCTACTATTAATATTTTCTTAATAGTAGTAATGTACAATCCAAAATTGCTATACATTCTTTACATAAATTTGGTATGCCTGAGCATTTTTCTCTTACATTCCATGTAACCTTACCTCCCCATAACACATTTACTTGTATTCTTTCTTCCTCTGTTGTTGTTCTTACAATATTATGATATCCATATCTAACAATCTACACCATTCCAACATCCTAACCTTTATACTATTAATATTTATGGCTAGAATTCTCACATTGTGGAAAAGTTTCTATTGTTTTTATCCTTTTCCTTTTTTTGTTTCCTCCTATACCTATGTTAACATTTACAGTTTCTATCTTTTACTCTATTCCCAATAGAATTTATTTTACTTTTAACTCTTATCATTTTATCTTCTTCATCACTTGAATTACTTAATTCTTCTTCTGTCTTTCCTTCTTTTTTATTTCTTTCCCCTGTATATTCTTTCATTTCCATCTTTATATCTTCTTTATTTCTATTTTCTTTTTGTGTTGTTTCTATGTTATCTACTAAAACAGTCTCTCTATCTCAGTCTAACTTAATTATCTGTGTATGATTCTCTTTAACATTACCATCCCTCCATGAATGTCCTAATTTTTCACACTGTATGCATTTTTGCTCACAGTTTTCAATTCAAAACATTTCTTTTTGTCACAATTTTTTTATTAAATGGTCATTTTTACCACAAAAAAAGTCTTTGGTTGACCCCAGTATTTAACTAATCCCTTGTTCCCCTCCACAATTATTATACTGGGAAAATGTATTATATTGTCCTTGTGCATTTGCAATATAACACCACATTCCCACCCCCAGTCCATAAACCTTGGTTGTTGTAAATCTTTGTAATGCCCATTACATCTCTACACACAGTTTTTAAATAGTCTTTTAAAATGTCTCTTTCAGCTTCAGTATGAAATTGTGTAAATATTTATTTTTGCTTGCCTATTAAATGTTTGCATAAAATATACGTTCCAAGGAAAGTCATTCTTTCTTTCTTTTTTTCATATTGTTCAAATAATTATTCCATATACTGCACTTCCTTGAAAAAATGTCTCAAAAGATATTCTTGTTAATACAAATAAATGTTCTTACCTCTCTGGGTTCAATGCCAAGTGGTAAAATTATACTGTCCAATATTTCATACCTGCTATTTGTGCATTCAGTTTCTTTTCTTACTTCTTTATTTCTTGAACTTCTTTTTCTTATTATATTCTGTCCATTATTTTACCTCATGACACTGCCTTTTCATGTACACCTCCCCAACTGGAGGGTTGTAACAACATGCTCAGGTTTTGCAAACATATTTTGTTGAAATAACTCCTTCAAATCCATAATACCTACTTTGACTCCTTTTTGACTTTCAGCCAATTCTCTTTCTCTTTTTTTTCCCTTCTCCATTCTCTCCACTCTGCTTAACCTCTGATTCATTATTTAACGTATTCAACTTTTTCCTGTTCAGTTAACAGCTCAAATCATATCCAATACATGAAAAAACTGCTTCCTCCTCCATATTTGATTTTCAGCTTCCCGCTTCTCTGAGCCGCCTATGCAGCTGGACCAGAAGGCAGGAAGTGTAACAGGGAATTGAGTCCCTGTATGGAAAGAGTAGTTTTTTTTACTGATATGTACATTACATATTGTTTACATATTTACATTATTTACATCTATTTACAAATCTCCTTACATTATAAACTCCAATTTAAGCATTCTCCCCACTCTTTTATCCACAACCTAAATGTTATTTTTTCCAAGATCTTTGTCAAAGTCCATTTTCCATTGTATATAATTTAATTTAGTCTCTCATTCCATATAGTCCATGAAGAATAAAATATTATTCTGTCCATTTTCTACACTTCTTCCTGTTTATATGCACCATAATAACCAAATTCTATTATGTCCATATTTATTTGTTCAAATGTTAACAAACGTTTCACACTATTATCTTTACATATTTCTTTCCACAAAATATTAACTCTTTCACATTTCAAAAACACATGATCAGTAGTCTCAAACTCTCCACATTTACTACATATTCTATCTTGCTTTTTTGTGTGGCATATTTGTCTTAACCGCCAATTTTCTAATAGACCATCTCCATAAAAAATCATCGCATTCTTTAATCTTTTTATAGTTATTACATCTCATCATTGTGACTTTTTCTTATCTATTTCTAAATCTTTCCATCGATCAATACAATAAAATGATTTCATAATATTCAAGTACCACGCCTTTCTATTTTTCTCACATATATTCTTTTTTATTTTCCATAACACAATTTTGTTTTGGTACTCTTACATTTCTTCATTCCCAATGCTTTTACTTCATTTTTTGACTTCCATTCCTTCGTACAATTCTTTGTATTTATAATATAGTATCATTGCTATCAAGTTTTTTTATTTTCCTTCATAATTCCTTTTAATACCTTATATAAAATTAAAGATGCTGCATGCACTATTGGCCTTATTAAACCCCAACCCTCCTTGCTCTTCTTTCATATACATAATCCCTCTTTTGACTGGATTCAGTCTAGAGCCCCATATAAAAGAGAATGGCATCATCATTTATTCCTTTTCATAGTAAGTAGGAATCACATAGATGTTAGCAACATAAGCATTTTTTTCTATTAACATGGTGTTCAAAAGTATGCTTTTTTCTATATGAAAATCTATATGATTTCCAAAAATGTGTCTTATCCTTTACTTCCTTGGGTACATTATCCCATTGTTGTTGTCTGTATTCATTCCTTACAAATATTATTCCTAATATATCTATATATTTTTATTGAATTCAATACCTCCTATCATACCATTAAAACCAAATCCTTTATTTTGGCTTTAAACTATTTTTTTAATTTATACTTAATTTTTCATTTACTTTTTCCAGTCATAATTTATTTTTAACAGTTACTACAATATCATCCATATAATTATACATTATTGGCAATTGTACTTCCTTTATCATTTTATATCCACCACTACTTGGCATGTTATTAATTTCCTTTACTATTAGATTCATAACTAATGAGGAGATTGCACTACTAGCTGGGCAGCCCTGCTTTATTCCACATTCTATTTTTATTTCCTCCTCAATCCAGCCATTTACATTTGACTTCATATAGTTCCTTTCATAAACAGATTCTATTACTTGTAATATTTTTTGCTTACATTATATGCCTGCAAAATTCCCCATAATGATTTTTATTGAATATTATCATAAACTTTACTTATATCCACTATCATAACCTTCACTTCTACATATTTTATGATATCATCAAATATTTCTCTTATTATCCACAATAACTCTTGATTTCCTTTTCCTTTTCTTCCAAATACATTTTGGTCATATAATCTATCCTTTTTTCTGTAACTTTCTGTTATTGTTCTCATAAAAAAAAATTATAATCTATATTATTCAATGTTATTGGGCTCCAATTTTTATCTCCTCTTTATTTCCTTTTTTAAAATACAAATTTTATAACTCCTGTACATATCTCTTTCTCTTTAATTCCAGTTTCTAACAATTCATTCATAACATTTATAAAAAAATATTTTCTTGGCTCTTTTTCATTTCTTTATATACACAATATTCAATTCCATCCAGTCCTGTTGCACAATTCCTATTAATATTTTTTTAGAATTTAATTCAATTCTATCATGGTTAGTCTTTGTTCTAAATGCTCATTATCTTATTTATTTAAATGTTCACATTTATAAATCTGTTCTATGTTTTCTTCTCTCTTGACAAATAATTCCAATACATATTCTTCAATTATTTAATATATTCCTTCTTGCTGTCTTATTTGCTTACCTTCTTTATATGTTAATCCACTTATTATTTTTCCTTCTTTTTCTATTTTACTCAAATATGGTGCTAACTCTTCTTTCTTTGTTTATATTACAAGTTGTTAATTTTAATTTAATTCATTTTATATATTTCTCTTTATTTTTCATAAATGAATTTGTCTTCTCTAATAAGTCTCTAAATGTTTCTTGACTTAATATCTTATATCTCTCTTTTTCTTTTCTTCTCTTCATCCTTATACATTCTAAAAATACTTTTTTTCTATTTTTTCTTTAAAATTAAGCCATGAAACAGCCCACTTTTCATAAAACTCTCTCATAGTCATATGTTTTTTCCATAATTCCACAAGTTCTTTTTTCTCTTCTAAATCGTATTCATTTTCATTACTTCTCTTTATTCCTTTTCCTTTTATTATGCATTCTTCATTTTCCTGTACTTTAACCCATATTGCCACATGACCTGAAAATCCAGCATACTTAATTCCTTTTTTATAGCTTTTAAACTATCAGATATTAAAAACAATCAATGCATGTCCTAATTTTATTCCTTTTATAGGTCCAGTGGTTATTCTTCCATGCACTTAACTTTCCACTTCTCATAATTTCTCTAGCCATTTTAACATCACAATTGCTCTTATTTTTCCTTAAATTACAATTATAATCACCCACAACTATAATGTCCATATTTAAACAAACATATTCAAGAATATTTTTAAACATCATTTCTCTCTCTTTTTTGTTATATATGCATATAAAGCTATAATTCTTCACACATATTTTCCATCTTATATCTATTACCATAGTTCAGCCTAGTTCTACTATAGTTACATCTAATATTTTAATGCTTTCTTGACATATAATGCAAAAATGTGATTTAAAGTGCAAAAATATGGCAATAATGTTTGCCCCTTTCCTTTCTTATGTTCTCTAAGCATTATGTTTTTGAATTTTATTTTCATTTCTTTAACACTTTTCCCTATCAAATTATTTTCTTTCTTACTTTGCACCAGTCAGTTTCTTTCTACTTTTCTTCTCTGTTTCTTTTCCTTGTTACTTTCTTTAACTTCATGTATAACCTCTTTATCAGTTTCATCTTTTTGTACATTTTCTTATATAACATATTCTACTATTACTTTATCCTGTACAACTTCATTTTCATTTTCTTGCACATTCATTTCATATTCTAGCCATGAATGACCAGTATTGCCACATGTTTGCACTTTAAATTACATTTTTGCATTATGCCCTGTTTTACCAGACAAATAACATTTTTTTATTACATTCATTGAGTAAATGATAATTTTTTCCACAAAATAACTTTTTAGTTGACCCCTGTATTTTGGTAGTGATTCTACTATTTCAACTACTTTTTCATCAACCTTCACTTCATTTTCAGTCAAAGATGAATCAGCCATATTTACTTTCTGTTCCTCCTGGCTGCCTTCTCACCTGGACAGGAAACAAAAAGTCAGGATGTGCAACACACAAATCCTTCTCCCAACTATGAAATGTAGGGGAGTTCCCCGATGCCCTGGCAAAATTTCCCGTTTGTAGAAATGCCCCCTCAAGATTCACATGAAAACAGGTCTCTAGCCTTTTGTGATTAACTCGGTCAACAAAGGATAAATAATGAAGTCAGCTATACTTCTATTGGAACCATATTCCTGTTGTATAATTTTAGTTTAAGGCAACATTGCCAAGAGACTAGAGAAAGGCAAATTACATTTGAAGCTGCATTACTAATTGCACAAGGACTTATCTTTTTAAATCAGTTGCACTTTGGGTGCCACAATATGTCTTTAATTCTAAAAATATACATACATATTGTGAAGCAAAGTCATGCCAGGCTAAAAGTGAATGTCTATCAAATGTACTTATGCCAAGTTGAAGGAACCGGAATGTATAATTTTTTTCTATGTTTTTTTCTCTTCTGCCTCTGGCATGTTTATCTGGAATGTATGGTTTCATAGTAATCGCTTTTGTCTGCCCAGCTCTTAAAGGATGAGTGAGGGGCTAGTTTTCAGTCAGGATGGCTCCTTCTTCTTAGATAACAAAAAACAATGAAACAGCCTTGTAATGTAATGGTCATTGAAAAGTATATAATTGTGACTTACTGAAATCTTGATGTTGTACTTATGGACTTGCTGAGAGAACATCCTACAGGTACAGTGTTTCATGTAGCAACTAGCTAGAAAACTTAACTGGAGTTAGATTTTTATGTAAGCATTCTATATGTGTTTACTGCACTTTGTGTTAATTTTCCTTGTGTGTCAATCGACAAATATTTTATGCTGTATCTGTGACATTTTCTTTATTAAGTAAAATCCATTTAATTATCTTCAAGGTATTCTGGCTAATATTTATTTATTTTTTAATAGAAGTGTATTTATGCACTGCTGCACAGCAAAGAATAGGGTAGCAATTTACACTGAGGAATAACAAACTGTAGCCCACATCATCAAGACAGCTGACTAACTGTGAAAGAGATATCAATTGGCAAAAAAAAAAGAGCAGACAGATAACTAAAATTCTCTGACTTTCCTTGGGGTGGTGACAATACTACCAGGACCAGGAGGAAAACTGTGGGGGACTAGAGAGTTCTGCAGCCTTCCTTAGAAATTGTGAACATTTGTGTATGTTTGTGAAAAATAACACTTTGTGTAAATGGCATTTCCAGATAGAGGGTTACTGGGAGACACTGGCTCATGGAAAGAGTGTCATGGCTCTGTAAGTGAATAGCATGAGTCTGATTTGGGTATGGAGGTTGAAGACCCATACCCAGGACAGTAGCATCTATTCTTTCTATGCTCTTGGTGCCAAGATTGCATTTTGTGGATTGTTTATTGAAATACACTGGGTAACAGCATCTACATCTTATCTGAAGGCAATGTTGCCACCAGTTCTTCACACACATCTTATGGAATAGCAATGCAGTGTCATCAAGACTTCAACATTTCATTTCTTTTATATATATATTAAACCTTTTAAACCAAGTCCATTGCAGAGGAAAATAATTTCATTAACATCACTGGTTTATATTATCCAGTATGTGTCCCTCGTGATAAAATAATGCTGCATGTTGGCAGATAGTATGCAAATGTGGAATATGGAGTTGCTTTTGGGTACATGTGCACTATATGTTTCCTTCAAATCATACTGTGAAATAACCTCATTCTCTTAATAACATTAATAATTTATTTGGCAGAGATTCAATGAGTCCAATATGTGGACTAGGTCATATAAGATAGTGGTCACTGATTTTTAGGTTTTAATGTAAGTTTAATATTCTAGGTAGTAGATGCAGTTTTGTGTGCCATACAGGTAGTGTTGGCATGAAGCAGAGCATTCTAATCCCAAGTTTACACGCAGGTTGTAATCTCAAATATATTAATTCATGAAATAACTGACAGAATGGGTATAATTTCTTAATGAACTAAAAAGGAAAAATGCATTTAAAAAGAAGAGCTTATGAAATGTCCTCAAAAAGCGACATGAAGAAACTCATATTTTTTATGCATCCTAAGAAGTCAAGTACTTGGGGAAATGTGTGGAATGAGAAATAACTCAGGCAGCTCTGATGCAATTAATGTTGTGAAGTGATAGGGGAAGTGAGTCGAAAGAACAATGGATGGCACAGGATGAAACTGAAGAGAATGTGGCACAGGAACATGCTGTGGAATCTTATACAGAATGCCCACAGGAAATGGAGAACAAAGAATGTGCCCTCAATTTAGAAAATGATCTAAGAGAAAAGTTGCTTGATTTAGTAGAGATGGACAGACATATTAAGATCAATTAAAGAAATAGACTACAGAAAGTTAATAAAACCCAAAAAGGAAGAAGTTTGATAAAACAAATGAACACAGTAAAATTAGGCTGTTCATAAAGATTCATGTGATATAACAGAAGTAAATAGGATATATTACAGTGCAGCTAAACTGATAACAGATAAAATCTTACCACAAAAACACAAAGCAGTAAAGGAAAGGAAGGTGAGTAATCGTATGCCATCATGGAAGTATCAAATAGAGAAAATTATAAAGCAACTAAGGCAAGAGGTGTCACTCTTAAAATAGTATAGAAGAGGGAACAAATCAAAAAAATACCAAGACCCCTGGATTCACTATCCTTCTGTGCAGGACTAACTTAGCCCTACATGGAAGTGGCCGTTTAGGAGCAGGACGGCAGCGCACCATGCATATTAATGAAGGGGTGCTGCTTGAGCTCCTAATCTTACACAGAGCGTGGAAGAGTGGAGGGGGCATGTCTGAGAGCAGATCTCTCAGAATTTACACACCCCTGCAATGAAGAACAGCAGACAAGTCATAAAAGAATGAACAAGACCGCTCATAGGTGTATGCATACCCCCAGCAGCATCCCCCACGTGTACAAGAGCAATAGTTAAACCAACAAATATAAAGATTTTTTTTTTTTTTTTTTTTTTTTGTATGAAACAGATTAAATTTAACCATAGATGTGCAGGTTTGCCCATCACTTAACTACGGTTGATGCAGCCTAAATGGCAGAAGAGGATAAAAAGCAAGATAAATGCAAATGAAGCAGTACAGCAATAGTATAGTGGGCAGAACATTCGCCTTACAAACAGTCATTCCTAGTTCGAGTCCCACTGCAGTACATTCCATTCTCTATGTCAAATCATTTTATGACCAATATTTTTAGTTGCATAACCTACTAAATAACATATATTTGTGAACTGGAGTACTGCATTAAATGCAGATGTGAGGTGTCAGTGTCATAATGTTGCAATGTCCACAGATAATCACACGTGCCCCATACAGTATATGTACACAGGAATCAGGGATACAAATGGAAGGTAAAATGTGCGATAAATGATAACTCCATACAGCTTCCAAATTCCCCACCTTCCCAAGAACCATTAGACATTACTGTCTAAAGGAGTGAAATGGTAAGTGCGAGTAAGCACTTGTAAGCAAGTGTAAGCACTATTAAGCAGTAGTAAGTGGGAGTAAGCATATTTAAGCAGTAGTAAGTCGGTTTAAGAGCGTTTGCATGGGGGTAAGCAATGTGCACACAGTTTAAGAAATACTGAAGCTAACTTTCTGTAAACATATTTAACCTGGAGTTAGCATTGCTTACCCTCGTGCAAACCCACGCAAATCCGCTTATAATTGCTTAAAAGTGTCTTAATCACACTGTAAGCAACAGCCTCTGTTCTGGCCAGAAACAAAATAAACAGCCTCTGCAGGTTTTGAACCCAGGACCCTGTACACTATACTCACAGTAGGTAAACACTAAGCCATCACAGCAGTACGTAAGACTGAGTTATCACCAAACAAATCCTCACTATAGGAACATCAAACTAAACATGTAAAAGGAATCTATATACAGTCTTATGTTGTATAACCTACTACATGACATTAATATGTGAACTGGAGTACTGCAGTAAGCCCAGATGTGAGGTGTCATTGTAATAAAATGTTGAAGTCCTCTAATAAACACAAGGACTCCATACACTGTACGTACACATGAATCATGGATACCAGACATATATATAGCATGTAATGGATAATAAATCAATGCCAAAAAGCAAATATAATGCAAATTAAATATTAAGCAACACTAAACATTGCACAGCCCAGCTTTGTAGGTATAAGCAATTTGTAGGCCAGCTAACTCAATGTGCCCATTGGTATACCCCTTTAAACAATGCCAACCTTAGGTAAGCAGGTTTGCCCATAGCTTAGCCTTTTCAAAACCATCCAGTCACAGCAAATTTTGGAAATCAGCCCTATTTAAATCAAACAGGTGGGAATACATCTCATAACTGGTTGTAGCTTCACCTTTCAGGGACTATGTTGGGAATGGGAGAGGGTGTGTGCTTTCAGGTGCAGTGCTGGGGCATCCAGGAGTCCAGAGTCGTGGCAGGATTCCTTGTGAAAGACCATAAGCAGAGACTGCTGCAGGGCCAGTACCAGGGTTCACAATATAAAGCAGAAGCTTGGGACCATCTCACCCATGACCTCACCAGTGCCACTGGCATGACCCGAACTAATGAGCAGATCAGGCATCAGTATGCCGACCTGAAGCAGTGAAAGAAGGATCTCTTGGATCAGTGGATCCAAGAGGCTAGGGGGACAGTGGAGGTCCCAGCTGTGTGCAAGTATCACTCCACTACCTGTTTAATATTTGACAGCTTATCTAGATTCTGGATAGATATGGCTAAATATTCTTCTTATGTCCTTCACAGTGGCAAATGAGTGGGCTGCGAACCAGGAGGCCCAAGAATGTCACTTGGAGAGGTTGTGACTCAAGGCAGGTTAGTAATACTCTTGCATGTACTATCATAAAAAATAAATCTAAAAGTATTAGTATGTTAAGTTAATTGCCTGTATAAAACCTGTATTGTGTAAGGCAAGTGCTGCATACACCAGAGAATAGGGCAGGAAGAGTCTCATATATGTTGTATGTAAATAAAAGCATAATAGTATGACAAGAAAGGTCTAACTACTAGACTGCATGTGTTTACTCTGGTATCATATGGTAATGTAGATTTGCAATCACTTAATAGTACTGTTGAATTAGACACTGTTACCCACACTGTGCAACATAAATAAAATGTGTAGAAATGTCTGTATATGACTGGTGTACTCCCAAGAGGTCATATAGTACAACTGAGAGAGACATAGACAGAAAACAGTGAAACAACAGACAACAAAATCCAAATAGCACATGCAACTGCAATGTGAACTGTTGCATTTTAGCACACCCAGCCATGGTTCAAATCCTGGGAGTGGTAGTAGTCTGCATACAGAATCTTACCCCACAACTGTACAGATATGTCCAGAATGTCTAGTAAATTGGCCAATATTTGCTGCCTGTCACTCTGTCTCCCTTGGAAATCAGTGGGATGATCCCAGACGTATAGGCAGCAAACAAGAAATACAACTGATCGTCACACATCTATAAGAACAAACGTGTCACTCTAGCAACTCCCCAAACTGTTATAAGAGTAATAGGCTATGTATGTCCCATCCACACCCCCATGTTGTCAACTGTGACCAGAGTGTGTACAGTAACAGAGTGAGATGTATGTGCATAATACTAATGTGAAATCTGCTAATTTGTGTGGCAACATTCAGGTAGTGCTAGGAAACATTGCTCCCACAGGTCCATGAGATACGAACACTGTGTCCACAAATAAAAGATTGATGCTCTGTACTGATACTCTTTACTTTGGTACTGTATGGCATTGTTATTGTTGCAATTGCTCTGAATAATAAGGTATTACTCATCGCTGTCACCCACACTGTGCTACATAATACAACTGTCTAGGAAATCCTGTATAAGAGTGTTGTAATACAAGGTCAGAATGTAAAACTATAGGAGAATTATAGACATAAATCAGATAAGAGATATACAGCAATATCTATATAGCACCCACAACTGCGATTGACAGTGTTTTCGTTTTAGCAGACACAGCCATGGTCCGAATACTGGGAGTGGAAGTAGGCTGCATACAGAATCATAGCCCACAACTGTGCAGATATGTCCAGATTATCCAGTATATTGGCCCATATTGGCTGCCTATCACCCTGTCCCCCTGGGAAATCAGTGGGATGATCCCAGATGTTTCGGCAGCATACAAGAAATACAACTGATTGTCACACATCTATAAGAACAAACCTGTCACACTAGCAACTCCCCAAAATGTTATGAGAGTAATAAGCCAAGTATGTCCCATGTACACCCCCATGTTGTCAAGCTGTGACCAGAGTGTGTACAGTAACAGAGTGAGATGTATGTGCATAATACTAATGTGGATTCTGGTAATTTGTGGGGCAACATTCAGGTAGTGTTAACAAACATTGCTCTCACAGGTTTGTCAGATATGAACACTGTGCCTAGAAATAAAAGATTGATACCCTGTAATGGTACTGTTTACTCTGGTAGTGTATGGCATTGTGAGTGTTGCAGTTACTCTGAATAATAAGGCATCACTCATCACTGTCACTCACACTGTGCTATGTAATATAACTGTCTAGGAAATCCTGTATGAGTGTTGTAAGTTACTAAAGGTTTAAGAGGGCAATAGTCTAAATATGTCCCAGTTCACCTGCATGTGGTCAAGACATGGCCAGAGTCTGTGCAAAAAGAGATGGACAGGTATGCACATATCATCAACCTGGAATCTGGGAGTATGTGTAGAAACAGTTAGTGTTAACAAACAATTCCACCACAGGTATACCAGGTAAGAGGTGTATACTGCAGGTAAAACTAGTTCATATATACAGTTGTCGACAGCCATACCACTGTCCAAACTAAGGCAATAGAGTAGTGTACTAATACTTGGAAGGTACAGATAACAGCACTGACTAGGAAAGTAATGTGAACTACAGGAATATATTAGTTGTTAATTGACATCCCCCCCCACACCATATCTGCAACAATAAACTAAATACCCAACTCAATTGGTATGTGCTGACTTAACTGTAATGTTGGGACATATGTCCTATTGTTTGATAATTATTTAAATCTGTTTCTATGCATGTGCTATCCTGAAATATTCCAACATTCATAGCATTATGCCATCAATGTACCTGCATGCTGTTGCAATTACCACTGTGGTCCCATATATGCATGTCTTCTGTTTGCTATGCAACTGTTCCTTATCTGGTGTCTGGGTTAATGGGAATATCTATGCATCCTTTTATACCTAACCCTGGAATGTGTTGACTATTACTAACCCACATATGTTTATAAAACATAAACAACATAGCACGTATGGGAATGCGGGTCCCAGCAGACCCACCTGTCCCACATCAGCTGACACTGGCACCAGGCACCAGTATATATGAAGCCCAACCCAGGACCTCCTCGTCCATTGGTCCTGCACCACCTTCAGGTGGAACTGCCTCAAAGGATTGGGCTCCCCCCACTGGAAGCGGGTGTGAACAGGAACCTGTCACCTGTCACCAGGTCCAGGTTGTGGTGCATAGCGAGCTCAAGTGGGAGTTTGGAGATCTGCTACTCCAGCTCGAGGGCCACTTATCACAACTAGAGGGTCGACCTGGCTCTATGACTCAGCACCCAGCACAGCCACCTTCAGGGCTGTGAAGGTGCAATGGTGACTGCCCAAGGGTGGGGATCTCAGTCCCACTGTTTCCACTAGGGGGCTCATGAGCTTCTGATTTCACAACACCCCGCCCATGTGTCATATACTGCCCCCGTATGCATCTTGTCTTGTCTGTTAACCTACCTAACCTACCTTGCCAAATATACCTACTATCCCACCCCAACATCCCACTCTCACCTGAAAAAAAGGGCAATCTGTTCCCCAAAAAAATTCTCGCCCCATACATAGCTGTCCATTTCGCACACATGTCCACTGGACACATGTAATCTGGTCTAATTAGCATCACAACATATTATTGTTGTCCTCACCCCTCTCTCAGGGGTTTGAGTGTCCAAATCTACCTCCAGATTCAGTGTATATGCACAGCTGTTGCTGAAGAAGAAATGGGCAGCTATGGACCTTCCCTACACCCTTCCTACACATCCCTATCTATTTTCCCTACTGCCTTTCCCTCTTTGTTCCCCTTTTTCACCACTATTCTATCAACCCTTTTTACTTTTCTTTTAAAGAAATTAGCGTGGGGGGGGGGTAAGTGGGAGTAAGCACTTTTAAGAATCAGTAAGTGGTTTTAAGCCTGTTTGCGCAAAGGTATGCAATGCCTACACAGGTTAAGCAATTTAGATGCTGAGTATAAGAAACTGAAAGCGGAAGTTAGCAGTGCTTATCTCTGCGCAAACCCGCACAAACCTGCTTACAACTGCTTAAAGGCGCCTTAATCACTCTGTATCCAATGGCCCTTGTTCTGCCCAGCAACAAAATAAACAGCAACTGCAAGTCTCGAACCCAGGACCCTGCACGCCATAGCAATTTAACACTAAGCCATGTCAGATATACATAATCCTGATGTTTTCACATACTATAGATATATATGTCTACATATATATGTCTATAAATATACAGCAATATGTAAGCATAAATATATATCTATATATGTATATACAGACATAATTCTATCGATATAAAACAGAACATAAAAACATATATGACCACATACATCATTAATGGGGATGAGGGGGCCCAAGCAACATACGTCTTGTATGTATAGATATCCCCCTCACAGCCAAACACATCTGCTATGCAATACAATACCAACTGTTGCAAATCCCATACCCAGGACCTGACACAACATGGGCACAAAATGTTAGTACTCCATCCCACCTGTATGATGTCAGGCTGGTATCAG
This sequence comes from Protopterus annectens, assembly GCF_019279795.1. Taxonomy (NCBI): domain Eukaryota; kingdom Metazoa; phylum Chordata; order Ceratodontiformes; family Protopteridae; genus Protopterus; species Protopterus annectens. The sequence continues at coordinate 1,076,216,580 of NC_056725.1, forward strand.
TAACATATAATGCGGTACAGACTGGCTACCATAGGGAATGCAAAATGTTGAAGCAATCAACATTCCTATGATACATATATACACAGACACATATATGCAGATACACACACACACACACACACATATATATATATATATATATATATATATATATATATATATATATACACACACACACACACACACACACATATACATATATATATATATATAGATATATATGTAACTACACATACACACACAGTGATATGTATATGAAGATACATATGTAGAGGGTGCACACAATATAGAACATCCACTATTCCTACAGTTATCAGCTTACCAAATGGACACTGTATGAGCCACCCATACAAATGAAAATTGTTGCCTGAAACATATACCCACAGACAGGTCAAAGGATATAACACCACACACAGGTTTGCATACATGGTAAAGCTTTATTTGTGTACTGTTACAGTTGTATATGCCATTTCATATAGCTGTTTAGACTCTGAAATACATATAAACAGACTAGTGCAACTGTCAAACAGATAAATTAATACAGTATTCTGGAAAGGATTGCATATGTTGCTGTCCAGGCCAAGGCTTTCAAGTAGTACAACAGTAAACACAGACTGGGCCACAGGATAACAATCAATCAACAGTAAGTTATGAAGATGTATAATCCAGCAGCCTCTCCCTATACTCTGTAGACAATCCCTAGGGGGTAAATACCCCAGTTGACACAATGGGATGTATCTGTTACATAACAAGGCATAACTGAAATCATCACAATCACACTGACAAACAGAACAGTCTTTATGGCAGGAAGCAGTAGGCCTGCATTTACCCAAGGTGAATTGTATAGTAATGTACATCCCGATACCTTAAGGCAGCTTACCCCTGATAACACCACATGTTGTAACAGCCTAGGTTAATCATGGTGCACCCCCCCCATAGACTGACATAAAGGGCCATATACCACTGTTACATACACTGGCTTCTGGAATGCATAAGGTCACACATGTATTGTGCAGATGAAGCCCACACATATATCGACCCAACACCACAATATGAGTGGGGGTCACTACAGCAGTGTAATGATGGCAGGAATGGCAGCATGACATACTCACAGGCCACTACGTAACAACTACTGGCAGCATGTCATATGGACAAAGCCTGGTATGTAGGTGGAGGACATAGGCTGGAACACAGGCCCATCTATGAAGTTGTGTTGCCATACACTAAGCAAGTCACTGGTGTTACAGGATTGTCTGCAACATATGCTTAGTCAGGAATATGAAGTCAGAAACACAAATGGATGTAGCCATGTACTGATAGCACTCAAAACCCACACAGCCAGTGATATATCTGACACAAGACCTGTGTGGTGGACAGGCAAAACATAACACGCACACCTCTGGCCATCAAGTGGATAGGCACACAGTTGAGAGCTATGCAGACCAACTGCAGTCCGTGTTAAATTAGTATGTACACACAGACCCTGTAACACTGGTGCTAATGCAATGCTTACAACAACAGTACTCACACTCTCTGTCTGTCGTTCTGGAACCTCATACAAATAAGTAGCTGGCCTGAATGTGCAATTCCTCTTGAAAGAGATTTTGCTACCTGCTGACGGTAACACTGCTGCCTACACACAAGAAGGATGTCCACCATACAGGAAAGTAAAGGGACCACACCCATATGATGTAGGGATTTATAGTAGTGGGTTGCCATGACAGTGGTAATTGGAAGTACTACACAGCTGGCTGCATGCAGGTAGCAAGTGGAGGACACTGACTGGTGCAGAGGCCATCACCTGTTCATGTGCATCACTCACAAAAGCCATGCTGCAATTTATTTCAGGCAGCTCAATACATTTACTGGAGAGAGAGAGAGAGAGATGCAGATGCAAAGAAATAAAGTGAAAGAGAAAAATAATCGTAAACATGCAAAAGCTCCTGAACCACAAGAACACCAGAAAATACAACAAAGGAAGCAGGAGAAGGAGTGAAAAAAAAAACTACTTCCTACAAGAATACTGTCCACAACAGACCTCATCCCCACAACAAGTATGTGAAGAATATATGCATGTAATTGACTGAAGTTCCTGGTCCATAATACTGAGGTAGATGATGTTGAATGATATATATGTGTCAATGGGGTGTTGCTGTTGTAATGATCTTCAGCTGAACAACTGCTATGGACATTAGAGTCTGTCCCGGTGGTTAGTGGGCCATACCCTTCAACTGTGTAGAGCAGCACTGACTGACAAGATGTATGCCAATATAGTGTGTGGTGTGTAATGGAAGGGATGTATATTACTGTGCCCAATAGCTGGTGATGGAAGTAATGCCATTATGATGGATACATGGGTTCCACAGTCCACCACTTGCAGGACACTCATTGTATGTATTGTAGCATGCAGAAATGCCATAAGTGTGTAATAGGTTTACCTGCAATCGGGCCCTACATATACCCCCCTAATGTCAGGTTGTGTCCATACGTGGCACCTGTCTGTGTTGTAGCAAGGCAGAACAGTGCAGCTGTGCAGGAAGGAGTTTTGAGATTGTGGACATGATGTCTGAATGTACCTCATATATAGGTAAGTATATGTGTACACACACACACACACACACACACACACACACACATACACACATATATATATATATATATATATATATATATATATATACACATACATACATACATATAGATATATATCCGCATGTATGTCCACAGATATACAGATGCCCATATGCAGACATATATATAAACACATATATACATCAGATATAGCTACACAAATATAGATATATATCTCTATGCACATGTCTACATATATATAAACGCACACATACATATATGTATGTAAATACATGTCCCCTATGTTACCACCACAGTGCTGCTTGCTATGTGCGAGGGAACAGCACACATAGCAATACACACAGATATATAAAGCTGTCAGTGTGTGCAACATGGATGGGTATGTCACACATGAAGCCTTTGTCGGGACAATATTGCCCTTGTCTGTGAAGTAGGGAATAGGAATATAGGGAAGTATGGCAGGTATAGTTGTGGAGGTGTCCGGGTTGGTAGATATAGAGGACATCCTACAGGAGTGGTATATGACACATGTGGTGGGTAAACATCCTGGATGGTGTGTGTGGTCTGCGATATGGAAGCCCTATGGGCCCCAATATGGACACAATGGGAACAATCCTCTCACCTACTGCTATTCACAATAGCAGTCCATATCCCTAAGGTGTCTGGCCTGGTGGCTGAGCAGAAGGAACATGTGGACCCCGTGAATGTGTACTGGGTGCCTCAAGGTGATGTAGCACATCCCAGATGTGTTTGTGGAGCCTGTTATGGAACAGACCCTGGACATGACCTCGAGGGACAGGATCATGTCTGTGTGTGCCCCCGGGGGGGGGGACAACATCCCCTGAGGTGGTTCCACCTGAAGGTAGTGCTGTACCAGTACAAGAGAAGGTCCCAGGGTGGGTCCCACATGTGATGTGGCCTTGAAACATGGGCAGATGAGTTTGGAGAGGTGGTTCTGCTGGCAAATATTCCCTAAATATGCTATTGTGTCACTGTTATAGAACATATGTGGGTAGTAATAGTCTACACAATCCCTGAACATGTCTAACAGCATGAATAGATATCCCCAATAACACAGTATTTCAGATGTGCAGCAATCACATAGCAAGCATACCACAGGCATATATGGAACCATAGTGGCCCTGACAATGGCATGCAGGTGAATAGTCTGTAACAGGCCAGCAATTATAGTGTTCACACAGGGAACATGGCTACAAGCACATAGCACAATGTGTGGTACAATACAATATCTGTCCCACTGGTAGGCAAGCTGTAGCCATACCAATTGAGTTGTGTGTATAGTTTGTTGTCACTGATATGGTAGGGGGATGGCAGAGATGTGTAATAAGAACTGTGGTAAACTTTCTGAATGAGTTGCTCAGACCTGTTTCCATCCTTATGTCTTTCAGGCAAGATGTCACATGGACGGCACCCTGCTTATTCAGCTGCTGAAAATGAAATAATGCTGAACTATCTAATCCAGCACTAGCCTGTCCTGTTTGGCCAGGATGCCCTTGAGCAGCAGGAGCAGACCACCCTATGGAATGACTTAGTGCACAGGGTCAATGATGTTGGACTGCACAACCACAGTTATGAACAGGTTCTGTATCATTGTTCTGTCCTGCTTCTCAATGCCATCGGTGTGCTGCTGCAGTCCGTGGGGATAACCTTGCAATGGGGGGCCATGCTACCCATCCCCCCTGACACGTGTTGAGGAGCTCCTCGAAAGCCTTGTGGCACCTGCCTGTCTGCACAGCCAACAACTGTTAGACACCATTGTGGAGGTGGGTGCTACCCACACACCAGCTGAGGAGTGTGCAGGTAAGGCCAAAAGGCACATCAGTAGACCACTGTTGTGTATGCATCTGCATCATTACAAGTAAATCATGCATATCTGACATCTCATATATATAGTTTGTTGCTGCACAGCAGTAATAAACAGATGTGCATACATGGTAGTATTGTGGACATGTACTGTTGATGTACTGTAATGCTACACCCACCCTGTAGCAATGCCACAGGCGTGGCCACTGACTTCACATCTCTCACCCTTCTTATGTAGGTCCCTCCAGTGTACCACCAAGGCAGCAGCATGTAGCTGGTGAGTACGGTTTATGTTGATGCTTGCCAATACACTGGGCATGTAATGGCTATTGTATATTCCATACACACATATAACACACCTACCTAGAATGCATGCTGTACATGTGCATGTATTGTTGCTGGTAAATGCACAGCATCAAAGTGGTGACCATGATTGGGTATTGGAAGGGTATATCAGACACCTGAAAAATAACTAACTTCCTGTCATTGTGGAATGTGTCCAGAGGGATTAACATAATGATGGGAGACATGGCCTATAGCAGAGACATGTGTGAAACATCACCTGTATACAGTGCAACAACAGTATATATACCAGTAGTACAATGGCAACTGTTACAGATTTACACTATGGCATAACGTATTACTGTGGTCCACATTATTAGCTGGGACTAAGCTGTAACATGTAGTGTTCAGTGCATGGGACACTGCAAACTGACACATGTGTAGGCTTACTTGTCAAGCATCTGAAAAAAGGCTGAAGGTGGGGAGGGGGTGTCAGCATGACACACCAGTGCACTGCAGCAGGGATCCTAAGGATGCTAAGAATGGCTGTATCTGCACAAGTCAGGTACAGGAACTGTGACAGATGTAACCCTACCCCCACAGCAATAGTGACGGCAGTGTGTGAGCACCAAGGGATGTGCACATGAGTAGGCCTTGCAATCATGCAGATTTAGGGGACATGCTTAAGGCAGACTGAACATACACTGGCAAATGCAGATGGTCCATGCTAGTATACCCATGCCGGGAGTAGTGATTGCTGAAGTACACCTAACAATAGGTGCAACAAACCCTCATGATAAGGGTGTGCACACATATGCACACACAGAGTGTATGCATCATGGTCAGCATCTACACACCTAACACATTCTGTAGACACTGCATGTGAATGTACAGGACATATGTCACATATCGGGCACATATACTGTTAATATATGCGGTGATGTTGTCCCATGGTGGATCAAGGAAGGATGCGTCATATCAATAAGGATGTGTACACTCCCCATAGCCATGGTATGGTCTGACAGTTATCAGTGTAATAGTATTGTATTGGTCATACATGGTCCGCTGATATTGAGATCTGTAAACCAGACATCAGGCATTCACAAATGACACCTGTCCACATATCATCCCACATATGTGTTGCTGAAAAACATAGGGGCTGTGAGCATTAGAACTGACATAACTGACACTGTACTACACATTCAGCAGTGGATTGTACACCTGTGAGGTTTGGTGCACAGTACATGGCATGGTGCAGAACAGGTGCACAGCAATACTGTGCACATGGGTGCAGTGGTATACAGGGGAAAGGGCATCACCTACTAACACAGCACATGCATCACACACGTATACTGTTGCTAGCATGGATTGACTATAACTGCACTGCATGCTTTTGTGTACCATATGTTATGCATGTTGACAGATTGGTAATAGGAGGACTGTGTGTACTATCTTTGTGCAACCTCACCTGTGTGTGTGTGTGTGTGTGTGTGTGTGTGTGTGTGTGTGTGTGTGTGTCAGTGGGTGGTTATTTTGTCTGTAGGGTCACGCTGTTGAAGTGGAGGGAGGTTGATGCATGTAGGATGAGTGTGTGCATGTGTGTGGTTTTGTGTGGGTGTCCATGTAAGCACGTGTGTGATTGTGGGATTGTTCATAGAGCAGTACTTCACTTTGGGATCGTACAGTACAAGGACATGGACTGACACATGACACACCAGGAATACTTGTCATGTATGTAATCACAGGACAGCTGATAGTATAATAAGTTTTGTAGCATGGACCATTCATTGGGAGGGAAGGTAGACACCCAGTATACCCTTAATATTGCATTCAGCAGAGAGGTGACCGACAACCCACATATGCAGCACTACAGATGCATTGGGGAATTAATAGACAACACCAGGGAGTGTATCCATATATTATAGTTGATTGAGCAGCATATCTGGCATGTACTGAGCAATACTTACACATGGCACTCCAGTGCATGAAATTATGGAGTGAACATAAGCCCTCACATATAGGGGCCATGCTCTCGATGTCCACACATACACAGGGTGAACACTGAATGACAGCAGTGAGGCCATGTAAATCCACTCCACACAGGTCAGGGTGGTAATGTAGTAAGAGGTCTTGTGTTGTGATCATTTGTCTGGGCATTTAGAGGAATTATATGTTAATGAGTGGTATTAATGAGTGTATGTTATCAAGTGTGATGCAGGATGGAAAACACATGGGAATAAACGTGGGACTGTCTGTAAAGTCACAGGTAGGTATTAAGGTGGTGTGTGTGTGTGTGTGTGTGTGTGTGTGTGTGTGTGTGTGTGTGTGTGTGTGTACTGTGAAATGCTGTACAGGTCTTACAGTGTGTTTCTTGTTTTCCCCCACAGGTGGCGAGGTGGGTCTGGGTCCCTCCTGCATGCAATCTGATGTTTTGTCCATACAAACACCGAATATGATGAGGCACAGGTGGGGTTATCCGGGGCCAAAACAGCGCTATCATTTGACATCCCCCTTTTACCCACCCCAACCTCACACACAGTTTCAGTGCTTATACATATCCCATCACTAGTGGCCATAGCGGAGGGACAACTGGCAGTTGGTGGCATTGCAAGGAGAGTCTGGTATCCATGCCTGTTGTATCTGGTCACAGCAGGTATAGCCAGATGTCTGGCAGGGCACCACATAGGCAGATGTCCCAGGGTCCTATGGTAGTGTCGCTGGTCATCATGCCCCTGGCAGACAGTCCACAATTGGTATCACCAGGCTTATGTTTCAGGCTGTCATGGCAGTGCAGGCACATATGGAACTGTACAACAGACAGGGCCTGAGGCTGTAGAGGGCTGCTCTCACATCTGCAAGGGACAACTTCTATGAACTATCTGGTGCCTTCCATACTTATACTGAGCTCATGGATAGACAGTTTGGTGAGATGATGGGCCTCATCGACCATGGTTTTTCCATGCTTGAACATGTGGTGGGAGTGCGGCGACGGCCGCATGGGCATAGGCCAGCAACATCAATAGCTGGGGTCAATGTGGATGGGCTAGGACACCAAGGCACTCCATCAGTGCCAATACCAGCCAAAGCACTGTGGGGGGGGTGCTGTCCACACCATAGCAGGCTACGAGCACGTGGTCCTGGCCAGTCCCAGGAAGGACCTGGTTTCACTGGACATCTGTCATCATCAGGGGAGAGTAGCACATCAAGGCCTGTACCTGGACATGCCCATGGACCCTTAGCAGGCACAGTCCATGTGTCCATGGCCGGAGGCAGTGAACTGTACAGTGACATGTGGAACTGGACCTGGGATGTCTGGCCCATGTTGTGTACACAGATTGTTATCATTAGATGTGCCAATCCTGGCCTCATGTGTTGGGAACTGGTAATGGACAGCAGGTTGATCCTGCACCTACATTGATAGCATGATACAGGTATGCCCTGTTGTCAGTGGCATCTGTCCATACAGGGCATGTGTTTGAGGCATGGTATATCCTTTGTGGGTCACATGTGATGGCACCACAGGTGTTGCAAGTGTCTAGTGGGAAACATAGTGAAGATGCACTGTTTGCATGTACATGCCTATTGTACTGATGGGCAGGGTGCCATGCCCTCTGTAGTCCACTGCAATCACAACATGGTTGCTATCTGTGGGCAATATGCAGGGTACTACCAACATAGTGGTTGTTGCCTAGGCAAGTGTGTTTGTGTATAATACATGGGTTGAGATTGCTCTCTGGGTAATGCAAGGGTTGCTAACTTTGCCAGACCTTGATGTCACATGTATGGGTATGGATTGGCTCCCCAGCCTCTCAGCTATTTCACATTTATTATCCTTGTAAGGTGGACATTGTGACATATAATAGGGCCACCATATAAGAAATTTGCAAAACCTGCTCCACAATGAGTCCAGTTGCTGCACACTCACAGCCACCTCCACACAGGATACGAATGACATGCACACACACACACACACACACACACACACACACACACACACACACACACACACACACACACACACACACACACACACACACACACACACACACACACACACACTTGCCATGTTTGGGATTAGAACTCCTACCTCACTAGTTCATTACACTACAGCATTACGCAGTTATAGGACATGCTAGAGAGATTACGGGAGTACTCCTTCCACAAAGGGGTATTTCACTGGGGATGACATCAGCAGGCTTTCCAAAGAAGGTCAGTGGAGTTTGTAGTGACTATAAATGGCCTCAAAAGCATTTCACCCTACAAAGGCAAAGAAACACACACACAAACATCCACACTTGTCATGTGTGGGAACAGAACCCTTTCCAATGTACTATATCACACTACAGCATTACGCTGTTATAGGACACACCATGGAGATTTCTGGGCTATTGCTTTCCCAAAGGTGTATTTCACTGAGAATATCAGCAGGCTTGCCAAAGTAGGGCATTGGAGGATGTAGTGACTGTGAATGGCCTCAAAAGCATTGCACCCTACACAGTCACAGAAACACACACACACAAACATCCACACTTGCCATGTCTGGAAATAGAACCCCTACCAAGCTATTATATCACACCACATTATTATGCTGTTGTAGGACACACCACAGTGATTACTGGGTTACCTCTTTCCCAAAGGTGTATTTCAAAGTGAATGACATCAGCAGCCTTGCCGAAGTAGGGCATTTGAATTGTAGTGGGTGTGACTAGCCTAAAAAGCATTGCTCCCTACACACAGACACTCAGACACACACACACACACACACACACACACACACACACACACACACACACACACAGTTGCCATGTCTGGGATTAGCACTCCTATCTAACTAGTTTATCACACTATAGCATTACGCAGTTCTAAAACATGCCACAGAGATTACTGGGCTACTTCTTTCCCAAAGGTGTATTTCAAAGTGAATGACATCAGCAACCATGCCAAAGTAGGGCATTTGAGTTGTAGTGAGTGTGACTAGCCTAAAAAGCATTGCTCTCTACACAGACAGAGGCACACACACACACAATTGCCATGTCTAAGATTAGAACTCCTACCTAACTAGGTTGTCACACTACAGCATTACGCAGTTATAGGATGTGCCACAGAGATTATTGGACTACTCCTTTCCCAAAGGTGTATTTCAAAGTGAATGACATCAGCAGGCTTATCATAATAAGGCTATGGGGAGGGCAGTGTGTGTGCATGGGCCTTAACCCATTCATCTAGAGGTAGACACACCACACTCAGGCACATACAGGTTTATATTCCACAGGTACGTGTATACAACTGCTAGATGACTACTGCCTTGTACAGTCATGTTGCACAGCTAGCACTTGCACCACAGAGTCTGTAATACTGAGGGATACCAGTGGCTAATTTCTACAGTGAGTGACATTTATACATTATGTGTTTGTAGTTATCTGGCTGTGTGCTGGGTGGGACAGGCCTCATAATGGAAGGCTCTATGTCATTGTCACTCTTCCACACATCTATGTATGTGTACTTTTGGTATATTATAGTGTGTTGTCTGGATATAGGTGTGTATTCCTATCCAATGTGTGTGCAAAGCATGACTGGTGCATACTGAGGAGTGTATGCACTAACATCTGCAACTGTCAGATATGTGTGGTCTACTGTTGTTGGCAGATGTGGGCTTCATTTAAGTGTGGGAGCATGCCCAGTATGACCATTCAGTATGTTGTTGTCCGACATTGCCTTCATTTCTCTAAGTGTGTGAGCATGCCCAGTATGCCGTTCTGTATTGAATGTTTGGATCCATTCCAGGTAGTTTGTAATCCAGTGCAGACCTTTGTGTTCTACACCTACAGGTAGCAAACTGTTTCTGCAAGATATCTGTAGATCATTTGATAATATGGGGTCAAACTGTGCAAGGGATAGTGTGTACTGTAGGTGATTGTGTCTGTGCTGCTTCTGCTACATGGTGCTGGTGTCAGCAGAGATATTCAGACATGTGTACTGTTATACACTGTGATGTTTTATGTCATCAAGTACTGACAGGTGGACATTTTTGCTCACAGTGATGTCTTGGGGAACACATGGTGAATGCAGCTGTGTCCAGTATTGTGGTCAAACCCCTACATACTCATGGAAAGTTATGCCATTCTGGAGGGGGAGTTGCAGACACTTGCTGCTGTGTCTGTGTATCCACTTCAGCACCTTGGTACAGTGCTGGCAGAGGATGCCATACTTGTACATCCATCAACATGACAGTATGGCCTTATCTTGATGTGGCAATACCTCATAGCTGTACAGATTCACACAGGTTACCCAGAGGCAGGGGTCATAAGTCAGGACATTACCACTATTGTGGTGTAAGGGCAGGTTTGTAGCTACCCCATTTTTGCGTTTGCAGCCAAGGATAGTATGTGCACATGGCTGTGTGTCGGATCTTGCACATTCCATGCTACCCATGCTCCCACCCCCTCTCTATTATTCTATCCTCTTCCATACATTATGCATACATTCTCTGATACTTTATTTATAGTTATCACCTCATCACAGCTGTGTTTTGGTGTTAGTCCAGAGTTCATGCAGTGGAACATGGTGGACATGTTACTGTGGTTTGTCCACATGGCCATGCCTGTGGCTTATGTGGAGTGTGTTATGTTGTTATTTGGGTGTTCATGGCATAGCATACATTGGCAGTACGGGTGAGACGCAGTCCTTTGGCAGAGGCCTGTAGGCCAGTTGGTGGTAATGCAGGCCAGCTGTTGCAGGTCGTTGCATTCTGTCAGTCCTACAGTCCCAGACTGCCATACAGTGCATTCCCCTGGGGTGACAGGGTAGGTGTGCTAGGTGTTCATTCCAATACTTTCTATCAGTATTGATCAGGTGGTGTGGATGAAGGCAGGGTGCTACTTACAGCTAAGGATACACCTGCATGGGACACCTGCACTGCATGCTGCATTGTTTTGCTATTGCCATACACGGGTTGGGGTAATATTGTACCCATTCCCAACAGCAGGGATACAACCAGAGAGGTACCTGTGGATGGTGTTTGGGTGAGCTTGGTGCATGTGTGCTATGGACACTACTTGCATCTGACTCAAAGATATGCATGGGGCATTCCAGTTATGCTGGCTTGTGCAGGGACATCAGCCTTTTCCCAATATATCGGTCTTATCACCTTTGCGATCTGCAAGTGTTCGGTCAGATGACATCAGTATTCCCTACTACAAGCCCAGATAATGTGATGCTTACCTGTATGTACAATTCCAAGGGTGTGTCCATTTCACATTATATGCTGCATGTCTGGGGTATGTTTCCCTATGTACTGCTTGTATATCTAGCCCAACAGTCATGCCATGTCCATCTTTCAGATGGTGACACATATTACCACCATATATTTACAATGCCTTACTGCTAGCATCTGTTTTACTAGGGAGAGCTGTCTTTGGCACTGCAGTTGTGAGGACCTAGCCCTGTCATTGGCAGTAGTGGGCAGTGGCCACCAGGTCATACCTCAACATGCATACATACTGACCAGTCTCACACAATATGAAACACACACCAACCTAACACATGCATGCCTGCATATTTTACAAATGCTAAAATCTATCCTGCTACCTTGGCCAACTCAAGTCATCTGTGCTCCACTGGTATTATACCTACACATACATGTTACTACATGTCTACATCAGATTGGAGGGGGGGGCACACCTGTCTGTTACTATATTTCTACATAGGATTGGGGAGGCCCTGACTTTTACAACGTGTGTACATCGGATTGGGGGGAACACAAGACTGTTACTACATTTCTAAGTAGGATTGCGTGGGGCACACCTGACTGTTACTACATTTATACTTCGGATTGGGGGCACACCTAATGGTTTCTACATTTCTACATAGGATTGGGGGGCACAGCTGACTGTTACTACGGTTCTACTTAGGATTGGGGGCACACCTGACTGTTTCTACATTTCTACATCAGATTGGGGGTAACACCTGACTGTTACTACATTTCTACATAGGATTGAGGGGGGCACACCTGACTCTTTCTACATTTCTACACAGGATTGGGGAGGGGGCACACCTGACTGCTTCTACATTTCTAAACCGGATTGGTTGGCACACCTGACTGTTTCTACATTTCTACACAAGATTGGGGGAGAACACCTGACTGTTTCTACATTTCTACAGAGGATTGGGGGGCACACCTGACTGTTTCTACATGTCTACACAGGATTGAGGGGGGAACACCTGACTGTTTCTACATTCCTACACAGGATTGGGGGCATACCTGACTGTTTCTACATTTCTACACTGGATTGGGGCAGGCACACCAGATTGTTACTACATTTCTAAGTAGGATTGGGGGGCACACCTGACTGTTTTTACATTTCTTCATAGGATTGGAGGGCACACCTGACTGTTACTACATTTCTACATAGGATTGGGGGGCACACCTAACTGTTACTACATTTCTACATAGGACTGGGGGACACACCTGACTGTTTCTAAATTTCTACACAGGATTGGGGGGACACACCTGACTGTTCCTACATTTGTACACTGGATTGGGGGAGGGGACACACCTGACTGTTTCTACATTTCTACACAGGCTTGGAGGGGCACACTTGACTGTTTCGACATTTTTACATAGGATTTTTACACCTGACACTTGTACAAACTTGCTATGACTGTACTGATATGTCAGGTACTCCATTTCATTCTGCATTTTAACCTATCATGCTGACTAGAGGCATATCAGTGTACTACAGTTCTAAGGTTTGATTGACCTACATATCTGTTTCTGACATCCAACCCTTCAGAACTAACATCTGACTGCCTGACCTGCTGTAGTGTGCCTGTGTAGGCCTGGGGGGAGGTTACCCATAGCCATTATTTAGAGACCTTAGCACAGCCTTTGTTTGTGTTTCTCTACACCTGTCCTGCTGGCTGAGACTGTTGTTGGGTATGTGAACCTCCCTGACTGGCATGTGTGAGCCATATGGACACACATGTGGCCCAGCACATTTCCTACAGTGGGTTTTGTCGCCATGTGTAGTACTGACTACAATAGTGAAACCAGTAATTTTTACAGATCTCATGCTGCCACGATAGGTGTCTGCTATCTGCTGGTATCCCATTCAGCCACCCATTTCCCTTGCATGCTCACACCCATACCATAGATACAAGTAACAACACATATTACTCCATTTGGCAGTTGGTAAGGAGAGTGACTTACCTTGTGGGTGTGCCAGTATTAAGTATGGTGCTGGAGGGCTGCCTATGTCGGATGCACATAGTACACTCATTATACATGGTTGAGCACAGGTAGTGTCATGTTTGGCATCCCTTTTACTATATGTGTGAGTCAGAGAGTGGTATCATTCACTGGGTCCCTCCTGTGTCAGTGTATGAGTTATGCGGTGCCTCTTTGCCAAGGCCAGGGCATACTGGGCATGCTTCCTTCTTTTTACTGGGGCAGGCTCAGTTTGTTCCTCCTCTGAGTTACTCTGTGCCTGTGCAGGCCTTGGCATTGGTGGGGGTCTGTGTGGCCCTGCCCCATGCTGTTCCTGCTGCAGCTGTTTCCACAGGATCATATTGTGTAGTATGTTACACACAATGACAATTTGAGTACATGTAGCTGGGGATTACTGCAAGGCTCCAGCAGATGTGATCAGGCACTGGAACTGTGACTTGAGCATCCCAAACACATGCTCTATTACAACTCTGGTCTGTGCTTGTCCCTCATTAAGGGGTTCTTGTTTAGGTGTGTGTGCATTTCTGATGGGTGTCATCAGCCATGGCTCCAGTGCATAACCAGCATCCCCCACTAGGTGACTATAAGAGATGTCCCCACTGGCAAATCTTTAGTACAGCTGCATCAGATGCCAGATGTGGGAATCGTGATAGCTTCCAGGACAGCCAGCACACACATTCATTATAATGACCTGGGCATCGCACATGACCTGGCAGTTGATGGAGAGGAAGCCCTTGTGGTTGATGTAGACCCTACACCGCTCACCAGGAGGTGCTTTGATTCATATGTGCATGCAGTCTATAGCACCCACTACCTCAGGGTATTATGCTATTTGGTGAAAGAGATGCATATTGCTAGCCAATGCCTCATGCGTGTTGGGGAAATATACATGCTCACTGGCATGTGCTGATTTGGCATCCAGGAACTGATGGAGTACCCTGGATGATGACGACTGTGAGATCCTCATGATATCCCCAGTTGGCCATTGGAAGGCACCTGTAGCTAGTATTCTTAGGCCTACAAATACCTTGGTATCCAATGAGATGAGCTTCCCTCTGTTAATTCTGTGTGTGAGGCATGACCAGCACAGCTCAACAATTTGCTGTAGGAGGTTCCTGCCCACCATATACCGCTCCACTATCTCCAGCTCATGTAGCCCCTGATAGGTTACTCTGGGTCTGTACACTCTTCTCCGTCTCCTCACTGTGGGTTGGTCAACAGCATTCTCATCCTCACCACCCTCAGCCTCTTCCACATATTGATGTATGATAGCTATTGCAGCACCTATCATTTTGTTGTTTTTGTTTGTTAAAATTTCACCGCTTGTATACACCGGTGGTGTAGAGTATGTGGGAAAAAACAGAGGGAAAGGTGTTTGCATAGTTTATAGTAGTGTTCTGGGCTGGGATGGTCTGCTGCCTGTGTAATTCGCTGATTCTGATACATTTCACCTGCCAGCTATGCTAGTTCTCCTAGATTACCTTTTTACTGATGTTTTCCCTTCCCATTGCCTTCCTGTTTAAGCCAGGGAGCTCATCGCACAAATACAGTGCTCAAATGTGCACAGAGCTTCTATTTCCTGGTTTACTTTTTTTTTTCCATTAAAACCCGGTGCACGGTGCGCACACCCACTTAGGCAATGTAAAGAGTGCTAGGCAACCTCAGACACACACCCTTGCTTAGGTCTGCTAAGCTAAGGGCAAACCCGAGCCACAGGACTCCAGTCTGCTTACAGTATGCCTGACACCCCCCCCTCCCATGATGTCAGTTAACTCCTAAGCTTGCACCAAGCTATTCCTGCTTTTACACTGTTGGGTGCTGACGAGCATGCAGGGGAAATCTGGGATTCAGTATCATTCCCTTCATTTGCATAGGATTGCCTGATGATGCATAGTTACAGGTCCCACACTGAGCCTCCCTCCTTAGCAACCATTATTCACTGGCCATGTTGTCTTCTGCCTGCCATTGAGTATAATGGCAAAATAGTGATTTTGGTTAGAATGCTTATTTTAGGATTTTTATTTTATTTTTTGCCTGAGCCCATTTGCGTACCACTGCCCTACACTTGAACAGCTGAGATTGGCTAAAAAAAATAAAAGTTAATTTTTTTTTTATTTTTGCAATGGTGTTTCATGCCAATTGCCATATATTTGGTCAATGGCATGCTTTCTACATAATATCCACCCTTTATTTGGAGCTGTCATGGCTCCATTTTTTAGTTTGCAGAAATGTACTCGGTTACTAACCGAGTACATTTCTGCAGATTACACTAGTCCTGCATGGCCGGCTTCCAGCTAATTGGATCACAAATTCACCTCATTTGGATGGATTTCACCTGCAAATAGGGTCATTTGCAAATAGGAGCGAGTCCGTGCAGGACTAGTGCAGGAGCGCTCGTGCACGTCCCTACAGCTTATTCCTGGATTGCACGGCAGACATATTGCCTGCTGAGGCTCCTGCACTAGTCCTGCACACTGTGCATGGCTTGCAGAATCCAGGATAGAGAGATAGATGTGATAAGAGCAATGTGCTGTATCAGAACAGGTCAGGCTCTATCGTGCACTATTGCAAATAATAAACCAAAAATATCAGCACAGGTAGAAAAACTTAAAACATATGCAGATAAATACAAAGGGAAAGTACAAAATAAGCAATTTGCTGATGGCTCAAAAAAGTTTTCTAGAGAATTGGGAAACAAGACAAAAGGAATTTAAATGCCAACAAAAAAAGAAGAAATAAATACATTTTGGAGAAATATCTATTAAGATCTTGTGGAACATAACAAAGATGCTCAATGGATAGAAGAAGTAAAAGAAAGAATAAGAAGATCAAATGTACAGAATATAAAATGGGATGAAGTAACAGCCAGATTGATTGAAACAAAGTTAAGAAAAAGCTCCTAACTAGAAAGCCCCAGGCCCAAATGCAGTACCTAACTTCTGGCTAAAAGTACTAACATCTTTACCTGCAGATTTAGCCATGAGCAATAATTATTTGTATGCAATCTCTGAAGAGACACCAGCCTGGTAAACAACAGGAAAAACAATGCCCCCACTTAAGAATGAACCTGCAAACTAGCCTAAAAACTAGAGACCAGTAACTTGCCTTCTGACAGCGTATAAATTATACTCTGGAACTGATGCCAAAAGAGTTTATAGTCAGTAAGAAGAAAACTCAATCATAGCAATAGAACAAAAGGGTAACAAAAGAAAGTAATGAAACAAAGGTTCATTTGTTGTTAAATAAAGTCATACCCCAGGATTTAATAAAGTTCATGTCGGCAGACTGTAGAACCTACCTGGAATATATCCATGTCCACAGCCGTGGTTTTCCCTTGGCAGGACACTATACATATTAATTATGGTGTGCGCCTAAGGGGGGGGGGAGGGCACAGCAACACAGGCAATGAATCTGTGTAATACTGATGGCACAGCCACATACCTTTTGGCCTGTTAACCTTGACTGAAAGGTTTACAAGACATTTTATTTCAGTAAACTGGATTTATCCTACATTTTTTTTTTTTTTTTTTTTACATTTATGTGCTTGTTTGTGCGGTGCAGCATGTTGTTTAGCTGTGCTTAGTATTGTACATCTATACATCAGACATCCATTAGACATCTAAAAATAGAAACCGGATGCATTCAATTTTAACTTTTTTTATTTTTATGTGCTTGTTTGAGAGATGTGCAGCATTATTTAGCTATGCTTAGCACTGTACACTCATGCATGAGATATCCGCGAGACATCTAAAAATAGAAACTGGATATGTTCAATTTCAATTTCTTTTTTATGTGCTTGTTTGCACAATGTATTTTAGCTATGCCTAGTGCAGCGTACGTATGCATTACACATCCAGTAGACAGCTAAAAATAGAAACCAGATGCCTTCTATTGTTGTAGTTCTGCAATGCTTAGCAGCACACAAACCAGCTTAAAGGCACCTTCACAGTATATATGAAGATATACAAGTTCCATTCACTATCCCAGTTGCTAGATAGGTTAAGTCATGACATACAGTGTCGTAGGTCCTGGATTCAAGTCCTGGGGAGTAATATGTTTTACATATACAGCTGTGAAACTGTGTCAGGTGACTGAAACATCGGTTGACTTTAAATTAAATAATTGTTACATTTAGAAAAGCTGCATGATGCGAAGCAGCATTTAAACATGGCCAACAGTCTTTTCCTGTTTGTGTGTTGCTAAGCTTCATTTAAACATGGGTTGTGTGAGTTTGCCGGATGCTAAGCTATGCAGCGTGCTTTTGAAAGTTACAATATGATGTGCAAGGGTGGGAATCCAGCCTTTTTAAAGGCCAATAGACAGGAATTCCACATTATTCCTTGGAGCCTGACCTTGACTGTGGGTATGTTTAGGGCCATCTTAGAGGCACAGGCACATTCAGAAATGAAATCACAACAAATTCTTAGGGTTACAGATGCAGCATAGTCTGACATCTGTGACTGCCTCCACTGTGTTGCTGATACTCTGGAAAGGTTGACTGACACAGTGGAAAGAGGTAAGTCTGAGAGAGACCGCACACTATCTGTCTTGGAACACATGTTGTCTGTGATGGAACATCTCACTGGAGTTGAGAGTCGGCCTCATAGGTATAGGTCAGCAACTACATCTGCTGAGAGTCAATGTGGCCATACACAGTTATGCTCCCATAGTGGTAGCATATTCATCCCTCCAGAGGGGAGTGTACTGCCCACACCAAGAAGCAGAAGGCCATGGGCTTAGGGTCCTGGGCAATCCCATGGAGGACACTTTCCCAGCAGACATCAGTCATCCTCAGGTAGTAGCATAGCATCTGACCTTGGGTATGGAGGTGGCAGTGCAACTTCCTGTTCTCATGTTCGGGGGTGGAGCAATGGACTGTCAGCTCTACCATGCACAGCTCACAGCTGTCCAACATACAGACATATAGGGCTAGCACTGAGCTTGGCTGTGTTCCTGCAGACACCCACACACCACTGTCACATTGAGGGTACCTATAGACACACAAGCAACATTTCCATGGTCCATATTGCCTGCTTCCCCTCCTGACTCACTCACATGCTTGCCAACCTATTGGGTCAGCCTAGGCCTCCTGCATCCCCACAGAATACCCTGTGCAAGTGATGACAACTATGCCACATCTCTATCATCTTTCTCATGGATGAAGGGAACTAAAGCTTTGTGACTGATGTACAGGGTGACCATCTACATTAATATGAATTAGTTTCATCCATTGTTGCTGTAGATGTGCTACTTGTACTCATCATTTGCACATACTGCACTTTGTCATTTAGAATGTGTATAGCATAATTTGTGTACAGGGTGGCCACGGTGGTGCAGCGGTTAGCATTGCTGCCTCACAGCAAGAGGTTAATTGGTTCGATCCTCGGCTGGGGTGCCTTCTGTGCAGAGTCTGCATGTCCTCCCTGTGGTCACGTGGGTTTCCTCCCAGTGCTACAGCTTCCTCCCACATCCCAAAGATATGCTGTAGGTGGATTGGATACACTAAATTAGCCCTACATGTGAGTGCATGTGCGTGTGCCTTCCATGGAAGATTGAGTGCCAGGCTGGCAACTCGACACCATCAAACTCCACTGCCAATCATGAGTGGACAGGCGATCCACTGTGGCAACCCCTAACCTGGAAAAAGCCAAAAGACAATGGAAGCTGTTGTAAGGGCTGTGGAGTCACACAATGAAATGTGTCTCGTGGAAATGTTTACATTTAACTTTCAGGATTGTGTTGAAGACACTGATGGGTACACATCTACAAACAACCCATCAGTGTCAGAGTACAGGACTGAATGTCAGCACAGGAGAGAAACATCATCACAGAGGTAATACATTATAGGTTCATGGGTCCATAGGTTTATTGGTGTTTACTAGGCTAACGAACACAAGAGCATCTTTAAGCCCAGCCATTAATCACAAATATCTGACAAGGTCTGATACCCTTGATAAGTGTACGCAGGGTTTTAGGAGGTGAAACACTTACAAGCAGGGGTCCGGGAGATGAAACATCTACAGTTTCATTGTGTCCATTACAAACATAGGTCCTAAAACAGGGATGCTTGTCCTGTTACCCATCCAATTGTGTAACTTGCATTTGATTTGCATTACGATGGAACTCTGCTTCACATGGTTGGGTAGCCTGTTCCATATAGGGCATAGTCTCTGGGATACATAGCTGTCTCTCCAGCATGTCCTATTTAAACCACAGGCAAGGTGTAGGTCTGTAGATTGGGTAATTCTGGTGCTAGTTGTTTTGTGGATATGCAAGTGGTTCACAGTGGGGTCTGACAATGCCCTGGAGTGGATGACTTCCCAAAGCACAGTATTGTGCATTTCTTGGCATTTATTGTTACTTCATGGCTCTGACACCAGTTGAATGTTCACAGTGGAGTCTGACAATGCCCTGTATGGCAGGCATACATCTCCACTCCAAAGGCTGTATGACACAGAATACAAGGATAAGGCCTTGATGCAGTCTGCATAGGACATTTTATGTATGCCCTGTGTTGTCTTAGTGAGGAACCTGTGTATACGTTCCAACTGTGGGATGTGCCTGGCTAGGTGCATACCAAAGGTGGCATTGCACTCAATGATAGGCCTGATGAATGCAGAATACATTGCAACAATGACTTCCTTGGACCTACATGCCATACATTTGTTAATAAGTTATGCAACATAGAATGATTTCCCCAATACTTTGGACATGTGACAGTCAAAGGCTAGATCACTATCTATCTGTGTCCCTAAGTCTCTGACTACTGGGTCAACTGTTAGAGGTATGCTGTCAATATGATAGTTATCAGGGATGGATGACTTCCCAAAGCACAGTATTGTGCATTCCTTGGCATTTATTGTTACTGCATGTCTCTGACACCAGTTGAATGTCTGTGTTAGCCCCTTCTGGAGAACATTTGTGTCAGTGTGGATTTAATGACAGCTCCTAATTTGCAATCATCTGTAAATTCAGTCATCTAGAGACTGCTGACAGTGGCACTGACTTCAGACAAGTAAATGCCGAAGTAGAGCTTCCAAGGAATGATTCATGAGGGAGTCTACTTGTGAATGGTCTGTTTGTAGATCTGGATTCTCCTGTGCTAACTTCCTGGGTCATGTCTGTGAGCCACTTGGCTATCCACCAGATGACATACTAGTTTATTCCTAAACACTTGAGATTGTCAGCAATGCCCATGGAGGTATAGTGTCACATGCCTTATCAGGCCATGGTAGGCAGTTTGAACCATTTTTCCTCATCCATTACTTTGGTTACCTTTTCAAATAGGTCAAGCAGGTTGGGTAGGTATGATCTTCCCTTAATGAAACCAAACTGGGTATGGTCCAGTGTCTGGAGGTGCCTAGAGGTGTACTCCATCTCTAATGACCATTTCCTTGATAATTTGTTTTATGTCATGCATATCAGACTAGTGAGTCTTCTGGATCTGTACTCTCCAGGGTCTGTAGATGGCCCACCTTTGTGCAGAGGGATGGTTGCTGCTGTTCTCCATTCATGAGGCATAAAACTTGTTTGTTGGCTACAGTGAAATAGTAATTCCAGAAGCCCTGAAAGATCATATTTCATGCTATTTAGAAGGCATGTTGGAATATTGTCTGGGTCAGTTGATGCAGTGTACCTGTTCTTAAAGAGAGCACTAAAGACTTTTTCCCTTGTGATAGCAGGGTTATATAAATTTGATGGTATTTTCTGAGTGAAGATTGAGGGGGAGAGAGTGGTAAAGTTGGGGCCGATTTATTAGCCAGGAGGTTTGCTTTCTTCTTCCTCATTATAGGTGGTTCCATTTACAATGAGATATGCAAACAATTATGTCTTGCCTATGACGTTGCAGAAATACCTAAGGTATGCTTTGTGGTAGTCCTTGGCCTGGGAGCCCAAACATCCCTCAAATCTGGCTTTGGTAGACTTTATTTGTCTTCTGTTTTTTTTCACTTTGATAAAAGTGATTTTATACTGCTGTGTGCTGCACCTCCTATGTTTTGTCATGAGTTTTTTCCTTCTGTTATACAGCCTATTGATTCTGTGATTCCACCAGGGTGATTTGATTTTCAGTTTGTTCTTTACTTCTCCCTGGTGGGTATGGCTGCCTCTATGCAGCTATTAACATGCTTGCACAGGGCTACTGTGAACACTGCTGAATAGGTTGCAGTTTTCTCAGTGTTTATGGGGGCTTGAGATTTGGCCAGTTTATCACCTAATAGCTGAAGGTTAGCCTTAGAGTAGTTCCTGAATATTCCAAGTCTAGCTAAGGATCCATGTCTCATTTTTACTTCTAAGGAGACAAATTTGTGTTGAGACCTTACTGGGGAAGACATTACAGTATTGGGTTGTGCATGACTCACCATATGGGGGAGGACCAGATCCAGTATGTTTGCACCACTGTTTCATGTACTGGTATCTGGTCCAGGGAGTTTGTGTTTACAAAAGCCAGGAATCTTTGTGCCAGTATATTTTTTGTCATGCAGGATTCCCAGGTAAGAGTGGAATAATGGAAGACATCCATTAATATGGTATCAGGTTGGATAGTAAGTGTTTTTAATAAGTTTACATATGCAGTATGGGTGCCCTGGGTCATAGAGGGGGGCCTATGGCTTTCATGAAAGTAGTACTGGATATAACCTATCGTGAATTGAACATGAAGCAGCTCAAGTGCATTGTCCTATTTGACCAGCCTTGAAGTATCTTTTGTTTGTATGTACATAGAGACACATCTGTCTTTAGCCCCTGCCAGTGAATTAGCTGATCTAAATTTGTAGAAGGCATAATAACCTTGCACTGTTTGTGTGCTCTTTTGCACCTTTAATTCATGTGTTAGTAACCACACTGACGTCTTCCTAGAGCTGAAATAAGTATCTCTAAGTATAGTCTAGGAAGGTATGTTGCAGGTCTTGTACTCCCACATGGACTATGACTGACTCATATAATAGGAAGTTACTAGGCTAATGGCCCTAGGGCCTTTACAAGCCTAGTCAAGTTGTACCCTTTTTTCCATGATCATCAGCAATTGCCCCAGTCCAAGCGGAACACAGGTGGAACCCCCAGTGTAAATTTATAGTTATACATCTAATAATCCACATTGTGTTTGTTGAGGGCCAATGAGGTGATCTGCTTGACATGATGTGGGAGTCCATTCCAAAGGTTCAGTAACCTCTGGGAGATAAATGTGACTCTCATGCATGCTCTAATACTGTCACATACCAGGTTAAGGTCTTTAGAGTGAGTAACCAGTGTATCATTTGATTTGCAGATATGCAGCATTCAAATAAAGCATGGTCAAAGACTGCCTAATATGCAAGGCATACAGTAGTTCACCTATGAGTAGTCTGTATGAAACAGAATGAAGTGACAGTGATCTCAGACAATCCACATAGCACAGATGCTGAATACCTTGAATTATCCTTGTGAGGAACCTTTGTGGTCTCTCCAATTGCTGCTGGTTCTTGGACAGGTACATGCCAAAAGGGCCATTGTATCCCATTACTGGCCTGATGAGGGGAGAGTACAGTGAAGTTACAACTTCTTTCATTTTCTGGATGCAATGTCCTTACTTATGAGATAAGCAATATAGAATGTCCCGGTTACTACTGTGGAGACATGCTGACCAAAGGTAAGGTTACTGTCAACCTATGTGCCCAAGTCTGACAGCCGTGAGGGCATAGCTAGTGATTTTTTATTGATGTGGTAGTTAGCAGGAACACTGCAGGTACTAAGAGGGATGATAATACATTTTTTTGTATTTAACTTAAAGCTAACTTGGACATCAGTCATTTGTATGTGTAAGACTCTAATGTAGGATGTTGACATAGTTTTAAGATTCTATGACCAATCCCAGTTTGCAGTCTTCAGCAAACTTTGTCAGCCACAGACCTTTACTTTTATTTTGTACTTTGTAGACCTAGGTTGCAAACAGTAGAGGTGTCAGGGCAGATCGCTGTGGAACACCACTGGTTACAGGTGTGCTGTTGGAGGTGGATTCCCTGTTTTCTATCAGTGAGCAAATTAGTGACCCATCTAATGATATAAGAATTGATGCCTATTTGGGTGAGTTTGTCTATAATGCCTGAATGGGGGATAGAGTCAAGTGCCTTGGCTAAGTCCAGGTAGGCTGTATGCACAAATTTCCCCACATCCAGGGCCTTGGTGATTGTCTTGAAGAAGTCCACGATGTTTCACAGGCATTATGTCCCACTGACAAATTGAAACTGAGTAGGGGCA
This sequence comes from Protopterus annectens, assembly GCF_019279795.1. Taxonomy (NCBI): domain Eukaryota; kingdom Metazoa; phylum Chordata; order Ceratodontiformes; family Protopteridae; genus Protopterus; species Protopterus annectens. Next base: position 1,076,240,737 of record NC_056725.1, read on the forward strand.
AGTGTTTGGAGATTAATTATGATACGGCCCATGATGATTTGCTCCATGGCCATGCAGATAAGGCTAGTCAGGCTAATAGGTCTATAGTTCCCGGGATCAGTGGACGCACCAATTTTGTGCAAGGGAATAGTGGTGGCTATTTTTCTTTCAGCTGGTACAAAGCCAGTGCTTAGACTATGACACAAAAGAGTACCCAATGGTGTGGCTAATTCATGTTGGAGCCCAAGTAAGATGCAGTCAGGGATGTCATCAGGTCCCATAGATGCTGTGTTCTTGGCCTTACAGAGGGCGTTTACATCTTGGTGTTTAGAGATACAAGGTATGAGACCGGTGGTAGGATGTCATGGGGTACGTGTGGCAGGGACAGGGGATTTAAGTTTTCAAAGAACCTGTCAGACAACAGGTTAGCTATGTCCACAGGCTCAGTATATGTTGTATCATTAACTACCAGTTTGCCAGAAATCTGAGCCTTTCCTTTTAGGTTATGGATGTAACTATAGAATGTTTTGTGGTTGTGCTTTGCTGTGGAAGCTAATTTGGACTCATAGTTTGCTTTGGAGGACTTCACAAGGCTTCTTATTGTCTTGTTTAAGCTGAGCAGGGTGTGTTTCCAGTTTAGGGTTCCCTCCCTCTTACAATTAGACTACAATTTGTTCCTCTTATTGTGTAGCCTGTTAATGGTAGTTGTCCACCAGGCAGGTTTGCTCTTCATTAAGGAGCTTGATTTGGTCATGTCAGGTACAGATGAGTTTAAGCAGTTATACATGTGGTCGTATAAAACATTGGTGTAATATGTGGCATAGTTGCCAATTCCACCTGAGGGAAGAGGTGTTGTGAAGCTATTTATACCATCCCGTAAAAGACTATAATCTGCTTTGGAGAAATGTTTTAATTCAGTTGCTGCTGGGGGGAGCAGGTGTGATGGTTACTTCAAATGAGACCGATTTGTGGTCAGTTCTCACCAGAGAGGACCTCACCCCATATTGGTAAGCACCAGATCAAGGATGTTGGCTTCCCTTGTGGGGGTATTAACCAGTTGTTCCAGGGCATTGCAGTTAATGAAGTCAAGGAACCTTTGGGCAAGTGAGTTTGAGAATAAGTAATTTACCCAGTCAATGGATGAGTAGTTAAGGGCCCCAAAATCATTTTTTTGGATGTATCTTGATAGCATCAAGTACATACACATAAGCAGAGTGGGTGTCTTGATTCATCGAGGGGTCCTGTACTAGCAATGACTTGAATACGTGCCCTACAAACACATAATCGAACCTGAAGTGCCTCCAGGGAGTCATAGTGCTTAACTCATTACAGCCGAGTGACGTCTACAGGCATTTCTGCAGTTACCTCCTACTGCTTTTCCAGGTGTCAAACATTGTCTTTTCATATTTGCAGTAATAATTCCAAAACCGTGCTACACACAAGGCATCAGAATATTTTATCTTGAATCATATATGATGGCAAACACAATTGTGTTTGATATATGACCTCTGTCAATAAGTATTTGTTAGAACTGTAAGGTGATAACTTCATTTTTTAAACGCTGAAGTCACACCCACTGGGAGTTAAAGGTACACACTCAAAAGAGCTCTACTGGAGGAAATGAGTTAACCAATCTGGATGTGAATTTACCTTTAAGGAATTGTAATGCACAGCCTATTTTATTTCTCATGCCCTCATTTTGAGGTCTGAATGTGTGAAGGAAGTGTAACCTGGTATGGCTGGTTTACTGTCCACAGCCTTTAACCAGGTCACTAACTGGCTAACTGATAGAACTCATATAGTCAAAATAGGAGGAATCCATCTCCAACAGCAGACCTGTAACCAGTGGTGTTCCACAGGGATCAGTCCTGGGACCTGTACTGTTTGGAATCTATTTATCTAAAGTACAAGCAAAAACTAAAGGGCTGTGGCTGACAAAGTTTGCCGATGACTGCAAACTGGAAGTGGTCATAGAATCTCCAAATGATGTCAACATCCTATAAGAGGGTCTTACACACACAAATGATTGAAGTGTGAAAATCATGACATTCAACTGAATGCACATCAATATATTATCATTCTTTTTGGTGAAGGCAAGGTCTCTGGTAACTAACACATCAATAGCAACACCTTGTGTACACATTTAATGGTGAGAGACTTGGGCACACAGGTTGACAGCCACCTTATCTTTGACCGCCATGTCTCATGTCATAGGTAAGGCTATTGTCACCAGACAAAAAGTGATGTTATATCCTCCCTATACTGTTCCTTCATCAGGCCAATATTTGAGTATAATGGCCCTTTTCGTATGTACATTTACAACCACCTGCAGCAATTGGAGAGAACACAAAGGTTTCTATCAAGGAAAATTCAAGGTCTTCAGCATCTGTCATATATGGATCATCTGAAATGAGTGTCATTTTTATTCTGTTTCATACAGACTACTCAGAGGTGATGTCTGCCTTGCATACCACACAATTTTCTGACCCAGCTTTATTGGAAATGCTGCATATCTATAGACAAGTTGTACACAGCTTTCTCACTCTGCTGACCTTAACCTGATATGTGACATTAATAACCTGCTGGAGGGGCAGATTTGTCTCCCAGAGGTTAACACACCTTTTGAACTGACTCCCACTTCATGTTAAACAGAGCATCTCATTGGCTGTCTTCAAACACAAACTGGACGACTGGATGGGTGACCATAAACTCACATCAGGATTCCACCTCTGTCCCAATTGGACAGGGGCAATAGGTGCTCATCATGGAAATAAGGGTAAGAACTTGGCTAGGATTATAAGTGCTCTAGGGCCTTTAGCCTAGAAACTTCCTATGATCCCATAGGCTGATGCAAAGTGATGTGACTAACATCCACACACACCAAGTTGGCTGTAGTGATAATAGTACCACTACCTATCTACATTTACAGAACACTGCACAGTGCACACACACCAAGTTGGCTGCAGTTCCAATAGAACCCTTGTCTATCTAAGTTTAGAGACTATAGAACACACAATGTATCACATGCACCACTGCTCATGTTGGACATTAACATGGCTTTAGGTAATCTTTTGGTGAATGACATGATCAGGCCTTATGGAGGACAAGAGTTTGGAGGCCTGCAGCACCTGCAAGGCCCAATACAGCACCAGCTTGGGATTCACACTTGTTCTGTAGGGAGATGCATACACACATACACACCAAGTGGGCTTGAATAAGAATAGAATCCCTACCTAACTAGTTTTACACACTACAGATTACAATAATCAGTGCACATGCCACAGCTTAAGTCTACCCTTAACATGGCTTTAGATAATCTTATGGTGGATGATGTCAGCAGGCGTTGTGGAGGACAAGAATTTTAAGTGCAAACCCATGCAGGTTTGAGATTCCAACTTACTCTTTGGAGAGGTACATGCTCACAAAAAGTGGGCTAGAGTGACATTAGAACCCCTAGCGATCTAGTCTTACACACTACAGATCACAAAACTTAATGCATGTGCTACTGCTCAAGTCTGTTTTGTAAATAACTGCAGGTGAACTAATCCTATAAAACATAATCAAGCCCTGTGTTGAACATCTTAGGAGGCATGCAGTCACATTGCTTCTTACTGTCATCTGCAGCTAGTAGCCTAACAGTCAGAAAACTGTTTTGTAGCCTAGCTATGTGACAACAGAACCCATTTTGGACATATGTGTTTGTTTGCATGTGGATGGGCAAGCATGTGGAAAAAACTAAGTTAGCCTTGTCAATGAGTGTGTACAAAGCATAATGCATTACACAACTTGTTCAGTTGTTGATGTATGTTTGGTGGAATCCAGCAGACACAGGAGAATGTGGGTGTTGTTGCTGCCATTGATACAAACATATGGCTTCATAATATATGTATGTATTCATATACTGTGCCATACATTTTCAAGGATTCTACATGCTATCTTAGGGAGACGTGGTATGACGTACCACTGTCCAGAGTTTTGCAGCAAGTACACAGGTTTGACTCATATATATGTGCTTTTCTCACTAAATTGTTTGTTGTCAAAGCTGGTATCATTTACATATGACATGAGAGAAGACTGCCACAACTCTGAACTTCAGATGTCCCAATAGTCCTCAAATTAGAGCACATTATTCTATGTACTTCCACATTTTTGTAAGTGCATTATCTAATCTTGACCCCTTCATTTTGATCCTTTTTTCCGACATTGCATGTGTCATAGTACAGCTTTACTCTCCATGATCTGGGGAAGTAGGGCAATGCAGACATACATACACACACACACACACACACACACACACACACACACACACACACACACACACATACATACACACAAACACGCACACACACACGTATATATATACATATATATATATATATATATGTGTGTGTGTGTGTGTGTGTGTGTGTGTGTGTGTGTGTGTGTGTGTGTGTGTGTGTGTGTGTGTGTGTGTGTGTGTGTGTGTGTGTGTGTGTGTGTGTGTGTGTGTGTGTGTGTGTGTGTGTGTGTGTATGGATTCACTTCAGAATCTCAAAGTTTGAAAACTTCAAATTTCATATGATCAAGACCATATGAACGAAGTTTCATAACTTTGAAACTCTGAAATGCATCCAAAAAGAACACAAAACCATGTTCCTAAACATTTTTGCAGGGGGACAAGCCCCATCTGCACCCCCCACACCCCCGCTATTTAAATATACCAACTCCGAGATTGCACTACAGTGAGGAAAAGGGAACATTTCCCATACTACGCTGTATGCAAATCTCTATTCAGAACATTCAGAGTTTTAAAACTTCAATCATATAGTCTCGACCATAAGAAATTCAAAGTTTTCAAACTTCGACATTCTGAAGTGAACCCATATATAAATATTTATATATATATATATATATATATATATATATATATATATATATATATATATATATATATATATATATATAAAGCATATAAATATTATATATATATATATATATATATATATATATATATATATATATATATATATATATTTATGTATATATATATATAACTTTTTAAACTAAATTATGCAAGGAACAACGGATTTTTGCTCTGCTTAACTAAGTGTATGGGCATGCGCAGTGTCTTTTTTGGATTGTTTCCATGTTGCTAAGCAGTGTGCAAATGGGAGATGCACTGCTTACATCAGAAACTTACTTATCCATAAACTGACTCCACCCCACACGTAGCTGTACTCTAGGTCAGGATTATTTGTGTTACACGGTGTGACCTCTGAATCTGTTTCTGCATTGCTTCTCTTCACACAAATTAGCTAAGACTTTTTAAATAGGTCTTAGATATGCAGAGCAGCACATTTTTTTTTTTAATATGTGAAAGAGGTTAATACAAGTGTAGCCCACACAGAGTCACAGTGTGTAAAACATTACTTATTACTACGTCAAATGCAAAATATCTGGAAATCACAGGATTGGAACCCTAAGCACCATCGTACAAACTGCTGGCCTTACTACTTTGAGCTACCAAACTACTTGACAAAAAGATCATTCATCACACCATCACCTGCATAAATGTGTGCATTGCTATTCCTCAGTTACCTAACACATACAGTACAATGTAAAATCAAATTCTATATTACTGTCCTGAGACTGTGTGACATACTAATGGCGTGTAATACTTATATAGTATAGATGAGTTACTGTTATGGCAGTTACGTGGGGATACTGCTGTTTTTTGGGATGGGGGAACAGGCCACATGTTCTGTTAGGATACACACTAGTCTGGCTATCATTTAACCCCACTCTCTAACATCACCCTTGAATGATGTACCAATAATCTGTTGCAGTAGGACTGCATGAATATTCCATGCATGAGGCCTACTGATTACAAATGGAGCCATGATAGTGGAATGGGTGTCTGTAGTTCCATGTGGATGTCCTTTCTGTCGCAATAACCTGATATGCTTACTTGCATAATGTGCCAGGTCCATAGCTACAATGACATATCATAACAATCCACTAGACTACAGTGTAGGTTACAGTCTAACATTGCAAATGCAGCAGTTGACACAACTGTAGTTCAGGGCTGACTTTATCTGATACAAGCAGTGCACAGTCAATACATGGATAGGTACAGGATGTGTAAATTGTTTTGCATCAATTTTAATATGTGTATGTGAGTAGGAGTAAGGTGTTAGTCCCTATGTCCCTAGGTTGTCAGTGAATATGCTACGCATTGTCTCCTAGCCAAAGCCAGTGCCTACTGAGCATGCCTATGTCTGCCTACAGGGACATCAGCAGGAGATTCCACCTCTGAGTCCTTCAGTGACTGTGGCTGTGGTGACCTAGGCACTGGTGGGGGGGGCTGTGTAACGCTTTTCTTTGCTGATCCTGTTGCATCTGTTTCCACAGGATCAGATGGTGTAGCATAGCACATACTCTGAATATCTGTGAACATGTGGTTGGAGTATACTGCAGGGCTCCACCAGATATACAGAGGCACCAGAACTGTGACTTCAGAAGCCCAAACACATGGTCTATGATGTTCCTAGTTTGTGAGTGTTCCTCATTATAGAATTCATCCATGGGTGTGTGTGCATTTCTGATGGGTGCCATCATCCACAGTTCCAGGGCATAGCCAACATCCTCCTGTAAATGGCCCTATGGGATGTACCCCTAACAAACATCCAGTGCAGATGTGATATGTGCCAGATATGGGAGTTGTGATAACTGCCAAAGTTCCCAGCACACACATATATGATAATCCCCTGGGCACTGCATATGACTTGGCAGTTGATGCAGTGGTATCCTTTGCAGTTAGTGTGGATTCTAGCTTGCTCACCAGGTGGTGCCTTGATGTGTACATGAGTGCAATCTTTGGCAACCAGTACTTCAGTGTAGTGTGCTGTGTGGTAGAACTGTTGCATATTGCTGGCCCTCACCTCAGGGGAAAGGGGAAAAGATATGTGCTCACTGGCAGGTGAAATCATAGCATCCAGGAAGTGGTGGAGTATCCTGGATGCAGATATCTGTGACACCCTCATCATGTCTCCAGTTGGTCTTTGAAAAGTACCTGTAGCTAGTATACTAAGGGCTACACATACCTTAGTTTCCACTAGTATGGGTTCCCTTCTGTTAGCTCTGCTTCTGAGTTGAGGGGGGCAGTGCTGACTGAGCTCTTGTAATATGCCGCTGTCCACCCAGTAGCGCTCTTCAATCTCCAGCTCATGTAGCTCCTGGTAGGTTACCCTGGGCCTGAACACTCTTCTCCTCCTCCGCCAAAGCCTACTGTCAGCTGCATCAGCAGCAATGTCTTCAGCATCTAGCACATACAGATGTAGAATAGCTGCAGCAGCCCTTGACATTATCACAATTAAAATTTCCAAGTCTCTACTCCAATGGTTCAGAGTATTGAGGGAAAATCAGAGTGTAGGGTGTTTGCATACTTTATACAGTTCTGCTCTGTAGGTCCACCATGTGGGATTGGCTAATTATGATGCTGTTCACCTGCTTAACATATAATCAATATTATTTAATGGCCCTACTTTAATGCGGGAAACAGCACTATGCTCAGTGTTGTGCAGCATAGCTTATACAAAACTACGTAATATTAATTGAATATGTACAGTTTACATTCATAGCTGGTTACGTCATGACCGTCATGTGGGTGGCCTGGTCTCGTAAAAATGCTAAGCTCCACCCATACCATTTGCAGCAAACAGCACACTGAGCAAACACTTGTGCTGAGCACTAAAAATCCATTAGGAATATAAATATTGTGTAGGAGCCTTCATGATATGGATATGTGGACATAGTTGCCTCCTTTAGCGATTCAACAAATGCATAGCGTTTACCCCTCATTTGCATAAATATTTGTTCTGACAATCTGGAAACTACACGGTTCATAGTTCTGTAAGCTGCACAACAGCATGAATGCACCATTGCACAGATGCGACACAAGGCCCTTTGTACATTTGTGCAAACTACATTGTAAGTTTTATCATAATTTTTTTTTTCTGTTAACCATATTTGTGCACTGCAGAGCATAGTGCAAACATGTGGAAATTAATAAAAAAAATACTTAATTTCACATATTCCCTGCCTTTTTCAGACATCCACAATGTATGTTTGGCACATTTATGTATGTAATCTAACCTTTTTAGGGGAGTTCAACATCCCCTTCTTTCCATGAAATCTCCTGTACATGGGATATTCTGTACAAACTACTAACATGTACATAGAGTCTACCCAGATGCCTTATTGGATTGCTACATCTGGCTTATTTGCATGAAATTCACCTGCTTAAGCCAGAATTTGCATTGCACAGAAGCTCTTCTATTTGTGCACTGCTAAGTGGGGTTGCGGAGGTTCACAGATTAGTAGTAGGCTAACTGCCCTTGTGGGCCATTTTAAGCCTAGCCAATTACCACATGTGAGAATCAAACCATGCACCATGTGCCTGTAAGGTAGGGCCTTTAACCATTGTACCAAACTGATTTACTGAATCTAAAACTGTTTGCTCCTATGTATGCACTGTGGCGCGATGCATACATGAAACAAAAATTGTGATAGCTTTACTGAATTTCCCTCGAAAATTTAAAACAGCAAAAAGGGGAAGAATCTAAGTACGGCATTGATAGACTATAAAAAAACATTTGACAGCATCCCACATTCATGAATAACAGACCGCATTGACTGATTACATTACAGTAACCAGGAAACAGTATCAAACCACTTTGCAGCTATGCCATAATAAAGGACAAATTATTATTATTTCAGGGATAAAAGTTCAAAGGGGAATATTCCAGGGTGACACTTTGACACCACTTCTCTTTGGTCTTGCTCTTTATCCAGTAAGCTGTTTACTTAACAGATTAGGTCATGGCTAAAATCTGGATCCCAGAAAACAACATGTAAAAACTTTTCATTTTCTTTGTGTGGGTGATTTAAAACTGTATAGCTCACCATGAGGAACTGAAAGCACAACTGCAAGTGGTTAAAACTTTTTCAGATGATATAAGAATGTCATTTCTCTTCATAAATGTGCAAAAGCAGCCTTAAAAGCAGGAACGCTTCAGCACCAAGAAAACACCAGTCTGGATCAGCAATGTGATATAAAAGAAATAGAGGAAGATGGAGTGTATAAATATTTGGAAATTGAAAGATCAGCAATAGAACATGAACAAATGTGAATAAAACTTAGTAATGAAAATTTTAGAAGACTAAAATGAATACTGAAAACAGTGTTGACATCTAGGAACAAAGTCTGAGCTATAAACATATTTGATCTTCCTGTTCTAGCATACAATTTCTGGAGTGATTGACTGTCCCCAAAACATGTTGGATCAGGGCAAGAAGGATGCTTCATGCTCATCAAATGATTTATAGAAATGAATGTGCATATCAAGACTATATATTTCCCATTCTGAAGGAGGTATGGGTCTCCTCAAAGTTGATTACATGTATAGATCTGCAAGCGTAGGACTGCATACATATCTGCTGACCTCACATGATCCAAATGTAGTGAAAATTTTAAAGCATGAAGAGAACAAGTCTAAGATGGCATCCCTACTTAGTATAGCACAAGCATGTTGGCTTCAAGTGGGAATGGAAATCAAACCAAAAGTAGATAAAAATCAGGCAGCAACTGAATGTGCCAAAAACAAAAGAAAGAATGTAAGGTAAAGGATCAGATGAGAAAGCAAGAAATGTGGTAAATGCATATAGTTGCAAGTATATGAAACTATTGGAATTACCTAATGTTGATCAGGTCAAACACAGGAGTGATTAAGAAGAGGTGAATTTAAACCAAAACATGAAAGGTTAATAATGGCAGCCCAAGATAGTGGACTATGTACATATTGGTTTAAAAAGTCCATTGAACATGTGGGAGAAACAGACAAATTTAGGTTTTGTAAAACAGAAGTGGAAACAGTTGCATGCCTTGTTGTTGGTAGTGACATACTAATGGCAGAAGGACTGTATACTGAAAGGCATAATAATGTGGCAAGGCTGTTCCACTGGGGATAGTGAAACACTACAATATTGAAGTAACTGAAAAGCACTGTAAACATGAGCCACAAAAGTATTATAGAAAATGCTAAAGTTTGTATCACATGGGAACATCCATTACCAACAGTTCATAAAACAGATGTGAGAAAACCAGATATAGTAGTCAATTAAATGAAGACAAAAGTAACATTGATCATTGAAATTGCTACACCTAGTGACTACAGTGTATATACAGAGAGAGACACAAAGTCATAAAATACCAGGATTTGTAGACAGAAATGAGGGCAATGTGGAAGAAGGATACATAGACATTTCCAATAGTAGCATTGATCATTGAAGTTGCTATACCTAGAGACTACAGTGTATGTACAGAGAGACACAAAGTCATAAAATACCAGGATTTGTAGATAGAAATGAGGGCAGTGTAGAAGAACGATACACAGTCAGCTCTAATAGTAGTAAGAGTAGCAGGTCTTGTAAAAAATAATTTACAGTCTTACTTAGATATCTTACCAATACATGTAACTCCATACAATTTGCAGAATGATTCATTACTGGGCCCATTGTGGGTGCTGCAAATAGTACTTCTGGCTAGCATCACAAATTTAAGCAATACAAATTGAACTTTATTCATACTTTGACTTAGAAATGGTGTCCCTTCCCATCATGGTATTAGAAACCCAAAAGACTTGGAGAAATTAAAAAAACTGAGATACATGTAAGGTTTAAGATTAAAACTCATGACTGAATATAAACATCTAAATGTGAAAATTCAGATGACTCTATGTCGGAAAGTTTAGGACTGACATTGTGATCATCTTTCAGAGATGCTGATAACTGAACAGGTATCAAGATGATTTTTTTTTCTGAGTTTATTTCAAGAGACCTCCAGTTTTGTGTCACAAATTGAAGAGAAAGACTCGTACAACTATAGAGCAGCTTGCTTAAAGAAATTAGAGATATTCAGCCACCTGACACTTTCAGACTTATTGAGCTATAAAATGCATGGACAAATGTGTCTTTGCTTTGAGTTCCTTCAAACACTGCTTGGTTGCTTGCTTTAAGGTTATCTACCTGAGACCTCTAGCTATAGGCCTGAATGATGTAGTCTTCTGGATTGTGCTCTCTGTTATAAATAATGCAGATGAATTGTTTATACATTTCCACTAGACATACTTAAAAAAAAAAATAAATCTGGGTCACCTGGACTGTAGCCCTCTATGCCATGGGAGCAGCTTACACTTAGCAATCTTTCTTCCTGATCTTTCTTTACTATCCTTATAATCTATTACTTTTCTCAATTTTCAAGCTTTCTTAGATTCTGCCTTTGATATCTCCTCTTCTCTCCTCTCTTCTGTCCTTTCATGTTGATGTCCTCATTTCTATTTCCCTTCTTTGTGTAAACATACATTTTATATTTATGTTCATTAATACATATGCCTGCCCCTTTATCAGTTCTGTATTACCTTCCCTACTTCATATCCTGTTTTTCAACAACCATGAATAACTTTCAGTCCTAAAACTTTACTCTTTATGTTTAAAATTATAACATCTGCAATAACATAAGAAGAAAATAAGCCATTTTATTTATTTTTCTTTGACTGCTTAGCATGTTCAGTTTTTTGCTAGAATCATTTTTCAGTGTTTTGTTTGTACAGTCCATCGTATATGTTACATATTTTTCAACTATTTTTTCCTGTCTGTTTTATAAAAAAATTACTTTTCATTTCCTTGAAATTATGCATGTTGCATCACTTTGCAACCGTGTAAAATTCCTAGCCCTCTTATTCTAACCACCACACCTCCAACTGGTTTGACTTCATCTAAAATTCCTTCGCTCTGTACACTGCGTGTTTCTGCCAGATTTATTTTTCCATAATCCGACATCTTCTCCACTCTTTAACACATACACATTTCAAACTACTTCTTCCTCGTTATATGGCATCTTTAACTGTGGTCCACTTTTACACACATCCTAGCCCTTTCTAATTCATCCATCTTTCCGTTTCTATACTCTGATAAAGTTTCGGTTAAAATAAATGAGAGCAAAGGTGCTCATTCTTTGTACCCCACTACTGGTTGGTAGTTTGGTTTCATTATTTTCTTTTGGGTATTTTAGTGTGGTTTGTTTCAGTATTACTGTCTCATTATAAAGCATCTTTCAAAGATTAATCCCATTTTTCATGTGCAAGTCTTTCATATTTATATTTAGAGTTTATTTACCATTCCTTTTTTCTATAAAACATTAAATTCCCTCCAGATTAGCTCCGCAATCCACCAGCTGGGTTTTCTTTTCAGCTCTCCAAATGCAACTGCTGTGAATGCAATGCAGATAACTCAAAATGATTATACTGAAAAAGATATTTAGCAAATGAGAAATTAATATTCCCTCCTGCGAATCCAAAATACCCCCTATGTTATATATACTTACTATACAGTTGCACAAGTGAGGAAAGAGCAAAGAGGCAAGAGAAGGTACAGTGAAAGTCATTTTCAATATAACCATTTTCATTACTGACACATATTAATTGCTATTGGGGAGCTGTTATGCTCCCAGCATCTGGTAAGCTATATTGGTTTATACAGCAGCAATAACAATTACCAAGAGGCATAAAACAATAAGTTCTTCTGATTGTGATTTGGCCACCCTAAAACTAACATCCATTTAGTTACATTTTTGTCTTTTCCATGGTCTTTTCCACCTCAGACAATAAATTCACATTATAACAGTCCTACATTTTTTCCTAAAACCAATGTACTTTTCTTAGTAAAGTCATGCATGTGTTTTTTATTTATTTATTTATTTAACATTTGTTAACTGGGAAAGTCTGACTTGGAACGAGCCAATTTTCAGCAGAGGCATGGGGAAAAACACTCCAGATGCATGTCATTGTAATGTGGGAGGAAACCAGAGCACCCGAAAGAAACACACACGAATGTAGGGAGAACAAGCAGACTCCACACAGAAGGCACCCCAGCCAAGAATCCAACCAGAGAACCTCTTGCTGTGAGGTGACAATGCTACCGATGCACTACTGTGCCATTCAATTATGCTTTCAATTATAAACTCAAAAGCAAGGCTGCTGTTGAGCCAATAACAAGTCCATCTGATCCCAAAGGATGTGATTTTATTATTCAAACACAGCGATATAAAACGCAGTTTAAAGCCCTAAAAAAAATGTAATTTTTAGTAAATTGCCATTTTTTTTTCGCCCTAAATAGTTGGTTCTTCCAATCACCCTGTGGTGGGGTTTTTGTTGATATGTTTTACTTAACATTTTTTATCATCATTCTTATTAATACTATAAAGATGTTAAGTGCAGTCAGTACAAGTAGCCAGATAAGAAGATGTCATTATTATATTTTAACATAGACCAATTGTTGAGTATTATAATATTCATATAAAAAAATCAGAGGTACCCCCTTTCAAAATTTTCCCTTACCTTATTAATTTCATCCTCCACCAATAAAGAAACAGCACACTCGTAAGTGGTTGTTTTTTGACTTGTCCTTTTTATTAATGAAAAAGAATCTGAAGTTTAGAGCCCTTTGACTTAGATATCCGTTTTTGTACAGGTTCTTGTGTTTCTACGGGGGGAGACAGACAGAAAATAAATGATATAGGATAAGATATATATAATATACATAATAATATAAAAAATAAAATAAGTTAACATCAAACCCCAACCACACCCCAAAGTTTGCTTTAAGGAGATTTGAAGTTTGGATACAAGAAGGGGTGATGGAAAGGGGAAACTATTTAGGCGGAATCATTAGGCATGGCAATAAAAACAAATTTATGTTTTATTAAATTTAATGAGAGCATTAGAGGTATTAAAATAATAAAAATAGTATTTTATTTTATTATTTAGTATAATATAATATATATAATAATAAAAAAATATAATAATTATTTTTATTTTTTTTTATTTCACTTCCTATCCTATTATTTTTTTTTTATGCTAATTTGTTGTATTTATATGTCACAGAATTTTCTTATATTAGAATGTATTTTTAATTAATTAATTATTTTAGATTATTGTTTTAGTCACATTATGCCTTCTTTTAGTATTAAAACTGCTTATGTATAAAGCTATATTAGATCTGTTGAAAATAACATCCTCCTGGATGGGATCAGATGGACTTGTTATTACAGCAGCAGCTTTTTTTTTTTGAGTTTTTTTGTATTGTGTGCTGTGTGTGTGTTTTCTTTTGGATTATGCTTTCAATTATACCGGACACCATAGCCAACTGTTCTCTCACTGCTACAGTTTTCTTTCTCCTCTCTGCCTGACTTCCTACTTAATGAGTTTGGAAGGATATAAACATTTACCTACAGTCAGTGTGCACCTCTTTAGAGATGTTTGTTGCGCATCCACTTCTTTCTTACACTTGGACTTGTGTCTCTTTTTTGCCATCACATGCCTGAAATATAACTTTCTGTTCCTCCTACTTCTGTTTTCTCTCTCATCATTCCTGTTCTTCCACTCCTGCTTCTAAAGGGATGCACTAATGTCTTTTTCATGGCTGTCCTTCCTGATACATCTTTCTAAGGGGATATTCAGCCTTATCTGTCAAATTTCATTCTTCCAGGTAATCTTGTATGACTTCCTTACAAAGATCCAGTTATCACTAACGTTGTTATGCTATATGCCTTATACTATGGTTTCTTTCTTTTTTCCCCCTCAAGTAGATGATTCTCAGGTAGGGAACTCCTTATGACTCCCCTTTGTCTGTTGACAGACTGATCCAAATATTCCTGATAGAGCCCAATACTTTGTTGTATTATGTGTAGCACTAACAATCACTGCCATGCTTCCTTAGTGTACCCTTCATCATATTTGCTTTCCTGCCATACCTCCACAGTCTATCAGGAAAGATAAGTTTTGCACCTTCCCTTGCTTGCTAGAAGTGTAAATTCACGTTTATACTTATGTTGAAGCTTGTGTAAATTCAATGAATAATGTGCTCCTGTTTGCAGTTTATGACATCACTTTGTCAGCCCTTTAAGATACATCTGTGTTGTGTGTGTGTGTGTGTGTGTGTGTGTGTGTGTGTGTGTGTGTGTGTGTGTGTGTGTACATAGATAGATAATAGATAGATAGATATGTATATATATTGTGGGCAAGACCTTATTATTTTAGTTATCCCTTAAAAAGGAACTGATTGGAGGTTTTGAAACATAAGTGAAAGATTAATTCCATAAACATATACATGCATGTACTCTTACTTATGTACATACATACATACATCTATCTTCTTTCTTGTGTTTTTCACAGTAAGTTTTAAGTGTGGCATAATATTGCCATTTGCTTATATGGATTTAAATGTATTACAGAGCTGACAGAAAAATGAAACAGTTTTACTGTCTGATCACATACCTCCCCAAACCTTCCTACTGATCACCTCCTCTACCTGTTTCAAACTTTTTGGACAGTCTGTGCTGTTTTATGCTTCACTACGAACATTTTTAACCTTTAATCATAAACATACTTCTAAAATGCAGGGCAATAAATTTAACTGAAATTCAGCATGTTCTAGAACTGGGTGTTAAAAATGCTTATTACAGCTTTTTGTCCATCCTGGAAAAGTTATGAGTTGATTTATATACAAAGTTATAAAGCATCTTGATTCATTAACAGACAACAACAGTATAGTAACTTTATTGATGGTCAGTATTTATTTTATTGTTATTTTATTATATTTTGCCTTTGTATACCAGGTTTGTCAACTGGGTTTTGGTAAAAAATCCTTTTCAGTGGAGGCTTAGGGAGAATATCTACAACATATTACAACATGACTCTGAACATCTCAGTGCAGCAAATCTGGACAAAGCCAAATAGAATGGGAGGGACAAAGGCTCAAAATAGGGACAGATTTTAAATATTGCTCTTACAAACGTAGAAAGCTGCTAGAATAACAGGTTTTGTATTTTCTGAAGAATATGAAGTCTGAAACTCAATTTGTTATTTTTTACAGACTTCAATCGTCAATGATTTGCCAGAAAACCACAAATTGTATGTGGAAAAGACAAACATATGAGGAAGAGACCAAAAATACATGGCAAAAAATCTAGACAGTTGAGAGGTATGCAAAACATTTTTAAATAGATATTCAGTAATAAAAGTGAGCAGACATTAAATAACATACATAAGCAATTACACATACACTTGCTAATTAGATTAGATTCATATGAACATAGAGGCAACTGTTACAGTGTAAAAGATAACTATGCATTAGTAGATGTTAAACATTGAGCATTTGAAGATCTGTGTTAGTGGGTTTGTCAGACAGATAGTAGATCATGTGATTAGTGCTAAGAAAAAATGGAGGTGATAGAAGCATTACGTTGGGCAAAATCTGAGGAAGTAATAGGAAGAGGAAACTTTAGGACCGCGAAGGAATGGTAAACTTGGAGTGTGAGAAGGAACATGAGTCTCAAGCAAGCTGGCTTAATAGGGCATACAAAAATTCATGCTAAAGCAGTTTGGAAATTGCAACATAAATTAAGTGACCAACGTCTTACATCTGATCAGAAAAAAACCCTCAGAACATTTAATCGTTAGTAATTTCAAAAAATCCACTCAGAACACAGACAATTTAAACACATGAACTCTTGAGACACTAGAGTTTGACCTAAGGAACATATCACATAGTGAAAGCATTTTTTAAGGAAGCATGCTCTCCTGCGCTGTCTGTGGGATACTCTCCCCTCACCACCCCCTTATTTATATATTTTTACTGAAATGTCACTGCAACATTGACAATGAGCAATTTGTTTGCTTTTTGTTTGTTTGTTTGATTATCGGTGTAGGAGTTCATCACAACTCATGGCTGACCAATCTCAGGCCCAGCCTATGTTGCATATAGACAGCCATTGTCCGAGTACACTCTGAAAGTGGTTAATTTTTAAAGTACATAAAAGTATCATTACTTGCATAAGAAATAGTAACAGCAATAGGTTGAGAGTGTTCACTAGCAGTTTGTACAAGACTTTCTAGAGATAATGAAAGGGGCATATTTAAGCATTTGCAAGCACATGATTATGTTACATGTGGCTATTGCAGAGAGAGAAGGGTTAGCTAGAAAAGAAGTACTCAAATTTATTGTTGTGGCTATGTGACACGAACCAAGCTGATGTAGTTATATTGCCCCCGTCTACCTCAGTTAGGCCTTGCCTTGGAGACTGAATTTGGTGTACGAAGAAACATATTTTAGCTAGCCTGGAGGTTATTGCCAGAGTTTGGTGGTTAGATGAGTAAAGCAGTGGTTGGTACAATGAAGTTTAGCTTTGGGAATTTGTAAAGTTGGACATGATTGTGAATGAACCCTATTTGCCATGCATGGACATGTGCTGGAGGTACCTTGATAATTGCATGGTAATATGGAAAAAAGACCAATCAATTATATTTAAGTTTAAAGATTTCACTAATAATAGTGTGCTTGGGATAAGGATTTCTTTAACACAGAAAGGTGTCCTTTTTGACTTTTAAATGTTGTGGCCACTAAAATGATGCATGTGCAAAAACAATAGTATACAGGAAACTTTTCACAAAAGATATTTTTCTACCACCAAATAACTATCAGCTTAGTCATGTTATGAAAATTATTCCTAATTTACATTTCATGTGAATGAGAAGAATATGCAATACAGATAATGAATTTAAAAAACCACAGCAGATGATCTTTTACACACATTTGAACATAACAGTTGTAGCTTTACTAAGTTGAAACAGGTACAGTATGAAGTAGGACAGATATTGAGAGTTGGCTTGTTGATTTTTCAGCTTCAGCTAACAGATACATACACATAAGATGCATCCAGCAGCATAGCAGATAGCAAACACCTCAGCTAAGACAGTGAATACAATAAAATTCACATTTGTATACAATGTATAGGTTGCATTCACACTGCAATCTACATTATATAGAGTTTCAATAAAATTGCATTATACTGCACACCCTGATGGATATGTGTGTGCAAACTTCATTTAGATTCAAGAAAGGAGAACAACACAATCATACAGACAATGTACAAGGCTGCATTTGTGTTGCAAAAAACAGATTTACTTCTCATTAAAAAAAATTAACAGTGGTGAATATCTGTGTGCAGACTTCACTTTTAAATTCTCTAAATCAGCTGTGAAGAATATTCCATCTTCGGATTTATGGTTTACTTGAAAATGTGGAGGTTCAAAACATGACCAATTTCCACACCACCTGGCTTCCCAAAGCTTGAAATCTGCAAGAAGCCTTTTCATATGGAATTGAGAGGGCACATCGGTTTTTGACTAAATCAACCACGTACAACAAGGACAAAACCAAACCAAGATCTGTCATAGTCATTTTTTTCACTTTGCAGGACAAAAAACTGGTTCTGAAGTCAGCACGGACCAATTCCCTAATTAAATATGACAACAACATTATTAGGTTTGATAATTACTACTCTTCTACGGTGGCAGCAAAAAGGAAGGAATGTTTACCACTAATTAAGAAACTTAAACAACAACAATTAAAAGTTCATCTTTTATTTCCAGCCAGACTTCGCATTTTTTTCCCAGAAGGCACCAGCACATTTGAAACCCTGATACTGCAGTTTCTTTTCTTTCTGAAAACAACTTCCTAGAGCAAACAGAAGAAATGGATTGTTTGGGACCTAGTCTCAAATGTGAATCTGAGAAGAATAACTGGCAGACAACAGGAAGGAATGGTAAAAAAAAAGGACAAATGACTTTCATTATTTATTTGTTAGGTACTTATGTATTATCGCAACCAGATTTTGCATTGCCTTTTAACTTTGTTGATTTCTACTGAAACAGCATCACTGAAGTGTAATATGGAAGGGTACACTACACTATCAGAAAGTCTGCCGGGATATTGGTGGTAGTTTTAAAAAATGTTAGGACTTATAATTTTTAAGATTTGTGGGAAGCATCCTTTAAACAAGTCAAACGTTGATTTCTGTGATCGCAGTGGTTACGTGTGTATGTCTGTTGGTTTTGAAAGGAGTGTGGCAGTTAAGCGGATGATATTGCGCAGAAGCAGAGTTTAAACAGTAGATTAGCTGCTTGCTATTATTTTATGTAGTGTTTTTGTAGTCTTAGGGTAGGTTTACCATCGAATCGGCTGTGAAAAGAATAGTAAAGGTTTTGAAAACAGATCTCTTTCCTTCACCGACTGGCAACATGTCAAAGGAATGCCTTGAAAGTGGAATGGGACTTGCTTATACTGACACGAGATGCTGGCGGTAAAGGGGAAAACTATTTTTCAAACCTTACTTTTACGACTTCATTTCTTTCAGCTGTTTCAATGACAAACCTTCATAAAACTACTAAAACATTACAGTAGACATGTGTCTAACCTTCATAACACTGTACTGCTACTACTTGACCTAAACAGAAGCAACCAGCATTGCCACAAAAATCTGGTTGCGATAATACGTAAGTACCACTTGTTAAAATAAAATATTTTTGCATTATTAAGCACCTGCAGTTTATGGATAAGAAAACATAAATCTTCAGCACTCTACACCATCAGGAAAAGGTAACTCATATTAATTTGTCTTTACTACTTTGAATATATAACCAACATTAATACTTAAATCAAATAGACAATACAGTCATAAGTATAAGAACTGTTATTCCTGTTAACAATGCTTATGGGTTACCTAATATACACTAAAAAATTGAATGACAACTGGGGATAGTTGTGTTTGGGCTGGGCTGGGAATAGCCGAAAGAAGAACATCATTCTAAGCTTTTAAAGTGACACTTACTGTTTCACTCTGTTTTAGTGTATTAATAGTTCCCCAACCCACACCTTCAACTAGTAATATCTCTACTGCCTTTTCTTTTTCTCCTGTACCTACCTCCAACATAAAAAAACTCTTAACTAAACTTAAATGCACCAAATTAGCAGCAGACAATCTCCCAAGTGAATACCTACAAATCGCAGCTGATGCTCTGGCCTACCCAGTATCCATCTTAGGTTCATAGGTTCATAGGTAGATACTCTCTGCAGCCGTCTAATTATAGCCCTATTCTGTGACATTGAGCCGCCTTTTGCCTATTTTAGAGTTTTGCGTTAAGTTTTTAAGGTTTAGTTTACTGTGCCTCTGTCTAACCTACACCTGATCCAATCCCCCCATCCGAGATTCTATATTCCCGAGATGTGTGGAAGTGATTCTCTTCACAGAGATTGTGAATCTCTTCTATCCTCACATGAAGAGGAATTGGGTTCCAAGGGAGTCTTCAACCTCTGGGTTATGAACCTGCTGGGGTTAAAGTTCTATTTATTTCTGTGCTGAGGTTATTTAGATTTCGGTGTGTGGAGGGATTCCATTAATTTGAGGTGGAGCATGTCCATTAATTCTGGATTACATAGCTCTTGTATGTCAGGCATAGATCGCCTCAAGTAGGCGGGTATGCAACTAGCAGCAGCTGGCATTTTTTAACCGAGCAGCATATGGCATCTGTTGAGACCCTCTCTCTTCTTGGTGAGATACTTTTAAGGGTCTTTCTAATTGCTGCAGGTGTGTGGTATGATAAGTCCAGGAGGGGGCCTGATATGATGATGGGCCCTGATGAGGGATGAATAAGGGGCATCGATGTGATACTCTTGATGAGATGGTTCTATATGAAGGTCTTTGGTGGGGGGGGGTAGGGGTTTTCCAACCACTTTGGCAATGTTTCAAAGGAGAGAGATTCTTATCACTACTTGTCCCCAGGTCCCTAATAACTTTAATTTTGTGTAATTTTGTTTTACCTATGTGGTAATTTTGCTGTGGTTTTGCATTTTTTTACATGTGGTATTATATTTTTTTTTTGTTTTTTATTTGTAAACCATGTGTCTCTGTTGAGGTCTCTTTTGTGATGTTTTTGTGAAGGATGTTTGTCATGTTGAGGAGTTCAGTTGCCTGTCTTGTAGTCCCATTGTCATCTGTTGGTGAGCCCTAGTCCTATATTGGTGGGCGTGCAGACCCTGTGAGTATATACCTGTGGAGAGTGGTCCCAGGACAGAACCCTGTGGGATGCCACTTGACCACACTCAGAGTCTTCTCTCTCTGAGTTTTCAACTCTTCTCACTTGTGTGTGACTTGGTCTATGTTTGCTCAGTGATATTTCCCACATAGGTTTTATATTTAAGTATTGTAATTGGTATGCTTGCCTATGTGGGGATAGTCTATCTAAATGCATGTGCCTCCCCTACTCCTTCATCTTTTTGTGACCACCTCTTTTGTTTGGAACCAGAAGAGGTTCAAAGTCAAGGGATGATCCTTGCTCTCTGAGGACTGGCCCCCATCTCTGGGGGGATCTGAAGTGATTAGGTGTCTGTAGGTATGCAATATGAGCTCCATATGATTGCAATCTTAGCCCCCTCAGCTAGTCTACTAAGCTCCGGTAGGTGGGCTTCCATCTTTTGCCAGTGCAGGGACCACCTGTGTGGAGCCTGTCTGTGGTTGGCTGCTCATTCTGCTGGTACATATGAGATTATATAGCTGATTTATTAGAGGCTGTTTTCCTCTTGGAGTTCATTGGGGTCTTGGAGTTCCATGGAAGCAGTGTTTTGGGACTTTGGACCCATGGCCTTCACCTGAGCATCAGAGATGTTTGGGAGGCAGAGCATCAGAGGATAGAGAGGCAGCCCTCTGGCTGGGGGTGGACTTGCTCTTTGGGGGGCAGGGTGGTGGATCTGCACCTGGTCTGTGGGCCACGTGGTTGGCGTGGTGGTGGTTCAGTGTTTTTTTTTGTTTTTTGTTAGACTCAAAAGTTGGAACTAGGATGAAAAAGTTAACAAGATAACATAAAAAAAAAAAAAAGCCTCTTTGGTGTCCTGTGCAGTTTTCTCTCAAATTTTTCTCAAAGCTGGCCTTGAGGGGATTAATTTTTCTCAGAGATTAATTGATTGTGAGTACCTCCCTATTAGGGATTTTGCTCTATCATGTAGTAGCTTCCTCCTTCTGTTTTGTACTTTTATTAGTACAGGGGGGTCCACCAGACTGGCCTGCCTTTGGATGATTGGGTCTTTTGAGATTTTGGGACAGCATGTCCTGGACATTCCTGGATGCCGTATAAGATTCTGCAGTTTATATAAATTTCCATAATTTCTGGGGCCTTTGGATCCCACTTTGGGGTTCTTTGTTTGGTTTTGAGTTGAGAAGTTGTTTTTGAAGTTCACTTTGTGGTTTTGGGTGGGGGTGGTGGGGTGGGGATGTGGACATCAGATGAATTTAATTATGGGTCTGATCTTGAATGAGGGGATATACTTCAGGATATAGCATAGTGTCCCATGTTGGTAATGATCCAGTTCTAGTATTTTTTCCCTCTTTGGTGTGTGTAGTTGTGAGTTAGCATTTGAGTTTTGAGTTATATTTGAGTTTTGTTGGGCTAAGGTGCTGGGGGGCTAGCTTGAGTAGCAGTCAGTTTGGATGTTTGTAGTCGCCCAATATAATGGTATAGAGGTGAGAGATCTCTTTGTTCTTCAATTTTGTTTTCAAGCCGCGTTTTGGTGTTCTGACTGTCTTGTGAGGTCTGTAGGATGCTATAAACTGAAAAGCAGTCTTGCCCACTGTTAGTTGCACATGGATGGTCTCCCCGCAATTCCAATGCCACTAACCTGTGGGTGTGTTGATAAATATGGATATATCCCTCCTTTTGTGGTTCGGTGTGGTTTTTTGGGGGGTTTTGGGCGGAGATGAGGTATATATGTGGTAGTAGGGTGCTCTCTGGAGCCTTGAACCAGGCTTGAACCAGCTTTCATCATTTGCACGATGTTCTCTCTCCATGATGAGGAGAGAAGTGCGGCATCTTGGTTAAGACTTCACTGCTTTTAGCAACATTATTAGTTTGTTCCTTGTGCTGTTGTGCTGTGGGGGGGGTTTTTTGACTTTTTGAGCCTGCCTAAGGCACTATGGGAGAAAGAGCCTTGGCTGCCTATCATAAAGCCCAGTGTGGTGGTGTGCAAGCCGGCCCTAGCAGCAACAACGCTTGTGTCGAGCATGTCATCAGGCTGAGACAGACACTGATCCCCTTTGAATGACACCAAAATGTTAGCCAATTGGCTTCTCTGTCTTTTTTCATGTAGTCAGGGAGGTACATCTCAGGTCATTCACACCAGCATGATTAACCGATTTCTGTCAGAAAGTTACATTCCCACAATGTGGAAAGTATCACATATAATTCCCCTCCACAAAGGCGGACCCTCCGCAGAACTAACCAATTACCGCCCCATAGCTATTCTCTCTCCACTCTCCAAAATACTAGAGAGATGCATACACTCTCAGGTCTCAGACTACCTCCTTACTAAAAACCTCCTTTCCAGTACTCAGCATGGTCTCCGACCAAACCATGGCACCACCACTGCCTTACTCTCCTTTACTAACACTATCCTTCAGCATAAAAACAATGGCTATCTCTCCTCTGCTACTTTCTTAGACCTATCTAAAGCATTTGACATGGTCCCACACAAGCAACTTATCTCTGTTCTCAATAACCTATCCTTCTCACAATCAATCACCAACTGGTTTCAGAGTTACCTGTCTGACCGCCAACAATCCGTTGTATGGCAGAATGACATATCTCCCCAACTACCTGTCCTTGGACCCCTACTCTTCTCTGTTTACACCAATAATCTAGCCTCTGCCACCAAACATGGCACACTCACACAATATGCAGATGACTCCACCATCATCTGCTCAGCCCAGTCTCTACCCAAACTGCAAAAAGTCACACAGGAAGCCTTTTCCTCTGTTGAAACATGGTTATCCAATGCCCAATTAATACTCAACCCAAACAAAACTAAACTACTCATCTTCCAACCCACCAAACATACTCAAAACAACTCTCACTTTAACATCACAGCAAAAGACAACACCACTATATACCCAACTGAACACACCAAATTGCTAGGAGTGGAAATAGACAATAAACTAAAATTTGACATTCACATATCCATGACCATAAAAAAGTCCACAAAAAACTAGGAGTGTTATACAGAAATAAGCATTTTCTCACCAAAGCAGCAAAGATTTCAATAGCAAATACCCACCTTATCTCCACCCTACTTTATGCCTCTCCAATATATACCAACCTAAGGCAATGTGATCTAAACAAGCTAGAGACCTGCTTCAACAGTATTGCCAAATTCACCACAGGGGCATCCTACCATAGTCACCACTGTCTCTCACTTGCTGAACTGGGCTGGCTTGAACTCCCTCACCTCCTTCATTGGTATCAACTCTCACTCGCCCACAAACTAGTAAACCATCCACTAAATGTCCCATCCCTCCAGAATCTACTCCAACCCTATCACACCACCAGACCACTAAGATCCAGCAACAAAAATCACTTGCAGATCACTAAAGCCAATAACTCTGCTGGTGAAGCACTATTCTCTTGTACCATAGCCAAATTATGGAACTCACTCCCACCCACAATTACCTCCGTACCATCATGCACCCACTTCAAAACTTTACTAAAAGCGCACCTAAAAACATGCTGGCTATGCCCATGCAACTCCCACTCTAATATCATCCACCCTATCCAACCACTACCTTTCTTTCCACTCCACTAACTACCTTGATTATAGCAAGCTCAGATGCTCATAAGCCTAGTACTTATTATACAGCAGGAACTTCTCATTGTGACATTTGTTAATGTCTGTTATGTACTTCACAGATAAAGTTTCTAGTTGTCTACTGATGTACTATGTTCTTCATCTGTAAATATGTTGAAAGTAATTGTTATGTTAAATTGTTAATCGCTATGTAATCCAATGTAACTACTGTCTGTTTATTTTACTGTGGAGCTTTTCTCCCCAGGCCTCCGCTGAAAATGGACCTACATCCAGTCGGGCACTCCCGATCAGCACATTTAAATAAATAAAATAAATAGATAAATAAATAAATAGTTTACCACAGATTAAATTATTTAATGATGCAGTAAAACATACAGTAAAAAAAAACATTTTTGCTTTACATATTTCATGTTAAGTCTATACATTTACTGATTAAATATCTACTTTTTAATTACAAACAATTAATTGATTTGAAAGTTTTCTGTCACAAAAACAAACAGTCTGATAAGAAGAGGCAATTTCATTCTGTAGTCCACATATCTATTCCACACTGACATTTATCTGCAAACTATAAGAATAGATGTCATGTATAAGGAAAAGTTGCCGGTTACAGTTTCTGCATTTGCTGCTGTTTTGTGTTAGTCTGTGAAGGATGGTGTAAGTTACAGAATTTTGTGGTCCTTTTACACTGATAGAGCAGTCATGGCATTAGATAAAGGCAATATATCTAAGGCTACAACTATGTGTAAAAGGGTAACTTTGAACATTAAAATAAGATCACATACAAGTGAAACTTTTAAAATAGTTTTAGTGTAATACAGATTGAGTTACTTAAGTGTTTCTCAGTCTGTTAACTCAGAAAAGGAAACTTGTTCAATACCTTATTGTTATCTATATCAGTTAAGTTATGCTGACTGCAGCATTGTCATCTGACTTTACTATTCAATGTGGATTGTTAGTGTGTTAAGTAATATTGTATATAAACCAAATCTTTCTATTTATAGGGTTGTTTTATACTTACATAAGTTACACTTCACCTTTTCAGGACTTTTAAAATGTATAGAATTATGTGCATATGACATTGCTACAAGTTGTATAATAACGTTTAAATAATCTACCGTAAGTAAACCAGAGAAACAATATACAAACATAAATTATACAAGCTAACTAACATATGGGTTTTCATCTTGCTCTTCTGTTGCTTATACTTCAAAAAGAAAAAAGAGAAGGCTTTAACATAAGAAGGAATGTTGAAAGATGTGCTTATAGTAAACATGCATTATACAATTCATAATACAGCAGAGTAACCGATATTTAAGGATGACTGTAAGACAATTTCTCTGGTTAAAGATGATTCATATCAACCTGTATGATATCTTGGAATGTTATTGAGATTGTTTATTCTTGTCAACCTTAGTATACTGAATTTGGAATATATCAGACTGGTTAATAACCATAAATTTACTATTATAATTATCCTATAGAATGATAACACACTTTCTGACTAACAAGTAATGACTTGTCAGGCTTAGAGTATAGTGCCTGCGGTAGGGAGAGGGTCACTTTGATGCTTTGTTATCTTAAGAGTAGGGGTTGAAATAACCCCATGGATAGAAAGGGATTTGTGGTTCAGGTTTTGATGCTACAATGTTACTTATGTTTTTTTTTTTACTTGCCTAAGTATGTTAGTCAAACTAAAAGGAAACTAAAACTTTTTTTTATTTACCACTGTACACAAACAAGAACTTTTATGCATTATTCTGCCTAATGGAATACAAGCTCAATTAAATCTACATACAGCAGTATATAAATATGAAGGTGATCTCAATTAATGTCAGTGGGTCGAATAATAAATGTAAGAGGCTATGTTTATTTAAATATATTAAAACTATAAACCCACAACTGGTATTTCTGCAAGAGACACATTTTTTAACCAAAAACCTTAATTTACTCAGCTTCAATGGTTATACAGTATGAACAAGTTCATCACATAAGAAAAAAACAAGAGGGGTAATGATTTTATGCAAAACGTCTGTCATTATACCAGAAATAATAAGCTCATATCAAGATAAATCTGGGATGCTTTGTATGTCAACTATCTCAGTAAATGGTAAACTGTATACTTTTATTAACTTTTATTGGATACCTGGCTTGAGTGCAAGTATATTTAAACAACAGTTAGAAGAAATAATCCAGCATTCCAAAGGGAACTTGATAATAGCTGGGGGTTTCAGCTGTATACTAGATAATAAAGACACTCACACTACGAATATCAGAAGGAAAACTGCAACATCGATAACACTAGCAGAATTTGTTGAACTATATAATCTTAAAGATGTTAATGAATATGCAGACAGGGATTATTTGCATTATGCATTCTTTTCACATAGGTATAACACACACTTGAGAATATTTAGAGTGTATATATATATATATATATATATATATATATATATATATATATTTAAGAAAATAACCACCTTTCTTAGCAATGTTAAAGTAATATCTTGTTCATTAACAGACTGCAATGCAATTACTTTTGAAGTAGAAGTTCATAACAAACAAAAGATGACAATCACTAGAATACCATCCTATATAACAAATCTAAAAGAGTTTAAAGAATTTAATATAAAAGAATTACAGCAGTTTCTTGAATTAAACATAAATGAAGACACTTCGGAAACCTATGCATGGGATGCATCAAAAGCATACATATGTGGAAGAACATTAACTTGGTACAAAAATAAATGGAGGCAATGGGACAAGCAATTAACTGAACTTCAAAAGGAAATATACAGTATTTAACTTAATATACAAAAAGGACATAGTCAATTAACTTATAATTTAGCAATGAAAAATAAAGAATATACTGAAATATTACATCATAAATTCATGATAGGATTAGTAAAAATCAAACTTATTTCTTATTCAATGAATCCAAAGAATCAAAGGAAAATAGCAAATAAAACTAAGAAAGTTATTAAAATGAATCAAATAAAAGAAATATATAATACCAATATTAATAAGAAAGTTTCAGACTTAAACAGCATACTAGAAACATTTCTGTCACACTATCAAAAAATGAATACTAACAACATAGAGATGAAATTGAAAGAAACAATTAGAAACTTCCTTCAGACTAATATAAACCTCAATATACAGGAACAGCAGAGTAGACACATTGACAAGCAAATAACAATGTCTGAGTTGCAGAATCAAATTAAAAAACTGAAACCCAATAAAGCACCAGGAAATGAAAACATAACACCAGTAATGTATAAGTTATTGCACAAGGAAGATAAACAGTTATTGTTGAAGGTTTTTAAACAGGTTAATCAAGGAATATTAGTTCAGCCTTCTTGGAAATATAGTTAAATCTCACCTATTCTGAAATCTGAAAAAAATGCCTCAGAATATTTTCCTATAGGCCCATTTCATTGTTAAATGTAGATTACAAAATGTTTATGACAATACATACAGAGAAAATTAAACATATATTACCATCATTAATTGATCAGCATCAGACAGGTTTTATAAAAGATAGAAATACCTATAATATTAAAAGAATTCTTGCCTTGATAGATTATGTTGATTTAAATAAGAGATACATGGTGAGTCTAGATATCAATAGCACCTTTGATTCAATAGATTGGAATTATTTACTGGTGGTACTAGAAGAATGTGTTTTTTTCACAACGATTCACATTCTTAATTAAAGCACTATATGAAAATTCTCTGGCCTATGTTAACATTGTGTCATGTCTCTCTACTTTTATAACTATCAGAAAAGGAACTAATCAAGGGTGCTCACTTTCCCCTTTACTGTTTGCACTAGCAATTGAGCCTTTTGCTAACTGTGTTAGAATGAAATATCAAAGGCATAGTAATTGGGAATAGCTTAGAAATGAAAATACAATTATTTGCTGATAACATCCTGTTGACAATATCTGATAAAGTTTAAATGCTTAACTGAATTATTCCAAACAATGAACTTCTTTCAAACTATTTCTGGTCTTGTATTTAATGAAATCAAAACTAAAATGTTATTAATTAACTCAATAAAAGGGAATTAAATAATGACTTTGTTAAGTAATTAGCACCTGAAAATAAAATTAAATACCTAAGAATCTTATTAACTAGCAACGCTAGAAAAACAATAAATATTAACTATATTCATATAGTAAGTAAAATAAAATCATTGATGCAGAAATGGAATAAGATGTTTTATACAATGGAAGATAGGTTGTATATAATTAAATCAATCATTTTCCCAAAATTGTTATATTATATACAATGCTTTTCCATTCCTCCTACTAAGAACATTATACAGCAATACAATAAAATTATGCTGAGTTTCCTTTGGTTTAACAATAAGCCTAGAATCACTCTCAACAACCATTTAAAAGGTTGGGCAAAGGGTGGAAAATCTACCAGCTATAGAGATTCATTCATTGGCATCTATTACTAAAACAGTTACTCTATGGCTGAACTCAACCTATATAGTCAAATGGAAATTAATGTATGAATCTATATGTAATATCATTAGCAACTCAGCCCATAAACAATATAATATAAATCCAACAAACGTTTTTTATAATGTGATGAGATAATATAATATTTACTAAAAGTATAAAAACAAAGTATATAATTGTTACTGAAACAATAATACTGTTTAGAAAATATATAAACATGAACCCAGATATAAAGACGTTTTTTATATTAAATCCTATAGCTTGTACACAAGAATGCATAACTACCTTTGATTCAAATGTAATTAATGAGCTTAAAGAAAAAGAAATTATTTATTGGTATCAAATACTGAATGGCAATACATTACTCTCATGAGATCAAATCAAAAGGAAATTTGAGTTAGATGATAAATTGTGGCTACCAATACAACAAATAAGACAATACATCACAGATACGCTAGAACGGATAACACCGATTTTTAAAAATAATATTCCTAAGTTCATAGATCTTGTGATACTTTTAATAAATGATACTTATGAAGCACAAGGATATCTATCCAAAATTCATAAGACACTTGAAGAAACAAAGAAGTATAATAATAATAGTTATTGGAATTATTATAATCAGGTTAATCAAAAGGATCCTGATAAAAATTTAAAATAAATGATCCTTTTATCACCAAGCCTTACCACCAAGTCAGTTCAGTGGAAACTATATGCATGGAAATTCCTACATAGATCCTTTTTAACCCCTCATAGATTAGAGCTAATATATAAGAAACACATAGATTGTTGGAGATGTAAAACACATGCAAAAGCAGATTGGAACACATGCTTTTTGATTGTCATTCACTGAATAAATATCGGTTTGAAATTATTTCTTACAAACAATTTTTAATGATCTTTCCAGTTAACCAAGTCATTAGTTTTGTTTAATGTACCCGTACCACAAGGTGCCTCAAAAGTAAAATATCCTTTGCTGTGGGCATTGTTTGCCGTAACAACTTACTGGAAGAATAAAGCATCATTGACCTTTCAAGATTTCAAGAAAATCACAGTATTCATATCTCGAATGGAGGTAACAACCATAAAGAAAAGAACTGATAAGACAACATCATACATCATTTATTGGCAGAAAGTTGACAAAATATTGGACAAGACAAATTGATCAGATTAGTCAGCACAGCATCTTAATACAAATTGCATATTGTATATGGAAACGTGATGTTATAGACTGTATACTTAGACAATTGTATGTAGTTTCTTTAGTAAATAGTTGACTAGTTGATTATGTTATATTATTTTATGTTTCAATCTATTTGAAGATATGGAAAAAAATTATAAAAAATTATTTGAGAAAAAAGAATATTCTATAACAATGCATAAGAGATGTTAAAACTTGTAATAATAGATTTATGTCAAGAATTATTTTACAATTATTTTGACAGGGAAAGAGCAGGCAACTGATTTTGGTTCATAGGAAAAAATTAGGAGAATGCATGAGAGATGTTACCAGACGTAATGCGGTATAATGTGGGATTTAGTGTGGAGAAAATTAGTACACAGGCAATGGTTTCTTAATGATAATGATGACATAATAGGGTCGTACTATGCTGGTTGCATCGATAGTCAAAGATTTGAGTAAGAGACCAGAAAACTAAGATGACCAATGCATGGAATCCCCTTTTTATGTGGCAATTATGAGTGCTCCCCATTAGGTTTCTTGAGAAATCTTCTTCTGAATCCCTTTCATCAGTTTAGACTGTCATGCAGTCATCCATGTGGCAATCATTTAGGAAGCAATGGTTAAGGAGGTTGTTAGAGGTCAAAAGAGCTGGCCAGCATATTGTGAAGGGCATTTCAGTCCTGCTGTAAACCTCTATGCCTCATAATGTTATTTCATCTTGTGAATATATATATATATATATATATATATATATATATATATATATCAGAATGAAAAATTCCAACCTGGAAGGTAAATGCTGGCAGCAAATAATATAAAATGTCTTTTATTGTAGAGCAAAAACAGAAGTAAGTGCTTTCACAGTCAAACCAACCCCTTCATCAGACATGCTTATAGTAAAAAACACAGCATCCTTATATACAAACTCTTCAACTGCCGATCAATCAATAAAATTCCCTCAAAAAAATACAATTAATATTCCAATTGGCAGAGAGCCAGTTAATTAATAGAATTAAAGCAACAGCTACTTACATTTAACTTAAGAATCCACAAGAATATAAAAAATAAATATAATTACATTGCTAAACATTTTCATTTAAGTTTCTTCATTCTTAAAGCTGATTTTATAGGGACAGAATCATTAAGCCCCATATGTCTATATGCCCCAAATCTCAGGATCCACTCTAACTCAATGTTTTTGGTATTATAACTAATGGGTCCTAATCTACCATTGTCATGTATAACAGCTAGAACTTGAAATAAAAAAGTATGTTCTCTTTCTAACTGAAGAGTGTGGTTTGCAAGTGCACTAAATAGTTCACCTCTCCTTGTACAATATTATGGTCCTGAATCCTGTCTCTTAATCTCCTGTTTGTCTTGCCAACATAAAAACAAAAACATTTGACACAACGTGCAGCATAAACCAAATTAGCCATGTTATAATCTGTCAATGGACGTAGCTCCCAAAGTTTCCCAGTGACAGGATGCTTTAAAAATCTTGATTCATCCACATGTGAACAATATGGACAAAATCTACATTTCCGTGTCCCTCCCATAGGTGTAGATGCTGTTTGTGCAAGCTTAGGATAACACAGTATCTATCTCAAAGTTTTCTTATTCTTATAGACAAACATGGGAGAAGGGCCTACTACCTTACTTGTTTCTTCATCCACTAACAACACAGACCAGTTCTTATATATTATTTGTTTAACAAAATCAATGTCTTGAGTAAAAGAAAGAACTAACAGAAGGTAAGGTGGCCTCTGGGATGAACAATTGTTCACAGACATCATCTGTTCAGAATAATAGGGACTCCCTCATACAGGATGTTCTCTACGAACTTTCCTAAATGCTCGATCAATCTCAACAGTGGAATAACCCCTGTGCATAAAAGTTTCTTTCAGACAATCCAGCTCACAAGAAAAACTTTCTTCATCACCTGACAAGCGAAACACCCTCATACCCTGTCCTACTACAACATTGGAGAAAACATGATGTGGGTGCATGTTCCCTCTATGTAAGAAGGCAGGTGTATAACAGTCCTTCCTATGCACCTTGGTTCTTATAATACTATTCTCCATAGACACCATCACATCTAAAAACATTAACACTGTCTATAGACATATTGAGGGTAAACCACAAAAAAGGACCACTATTCAATTTATGAAAATTGAAGTCAAATCATGTTCATCACCCTTCTAACAAATAAAAATGTCATCGACAAATCGTGCACAGCTGGTGCCCATGGCGACACCAGCTGTTTGCCAATAATAATTTTCTGCAAATACGAACACATTGTGTTCAAGAACTAGTTCTAAAAGCATACAGATAAAGTCAATGTGTTGTGGACTATAATTATCATGCCTAAGCATAATATTCTTCACCATTCTGATGCCTTCATCATTGGGAATACACATGAAGAGTGAAACTACATTCATTGTAGCTAGTATCTCAAAGGGGGACTCAGATGACTTACTAACAAAGCTGTACAGATCCTGTAAAAACTGTTGTGTATCTTTTAAAACAAATGGATATAAAATCAAAACAATCCTTAATTGTGTATCAAGATATAGAGACAGAGGTTCGGTCACCCACCTCCCTCCAGCCACAATGGGTCTCAATGGGGGGAGTGTCGGATGTTTATGTACCTTCAGAAGACCATGTAATTGTGGTATCAAAGGTTCTTTAACATTAAAGTAATCAAACAACTGTTTATCTAACAGTCCCAATTGTAAGCTCTCAAGTAAAGCACTATCTATTTGTTGTTTCATATTATACACTTCATTCAACTGAATAACAGTATAAACTGTTCGGTCCGCTAACATTTCATTCATTACCTTTAAGTAATAATCAGTATTTAAAACAACAATAGGACCCCCTTTATCCGAGGGGCATATTACATTATCTGGATTTAAACATAAACTCTGCAGCACTTTGATCTCTGCATTTGTTAAATTAAAATCATTGTGGGGTCACCACACATCAAGTAAACTGTATACATCATTTTCACACGCTTTAATAAAAACCTCAACATTATTAGGCAATGATGGTACAAACTGACTAGGTCTTTTGAAAGTAGTAAACATGTTACCATCACTGCCCATGTATAATAGCTTCAAGGCTAAATTGAGATAAAACAGCCGTAGTGTAGTTAATAGCTCACTGACATCTGTATGTGAAGTAGGTATAAAGTCAAGTCCTCATTGCCACAAAGACTATTCATGTAAAGTCAAATCATACATGGAAATATTAATTATATTTTTTGGAGGGAATTTTATTGATTAATTGGCAGTTGAAGAGCTTGTATATAAGGATGCTGGTGTTTTTTACTGTGGCCATTTCTGATGAAGCGGTTGGTTTGACTGCAAAAGCACTTACTTCTGTTTTACTCTGCAGTAAAAGATGTTTTATATTATTTGCTTACAGCATTTACCTTCCAGGTTGGGATTTTTCATTCTGATTGTTGTTGAGATTTCATCAGCTTGCCTTGTTGGGATTTCTCTTTATATATATATATATATATATATATATATATATATATATATATACGGTTACATGTGAAAAGATCGAGCAGCTGAAATATCGAAATATCGAACACCATATGGTCGAGGCCATATGGTCAATATTCCAGATGATCAATCACCTCAAAGTATTAAAACAAAAAAAAAAAAAAAAAAAAAAAAGATGTTACTGCAGGAGGACAAGCCCCCTTGCACCCCCATGTGGGGGCTGCATCCCCCACACCCCTCCTACATAAATATACCAACTCTGAGATCGTGCTGCAGCAGGGAATAGGAATACTTCCCATTCTGTGCTGTATTGTCAGTGTTGCGCGATCTTGGAGTTGGTATATTTCAGTAGGGGGGGTTCGGGAGTGCAGGGTCCTTGCCCCCCTGCAGTAACATCTTTTTGTTTGTTTTGTTTTTTTTATTATTTTAATACTTTGATTATTTTAATAATTTGAAGGGAGCGATCATCTGAAATATCGACCATATGGTCTCGACCATATGGTGTTTGATATTTCAGCTGCTCGATCTTTTCACATGTAACTATGCATATATATATATATATATATATATATATATATATATATATATATATTATGTGTGTGTGTGTGTGTGTGTGTATATATATATAGTATATGTGTGTGTGCGTGTGTGTATGCGTGTGTGTGTACATTCTTGTGGATGTGAATCTTAACCAAAGGCAGCAAGGAAGTAAGTAAGCATGTTTATATGGTGGCACCCTAGATGTGCTCATGTCAATTTCTGACAACATGCCTTAGTAATCTAGGATGTCTTAGTAACTAGTGAGCTGTGAAAAACATTTTCCCATTTGGTTTTTATTTTTTATTTTTTGTTTGTTTTTTTTTCCCCAATTGTGCTTCCTTATTACAGCATCACGTGCAATCCTCTGTTGAG
Source organism: Protopterus annectens (assembly GCF_019279795.1). Taxonomy (NCBI): domain Eukaryota; kingdom Metazoa; phylum Chordata; order Ceratodontiformes; family Protopteridae; genus Protopterus; species Protopterus annectens. The sequence goes on from NC_056725.1 coordinate 1,076,275,356, forward strand.
TTTGATCAGTTTCAGACATGATACAGTATCAAGGACATATAGCTAGGAATTGACTCCTATTCAGCTTTTACTTAAATAACAAAATTCCAACTCTTACTAAAAGTGGACAAGAGAAAGACAAATTAATTAAGATACCACAGGAAAGACAAATTAATTAAGATACCACAGGGTATCTCTTCTAGTTACTTCACCAGTTGTTTCCCCCTCTGTGTTTCTACTCAGTATGAGCATGGACATAAAGCGATGCTTTCTACTCTGGAGTCATAAATGCCTGAAACACCTTCCATTATTTATAATGAACTACACAAGTTAAACATTCCTTGTCACAGGTAGTTGAGGGACTATTGTTTATCTAAAAAACACTGGGAATAGTTTAGATGAGGGCGTGCTACAATGAAGCCATTTGATTTCATGGACTTCCAGCAGAAGCATTAGCAAGGTACTACTACTGTGGCCAGAGGTGGCTATCAGTATTCAGGTGTTTTGGTTCGAAGTTGAAAGCACAGAATGGGAAAAATAGTTTTATGTTGATAGAAGAAAAATGTTGAGTGAGGAGTATCAGGTCAAGGCTTTTCTATTCTGTTTGGTGAGCAGTAGTACTGAGTGGTACTTTTCACTAAAGCCACAGACAGCATTACTGAAGAGGAAGGAGCAAAAATTCCATACGATTTCAGCCACTAGATGCACAGCGCTTTGCCAGAGATGGCCTACACCTGTCTCCCTAGGGATTCCAGATACTGGCTAAGGATCTTGCCACCCCTATAATGCCTTTTTTAGGCAAGGTTCAAATGACAAATACACCACCATAACAGGTACAAGCAATCAGAATCTCAGGGTATTGCTACTCAATGCTAGAAGTCTAAACTTCAAAATGCACTCACTCGAGGCACTCCTTAAAATGGAGACCATCGAAATCTGTGCAGTGTCAGAGATGTGGTTCAAGTCTCCAGAAAGGACCACTGCATTACCAGGCTATAATTCATACTACACCTTTCGGCCACCTAACCTGGATGGAAACACTAAAGGTGGAGGTGTGTCCATAATCATTAAGGATATCCACACCTCCTGGCTAGTTGCTCAGCATAATGCATCCAAGATTATCCAAGTGCAACTAACTCTGGGCAAGACCGCAGTCTAAACTGTTGCTTGCTACAGATCCCCCACCATGCCCCAGGATTCCCACTCCTCATTTCTTGATACACTGGAAAATATTAGGGTACAACCCAACACCCTAATAATGGGTGATTTCAACTACCCCACCATTAACTGGGAAAACTACTCATGTTCCAACTCTTTTGATCAACGTTTTCTGGAATTCATAAATTCCAATGCCTTGGATCAACTTATCCCCACCCCCACCAGGGGCAGCAATATCCTAGACCTAGTTATTACCAACATGAATGACCGGTGTTTCACACCTAAGGTCAGTTCCTCATTGGTCAGATCCAACCACAAGCTAATCACCATTGACATCCACATCCCCCATGCACCCCCCACTAGGGAAACTATTGTAAAAAATGTATCCAAAGCCAACTTTACACTTCTTAAGACATAAGATCTTTATTCAACCTGTAGTTGCCCTTGCTGCTGTGTATCCCTGGCCTCGGAGGGCCTATACTCATTTTCTTTTCACATTCCAGTCCTGTATTAGGAATTGGGATTTTCTCCTGCTGGATAAATAAGGACCCCTACAACTACTCTTACCATCCTATCTTCAACCTAAAAGAATTCTGCTGTTTTAGTTCAAAAACAGTTCCCAAAGGATACAAGAAACTCTTCACCTTGAAGTCCTTATTAGGAATTGGGATTTTCTCCTGGATAAATAAGGACCCCCTACAACTACTCTTACCATCCTATCTTCAACCTAAATGAATTCTGCTGTCCTAGTTCAAAAATAGTTCCCAAAGGATACAAAAAAACTCTTCACCTTCCAGTCCTGTATTAGGAATTGGAATTTTCTCCTGCTGGATAAATAAGGACCCCCTACAACTACTCTTACCATCCTATCTTCAACCTAAAAGAATTCTGCTGTCCTAATTCAAAAACAGTTCCCAAAGGATACAAGAAAGTATGCTTCACCCAAAGCCAACTGTTAAATTGCACTGTTTTTATTACCGTGTGCTATATGTTATCCATACTCTAAGCCAGGTACCAAGCAGCCTTACCCCTCTATACCCCATAGTTAACTAATTTGTCTCCCCTGTAATTCCCCTACCAGAGCCATCTGTTCGATTTAGATCTCTTTTCTTATAGCTTTTCAGCTCCACCTTACCTTCTGCCCACTAGGTGACACTCTTATCTAGTTTTGTACAGTATCCACTAGCCCTTCCCTCCCATTTTAAATTCCAGTCTAATTTTCTATGTTCTTGCAATCTCAGACTGCTCCTTAGTCTTCCTCCTTCATGCACCTTATTTCTTTCATCCCCATACACTACTATCCCTTATTAAATAAATAACTGAACTATCCCTCCTCACTCAGTTGTTACTTCCAGGAGCTCCTCAGGAGTCTGCTGCTCATAGATTGCCTCTGCAATTTCCTCCTTCACCTGCTCTAACCCACTCTGTTTGCCCTGTGGGCTCACTCTGCTCCCCTACCCTGCTCCAAATTTCACCCACCCCAGTACCCCTACATTTATTCCAGCCAATAGTCTCCACCCCTCCTCTACCACTCCACTCACAGTCCTCCTCTCTCTGCCCCTCCTATTCTCACCCCTCCACTCAATTAAAAGCCACTCCCCTTATACAATTCACTATACTCTCCTCCTCTCCCCTTCCTCATACTGTATCTTATATCTCTTCTACATCATACCTCCCTCTCTACTCCATCTTATATACTTATGCCATCTCACTATGAACTCTTCAATTGTACTTACCCTTCTCATCCCCTCTACCACCTTGTTAACTCTAATTATACTATACCATACTACCTCCTATTCCTCCACTCCTCTTCCCCCTTCTCTCATGTCCCACTGTACCTCTCCCATCCCCATCTCTCGCTCACAATACCTCACTTCCATACCATCTCAGCCTCATTAGTCCAGCCCAATCACCTCTCCTACTTCAAACCAAAGTTCTTACCCACATTAACAAGACACAACTTCCCTAAACCTCTTTCATATCATCCTCCACACTCAGAAGGAAATCTAAATCACCTACTACCTTCTTTCTCATCCACCTACTTTTAGCAGGTGATATACACCCTAACCCTGGACCTAGTTCCACTAACAACCCTATCCCCCCAAAAACTACCAAAACTACCAGCCTCAAAATCCTTAAATTAGTTACTCTAAATGCCCAAAATATATGGAATAAAGCAACTAGCTTCCATGCCTGGCTTAACAAGAACCAACCTGACATAGCATCCGTCTCTGAGACTTGGTTAAAACCATACATCTCTGACTCAGAAATTCTACCCCCTGGTTAACAAGCCATTAGATATGACCACATGAATAGAAGAGGTGGAGGAGTAGCCTTGATACTCTCTAACATACTCCCCATTATTCCATACCCAAATCCCATTCCTCAATTTAACAATGCAGAACTTGTAATAGGTGTTCTATAAATGAATAATCATAAAAGTGTCTGCATCTTATCCCTCTATATTCCCCCACATAACAACACTAGTACTTTAGAAGAAATCCTCCAATGAGCCTCCATTAATATTATCCTAGAGACCTACATTCTAGGTGACGTTAACTTAGACTGGAATAAAATTAACAACCAAAATCCCACCATATCTGTCAATCTCTTCAACTTTACCCAATTTACCAATTCTGTCACCAGAGCCAAAAAAACAATCCTCCAGGATCCACTCTGGACTGGATCCTAGCTTGCCACCCTATCAACATATTAGACTCAGGCATCCTCTCTGAATCTATTAATGACCATCTGCCTGCCTTTATCCTTTGAGCAACCCATTCCTCCCCTCACCAGCACCATTATATACATACTCATAACCTTACAAACTTCAGCCTTTCAACCTTCTCTAACACCCTAAAACAAACTAACTGGAACACTCTAAAAACACTCCCTCTAGACAACGGCATAGATTATTTCAATTTCACCTTCCTAAATGTACTTAATACCCAAGCCCCTCCACGATCTATAGGAGTCAAACCCAACCCCACACCATGGCTAACCAAGGAAACAAAAAACTTATGTTACAACGAGATAAATGCTGGAAACTATCTCAGCACAATAAACATCCTGAAACCCTCCTTAAATATAAGCAACTCTGCAACCTCACCAAAAGACATATAATTAAGGATAAACAATCATACTATATGAAACTCCAAATCAACCACTCCAAAAACCCCAAACAATTCTGGAACTCCATCAACTCACGCCTTCACCCAGGCACCAAAAACAAATGTTGCCCTGATACTACTAAGACTGATCCAGAAATTGCCACTCTCTTCAACTCCTTCTTTAAATAGCTGAACTAAGTCCTTCCCAAATACCCCATCCTCACAAGTCAGTTGCTCTACCCAGCCTCTGAACCCAACCCCCCACCTTTGAACTTAAACCAGTTTCAACCTCCTACATATAAAAAACTCCTCAGCAAGATAAAACCCTACTCCAATGCCCCATATAACATTCCCTCTAAATTCTTAAAGATTGTTGCAGATGGCAACGCCCTTCCCACTAACATCTTAATCAACAGATCCATACAAGAATCTTATGTCCCCTAGCTTTGGTGTGCTGCCTTTATACATCCTCTCCACAAAGGCGGTAAAAATAGCAATACCTCTTTTACCCCATAGCCATCCTCTCCCCAATATCAAAAGTACTGGAAAAATGCATTCACACCCAACTAATGCCCGTAACCACAAACCATCTAATCTCTCAAACCCAACATGGCTTCCACCCCAGCCATAGCACTATCATTGCTCTTCTCTCATTCTTAGATATAGTCAACCATGCCTGTGACTTCAGAAAAATAATTTCTACAATTTTATTAGCCCTCTTCAAGGCTTTCGACACTATCTCACATACCCATCTTCCCAACCACCTTGCTAATTTAAACCTTTCTCACAATTCCCTGTCCTGGTTTTCAAGCTGCCTATCTGATAGATCTCATGCTGTAAAATGGAAGAAAGGCACCTCAGACTTCCTTCCCACTCATACTGGAGTTCCCCAAGGATCTATTCTTGGCCCAATGCTGTTTAACATCTTTGTCAAAGATTTCCACTCGGCCATCCCAAATACAAAAATAGTACAATATGCTGACAACTCCACTTTAATCTGCTGTGCCACCAACCTCCCAGAACTTCAATCATACACACAAACTGCCTTCTCTACCACTGAATACTGGATGTTGCAAAACCATCTATCTCTAAACACTAATAAATCCAAAATACTACTCTTCACTCCCTCAAAATCCTCCCCACTTGATAAAAAGTCTTTCCAGATTAGAAGTCACAGCAATTCTACCATAGAAATGATTCCCTATGTCAAACTACTTGGGGTCACCATAGATGAACACCTAAAATATGACACACATATTCAACTAAACATAAAAAAAAACACATCAAATACTCGGCCTGCTATACAGAAACATCCACTATCTCACTCCTTCTACTAGACAAACCCTTGCCACTACTTACCTTCTCCCCTCTCTATTGTATGGTGCACCTATACTAACTAACCTATCTGCCTCCATCTCTTCCAAAGTGGAAAGTTGCTACAATAAAATCTCCAAATTTGCCATAAAAGGCAAACCCTCCTCCCACCATTGCTCTGCCCTTAACTTACTTAACTGGCTAGAACTTCCCAACCATCTCGACTACCTCCAACTTACTGTCCATAGGCTATTATTTAACCCTACTCTATGCCCTGCTCTCTCCAGTATCCTACAACCTTACACCCCTAAAAGGCCACTTTGATCTTCCCACCTAAACCTTATCACAGTCTACAAACCAATCCACCCTGCTGGACGGCAACTCCTGTCCTTCTCCCTAGACAAAAAAATGGAGCTCTCTCCCTCCTTCTCTATGTACTATTGACAATATTGACAACTTCTGGAAAATTAAATTTTAATTGTTCCATAACACTGTGCTGTTACTCTGATGCTTACTGTGATGGATTTGAAGTCTTCTTAAGACACTCAGTCTTGCTGGCTGGAATCAAAGTCTGATTATACTTGCATTCACAGTCTGTTGCATACAGAAACTTGCAGAATATACACTGATGAGAGAATATACTTTGCAGCACCTGTCTTTAAGAGCAGTAACCAATAACTTTTATAGTAAACCACACGTACTTCTGTTACAGCTTCAGAAAATGTTCTACTTTACTTCTCATACAGTACAGATGATGTGAGAGATATAACATTCACCTCAGGACAAATGTGTCCCTAACTTACCCCTAACATAACTGGATTTAATACAGACTTTATATATTTTTTTAGTTAAACATACACCCTCTTGGTTTTGGAAATATACTGCCTTGATGACGCAAATGCTGACACATCTGTTCTTGTGCAAATGCTGATAAGTAAACTGTCTTCAAGGAAACACCTTGTGGATTAGAAAAGCACATTTTTAAACTTTCTTAGAAAAACATGCCCTGTTGTCAGTTCTTTAAAGAAAGCAAATTACATTCTTGTCATATCTGTAAGAAGTCAGCTTTCTTGATGTGTGTGTAATACACTCATAAGCAAGTTCCTTATTTTTTTAAGCCACAGTCATTTAGTATGGATGCCAATCACATATTACTAAACTCTATCTCTACACTTAAACAAGCTTTATTTTATACTTATGTTGCATATTTGTAGCAAAGTTACATTCAACATTAATATCTTGTTGAGCATAATCTTACAACTTCAAATCACATCTTCATTCCTAATTTTTCTCTAACTGGAAGCTAGAGATTTCACCTTACCCACCTAGCCTTCCTCTCTCTACATTCTAAATCATATTTTCCCTACTTCCCCTTTCCCTACTACTTAACTCCTCCATAACTGACTCACTCTTCAGTGTTATCTCACATACATTTTGTATATATTGTATATAGCTTGCTCTCCCTGTTCTCCCCTCTCTTTGTTTGTATCTGTTCTGCCATAACCACCCAAACAAGTCACATTTTCTATACTACTGCTGGAATTTTTTCCTCTCAACATATGACTCTTATGCAAAGTTACCAATGTACCAGTTCATGTCTCTGATTTTATAATGTATCTGCACCCTCAATACTAACTGTAACTTGCTTACCTTATGTATTTGCATCTTGAAAGGTACTTTAATCTGAATATCTAATGTTTACTATGCAATGTGGACCTTTACCAATGTACCAGGTCATGTCTGAATCATGAACAGTAACTTTAATCTGATATTGTAATGTCTACTATGTAATGAGGAGCTTTACCAATTTACCAGTTCATGTCTCTGATTATATAATGAATCTACACCCTCTATATTAACTGTATTTTGCTCATCTTATGTATCTACATCCTGAATTGTTACTTTAATCCGAAAATCTAATGTCTATTATGTAATGTTGGAGCTTTTCTCCGCGGGAGTCCACTGAAAACAGGCTCCTGAGCCCAGTGGACCCCCGCCCCCGGTCATCAAACTGAAATAAATAAATAAATAAATAAATAAGTGGCAAACTTCACGACACCCATGCAGACAAACAATAGAGATACAACTGCAGAATCTTACACAAATGTACTTTATAAACACTTATGTGAGTGCATGGATCGTGCTATCCCTAACAGAGCCAAGATGCTATTCTCCAAAAAAATGAAGCCAATTTGGTGGTCCCCTGCCATAAACAAACTCTACAACAGAAGAAAGAAACTGTTGCAAAAAAGTGTAAAATCCCATGATTGGAGGAACTCCCTGGTAAGCCTCAGTAAGAAGCTGAGGTCCTTCATAAAATCCTCTAAAGCTAGTTATGAAAACAAAATCATCACTGATTCTAAAGACAACCACAAAGCATTCTATAGCTATGTCAAGAATCTCAATGGCAACACTCAGATCTGCTCTGAGTTACAGCACAATGGCACTAAATATATAGAACCAACTGATATTGCCAACATCCTGGCAGATAGGTTCAGTGCAAACTTTACCCCCCTCTCACCTCCTAAAGAACCCATCTCTATACCGGAAGAATTTAAAGTTACTGTAATCATGGCTGCACAGGTAAAAACCACACTCTTCAAAGCCAAGAACACAGCATCCATGGGACCTGACAACATTCCAAGCTGCATTCTAAATGAACTACAGAACAAACTGGCACCCCACCTTAGAACCATGTTCAATCATAGCCTCACCTCAGGCTTTATGCCCATTGAATGGTGCACAGCGATGATTATCCCACTCCACAAAGGGGGAGCCACCATGGACCCCAGGAACTACCATGCCATTAGCCTGATGAGCCTGGTCTGGAAGGCCATGGAATGTATCATCATGGAACTTATAAACAAAGATATTGGTAATCTCCAAACTCTGGACCCTACCCAGTTTGAGTTTGTAAAAAGCAGATCATGTCTCGTAAACCTGATAGACTTCTTTGAAGCAGCCGCCAAAGCTGTAGACGACGGTAAGGTGGTTCACACATCCTATCTAGATCTCACCAAGGCTTTCAATACATTCCTCCACTCTATAATTATAGATAAACTCACTAAACTAGGTATAAATCCCTATGTCACAAGATGGGTTGCCAACTGGCTCACTGACAGAATGCACACTGTGAAAGTAGCAGACTCCAAATCCGATTTTAGACAAGTGACAAGTGGAGTACTACAGGGTTCAGTCCTAGGTCCTCTCCTGTTTGGTATTTACTTCTCTGAAGTACAGGCTAGCACAGAAGGTCTTTGGCTAACAAAGTTTGCAGATGACTGCAAACTAGGAGCCATAATCAAAGCTCCTAACGATGTAGACATCCTACAAAAGGGCCTCACTGAGACAGATGCCTGGTGTCATGCTCAATGCGAAAATGTGCATTGTCATCCCCTTTGGTAAAAACTCTGTACCCATAAACTACCACATAGGTGGTAGTCTACTTAATGCCAAAAGTGTGATAATAGACATTAGGTCACAGGTGGGCAGTAGTCTCTCCTTTGATAATCACATTGTCACAGTACTCAGGAAATCCTTCTACATGGCACACCTCATCACAAAAGGTTTCTCATCCAGGAGAAAAGAGGTAATTTTTCCCCTCTACTCGTCACTCATTAGACCCATTATAGAGTTCAACACCCCTTTTGGTATGTGCCTCACAAGACATCTACAACAAATGGAAAGGCCATAGAAATATGTCACAAAGACGATTACCGGCCTCAAACAGATGCCGTATGCAGACCATCTCAAAAAAAACTCCAGCTTTACTATGTCGCATATTGCCTACTCGGGGCAATCTCTGCCTAACATACAAAGCTATGTCAAACCCAGTGTTATTGGACATGCTCCACTTAAATAAATCCCAATCCTTCCAAGCTACACACTCTTGGGATCTAAACCTGGTCACCACAATAAACAGAACATGCTGGAGGGATAGATTCCTGTCCCAGAGACTCCCCATACTCTGGAACAAACTACCTATCTATATCAAACAAAGCTCCTCATTAGCAGTCTTCAAGAAAAATCTTGATAATTGGATGGGAAATAGGAAATTCACCCCGGGGATCACTTCTGTGGCTCTGCTCGACAGTGGCACAGGAAAATAATTTTCTTGGATGGTGAAAGCGAAGGTACCTTTTTGGCTAGGCTTATATAGGCCCTAGGGCCAATAGCCTAGTACCTACCTATAAGCCTATAACAGAGAACTAAAAAATATGAAAAAATTGGGAATAATTTAATGGTAGCTCATTCTGGATGGATTAATGGCAGACAGCAATGATTTAAAATTGTACATTGATACTTTGGGTTCTGAAGGCATGTGAGATGTTTTGGTAAAGGTGGTCTGAACCTCTATCACCCCCACAATGCACACAGTTGAATGAATGGAACCATGGTGACACTCAGATGTCTATTATATTACTAGAGTTGATGCCTATATAGGTGACAGCACTGTTTTGACTTTCCAGTTTGACAAACAAAAAATCTGCACTTCAACCTGATAAGAAAGTGGCTGCAACAGGCCTGAACAAATTAAGTTTCAATTAAAAGGAGTACAGCTATTGCTCAGATGATTAGAGTTGCAATGCCTGAAGTTTAACATGACTTTTTCTTCTAGCTATTGTCATAGTAAACTGATCTACTTCATGGATAGATTTCTATATTTGAAAACTTCACTCGTCTTGAAGACTGGTAAACGTGGTAGATACCCAATAGACTGTTGTTCCACAGGATGCTTGGGAAACTAGATATTGGAAGAAGGTCAGTTGATAATACAGTTCTGGACACAAAGCATTTGCAAAGCCTAGAATATGGTGCATATGGTGTTTGTAGAAGTTTTGTATTCTTTGGATTAGAAAAAAACAGATGTCATTCGTTAATTAAGATACTTACTACACAAATGGCAAGAAGATGTAGTCAGAATCATTAACTACAACTGGCATCTTTGGGATTCATTTTCTAGGTGCATGGTTTGAAAGATTACATTAATCATTCAGTAATGAGCAGAATGTGGGAAGAACAGACTATAATCCAGGACAGGCAGTGTGCGGTTAAAAGCTGCCTCTTGGTATCATTATCAACCCCCCTTTTTCCCATTTTTCTACATGAGGTCGGGGTAGCATGTTAACTGTCGTCAACTCTCTCGATTCAGTGCCACACTCCTGCCTTCTTCAACAATCATGCCTGACTGTCACAGATCTTCTTTCACACAATCCATACACCTTTTTGTTGGACATCCTCCCTTCCTCTTACCTTCTTCCTGTCTGTCCCACATCTTCCTCATTGGATTGTCTTTTGCTTTTCTACACATGTGCCCAAACCACAGTAATCTGTTGTCTGTGATATTTTCTGTAATTGGAGCTACTTTTGTTCTGCTCTTCTGTCCTCATTTCTTTGTCTGTCCCACAGTGTGCATCCTACAACCTTTCTCAGACACTTCATTTCCATCACCTCTAGCTTGTTCAACTGTTCTGCCTTTCCTGCCAGGTTTCTGTACCATAGAGTAGTACTGGACACACCACTGTCTTATACACCTTTCTTTTCAGCTTCTTTGGCTTTCTTCCATCATAAACGACACCTGTCACTCTATGCCAGTTGGCTGTAGCCCCTCTGATTCTAGATTTGACCTCTTCATTCAGGCTAATCTTCTCCTCAACTACCCCTCCCACATTTTTTAAGCTGTTTACCTGTTCCACTATCTTCCCTTCTAGCTCTATTCTCAGCTTCTTCTGATTTCCCCAATTTGCTGCCATTACCACTATCTTATCTGTATTTAGTTTCATCCCATGTACCTTCAGATTTGCGTTCCATTCTCCTATTCTTCGCTGAAGTTTTAGCTCAGAGTCTGCCTGTACTGCCACATCATCTGCATGCAGCAGCTTTGTTGATCCGTCCCCTCCAACCTGCTTGCTAATGTAGTCCAACACCAGTATGAACAGCAGTGGGCTCAGAGCTGAACCCTGATGTACACCCACTCCCACTGAAAACCCCTGTGAGGCCGAACACTGTTCATACTTGAGCCATTAGACCCTTGTACATAGCCTGCACTAATTTTACCAATGTTTCTGGGACTTCAAACCACCACAGTACTGCCCAGATCAGCTTTCTTGTAATCTTGTCATATACTTTCTCCAAGTCTAGGAATGCCCAGTTGGATTGTCTCCTCATCTCTAGCTTCTTCTCAAGTATCTGTCTCAATGCAAACATCGGGTCAGTTTTGCTACATCCTGATCTGAATCCAAACTGCTCATCTCCCATCTTACATTCTACTACTCTGTGTATCCATTTATCAATCACCCTCTCCAATGTGATAGGAGTTTGATGCCTCTGTGCTGCCTACAGTTGTGGATGTCCACTTTTTCTTGTACACTGGCATGACTATGCTTTTTCTCCAGTCATATGGGATATGCCTTTATCTCCACACTGCTATTTGTACCCTCAGGAGCCATTTCTCCCCATCTCAACCAGCATCTTTATCATATCTGTGGTGACCTCATCTAAGCCTGCTGCTTTCCCTGACTTCATCTTCCTTAGTGCTGTTCTTGTGTCTTCTAGTGTGGGCTCCTCTTCTTCTCTCATTGTAGGCTGTTTCTGGGGACGTACAGCTTTTGTGGGGTTTTCTTCATTCAGAAGCTGCTGGAAATACTCCTTCCATCTGCCTTTGATGTCCACTGGACTGGTGAGCAGGTTGATGCTGGCATCCCTTATGAAGGGCGTCTGACTATCTAATTTATCTTTCTAGCTTTGCCTTGCAACTTGATATAGATTCTTTGTGCCCCTTACTGAGTCACTTTCCAGAAGTTGGTACAGTGCCTCCAATGCCCTATTCTTTGCTATTGCAATTCCTTTCTTACCATCTTTGTTAGCCAACCAGTAGTCCTTCTGGTCAGTCTTTTCTATTTCCCACTTCTTCCTGCACTCTTTCTTTCTTTTGATGACTTCCTGGACTTCTGCATTCCACCACCAGCTTTCCTTATGTACCTTGTTTCCATACCTGGCTCGGCCACATATCTGTTCTGTAGTTCTAAAACATGCTGTTTATTAGGTGCTGCTATTCTTCTTCAACTCCACCTATTCACCCTCTTCTTGGGGTGCTAGAGCTCTGAGTAATTCCTTGAACTGTTGTACTTTCTCTCCAGTCAACTTCCAGGTCTTCAGCCTGGTCTCTGTTGACCTTAGATCCTTCTCTGACCACTGCTTGCAGCTGATTGTGGCAACTAGTGGTTTATGCTGTGGGCCGACTGTTTCACTGGGTACGACATTTTGTAATCAAGGATTCTACCTCACTTTTCCTTACTAGTTGGAAATCTACCTGAGTTGTTGACTTGTGACTGCCTCTCTTTCTGAACCATGTGTTGACTACTTTACATCTAGAATGGCTTCTCCTTCTTTATTCCTGTTGCCCCACCCATGTGGACCCAGGCAGTCCTCATATCCTGTTCTGTCTGTCTTGATATGAGCATTCAAGTCACCCATTTTCAAAACCAACGTCCTGCTTTATCTAGTAGGTCCAGCAACTGCTGTCTGAATGCACTCTTTTCCTCACTATAACAGCTGTGGGGCATAGGCTGAGATTACTCTAACATTACAGTGAAGTCTGACTGCTATGAGTCTGTCATTAATTCTGATGATATCCCTTACTCTCTCTCACCAGAATTCCTATACCATTTCTAACCTGCCCTCCCTCCACCTGAGTAGTAGACTCTGGATCCCAAGCCAAGTGGCTTTGGTGCACTGCTCTTCCATCTCATCTCTTGGATACATAGGATGTCCAGCCTCCTCTGTATCATCATGTTATCCACTTCCAAGCTGCATCCTGTCAGTGAACCTACATTAAGTGTAGCAGTTCATCTTTGGCAGGTCCGTTGGTTTTATGTCCAGCTTTCTCTCAACAGAGCTATCCCAGGTAACGCAGGGGGCAACTAGACACCGGCTGGGCTTTATGGTGGGCACACAGTGGCCAGTAGGGGCCAATAGGGGCACATATACCATTAGCAAGGTCAGAGTAGGCCAGGTCCTCAACCCCACTAGTAACTACCCTTTCCATTTTTGGTGACATTAGTCAACATGACCGAATCACCTACACTCCATTGAGTATGTAGCCCTGGCACAGCAAGCAGTCTGTGAGTCATGTTCTCCTACCTTCAGGATACTGCGCCCCACCATGGATGGCCAAAGTGGTTGGTCTGTACTACTCTTTCCCCTATAAGGCATCATGTAGAGTCTGTGCTGCTGCCCACAGCTCCATTCATTGGTGACTTTGAGATAGAAACATTTGGCATGTTTTTCAGATATGGGAGAAACCCCACAGACACACAGGGAGAACATGCAAAGTTCATACAGACATTGGTCGGAGGTTAGGATCAAATCTTGTACCTTGTGCATGGGAGGTGAATACTTTAACCACTAAGCCATCTATGTCATAGTTGGTGTTGATATGCTACTTCTACTTTTTCAAGGTTAAATGCTTTGCAGCAATTATGTAATATATACAATGTATAGAAAGATTTTTCTCTCATGAGGCCATTTCAGCAGAAAATAGGGCAGAAGGAGCCAGTTCACATTTAGCATGCTGTGAATAATCCTTGTGCAAGGACACTGATTTTCCATTTTTCCTGGAAAAATACCAGAAACCTGAAAGCTGAGCTGTCTGAGTATTGGAATAGCCTGGGATTTTCATGTAATTGGCATTTTAAGCTAGACCACTTATTCACTATGACCCTCACATCTTATTTTTTACCACTTAAAAAACTGTAAGCCTACTTTATTAGGTGTTCTGTACCTGAAATATGTTTTAATTTTTGAATATATGTAGATGCAGTAGATAATTATAATGAAATCACCACAAAGACCAGAAATTACATTTAAAATGTTCAGGTATACTTCCTGAATTTCATCTTATGAAAGCAGAATTGAGAACCATAAATCAGTTTCCCTGTTCATATGAACATTAAGTAGTGTTGTGACTGGAGGGCTCAAACAGAGATCAACTTAGGAGAGAACATCAGAACATTGTTATAAATAGTGAAACCACATTGCTATGCTCTTTTAACAGAGTAGCTGCCTTAAACAGTTAAATGGGAGAGTGCAAAAGGGTTACTGGCACAGTATTTACATCTTCTTCTAGATATATTTTACAGACTTCACAATTAGAACAGGTTATTAACAAGTCACTGAGTAATGTAGTTATTAAATTTTACCTTTCAGCATATGCATTTACGATGGGCCAGGCAACCAATCTTGTAGATCAACGGGTATCCTTGATATCATAAAGAAAGAAGACAAGTGACAGCCTACACTGTATGAGCAGTATATTATAAAAGATTTAAAAAAAAGAGAGTAAAGAGGGGGAGATGCCAAGTGGGAACCTGAGAACATGGACGGAGTATGGTTTTGAAGTAAGTTACAGCAATTTCTTAGAATTTGAAAAAAATGGGATAGGTTGCCCTTGGAACATTAATTGGTATACATTAATTGTGTTTGTTTTTCATTACAAGTCATAAGAAGGGTTGCTAGTATGTATCCTATACTATTCCTCGTATTTGACAGAGAGGAGATTCCAAGTGAGATCAAGTGTCAGACAATGCAGGCTACAATCAACAAGACTTAGGTGGCAGTGGCATGGAAGCAGTGTTATGCTATGGAGGCAGTTAGTGACAGCAGTTCATTAGAAAGCTAGAGTACCACAGAAACCAAGCTGCATTTTTATACATTTAGGAGGAACCATCCTGAGATGGTTTAATTGCTAAAACCACTTTGTGTTGAGAAATATTTGGTGTTGAGAATTTTAAGGAATATATTTTATTTTCAGCATGTCTCCTGAAGTCAAGATTGTATAATGTTACATGAAATAATTCAACTTTAGTGCAATAGAGGCTGTCAAAAAGTATGTTAATAGGACACTGTATAAGAAATCAAGGATGAGGGCCATTATGATTTTGAGTATGGAGCTACCCTATGGTACCTAATAGATGACATATAACTGAAAAATAAAGAACAAGATGTTATCCAAGGGTAGTTGGGAAGATAGAATGAGATATGAGAAAAAGTGACACAAGGCCCATAAGTCTGACCAGCCTTTTATGCAAAGCCATGAAAAGACTTATCATAGAATTAATAAATCAGGACATAAGGAACCTCCAAACAATGGACCAGTCTCAGTTTGGACTCAGCACAGGCAGTTCATGTGTACTCAGCCTGGTAGATTTTTTAAAAAAACATCACTAAAGCAATGGATGAAGGCAAAAGGGTACAGACTGCACAGTTTGACCTGTCCAAAACTTTTGACACAATTACCCTACTCAGGCATAGTAGAAAAGCTAAATAAACTGCAAATAAGCCACTATGTCACCTGCTGGATTACCAACTGGCTCACAGAGAGGATGCAGATAATCAAAATAGAAGAAATTACCTCCAAAAAGAGATCATTCACCATTGGATTCCCCAAGGGATCTGTAATGGGACATCTCCTGTCTGGCACATACTGTTCTAAAATAAAGCCAATACCAAAATGCTCTGGCTGACTAAGTTTGCAGATGGCTTCAAGCTAAGTTATTGAATGCCCAAATTATTTAGCTGTCCAGCAGGAAGGTTTGTCTCAAAAAATAACTGATGCCAAAATCATGGACTGAAACTAAATGCCAAAAAATGCATTATTCTATCCTTTGGGAAGTTATCTTCTCCAGGGAACTATCACATTGACAACACATCCCTAAGAGTTGACCCCATTGTTTGAGATTTGGAAATTATATGTACAGTGACCTAACTTTTAACCAACACGTCTAGTCCTTCAATATTGCACAACTTATAAACAAAGGAATTGTGTCTAGATCTAGGGAAGTTATTGTTCCCCCTTTACTCACCATATTTAGGCCAGTCATTGAATATAATGCCCCCTTTGGCATTTATCTGTCCAGACACATGCAGCAACTGGAACACTCACAGACATACCTTACTAAAAGGATACAAGGCCTAAACAACATGTCCTACATGGACCGATTGAAAGCCCTGTCACTATACTTGGAATTCTACAGATTGCTAAGAGGTGACCTATTTCTGGCATAAAAGGCACCTCTGACCCATTACAGATGGATTTACTGCATATCAGCGAGCTAAATGACATCAAAAATAGTCTGGGGATGTAAACCTATTCTGCAACATCAACAAAACGGTTTGGAGGGATAGGTATATCTCGCTGCTGTGGAACAGACTCCCCTTCCACATAAAACAAAGTTCATCCCTGCCTTTTCTCAAGCATAACATGGATGGATGGATGGATGGATGGATGGATGGATGGATGGGAAACAGAAGCTTTACCCCTGGAATGCCCCTTCTACTACTAAAAGACAGATGCGTCTGCAAAATGCTTTATTCCCTTGCACGGATCCCCTCAAATTATCTATAGTATGATACCAGTTATTCTCATTATGGGTAATATATAATTATTGACCATGGGATGGGTAAGGCCAATCTATAACTAAATGGGATACGATAATTTCAAGCATAAAAAGGGAAACTGGTTAGACTTAAAATGGCCCACAAGTACAGCTAACCTAATACTTACATATGAATCTTTGAGCCTATCAGAAGAAAATAAGTTGCTAAGTTAAAATATTAAGTAGTGTTCCATGAGACATAGAGATATTAGGCTCAGTACTGAAGAATGGGGGGCAATAGTGGCTTTGAATGCAATTTCTTCTCTTGCTAGTCCTGGTAGGAGGATATTGATCTTTAAGTTGGGTGTTGGGTACATGCGTCTCTCTGGTAAAGGACCCAGATGTCTCAACAAATGGGGTAAGCTATTAGAAGGATGGAGGAATAGATTTGAAGGAATTCAGTAACTCTGAAGGATGTGGTGGACTTCCGTTAGAGTTCTTGGTAAATAAAATAGGACTGTCAATGCTTTGACTGGCCAGTGGTTTGGAAAACAGATGAGGTGTTACTCTGGTTATATTGGTCTAGGTATATCAGATGATACGCATCCACAAATAATTCTGAGTCAGCCAAACATGAAATCCCCCACTGATTTACAAGCTAATATTGATACATATCTTTTTCATCATACTCTCCCAGGTAATTGCCAATTCCAAATTCCTAAGAGCAGGGACAGTTGGTGGATGACAACAGTATAAAGTGATTTAGACCTGCTGTTCATAGGTTCATAGGTATATACAAGGTTTTCATTTATAACAGCCTTTAAGCCTAGTCATGCATCCCAAATATATCAAACAAATTTGCCCCCCTAAATGTTAGTTTTAGGGGTATTTGTAAGCTAGGACATGCATGGTCAAAGATTTACAGGTTGTCTATATCCATTAGAGACATAGGTGACAGGCCAGTGGTGAATTTTTGATTTCCAGTGGACTGGAACAGGTTATGTTTCAATGTGGTCAGACAACTCTGCTTCTCATGGATGGGAAAACTGTTTCAGAGAACGGGTATTTAATTGATGTTATTTTTTTTGTGTATATACTAGAGATCAGAGAGGGATATGAAAAACTCACTGAAACTATCAATGAAATGTGGTAGTATGGTGAATAAAGAAATAAAAGCTTAGTGAAAAATAAAATGGAGATAAATAAGGAGTGAAATAAAGGCCATGCTAAATAAGTTATCTGTATTAATAACTTGATAATACTTGTGCAATACATTCTGATTCAATAATTTATCTGCAAATAAAGCAATTATATATAATTCCCTTATGGCATGTTTTTTTTTCCAGGAAGGGAAGGCTTAGGACAGTGAAGTGATTTCCTGTAATTTATCATGACTAGTAAATTGGTACTTTACAACAGTACTGTATTTCTTAACTTGTAGCAGTGCTGGAGTGTGCTTTAGGCACCGTGTTTTGCAGGACTGTAGATTATGTCAGCATAACAACTTTGGATGTGAACCCAAATTATATTGCCATTGTCACAATTGTCTGCCTTCTCACTAGTGACATCACACACCACACTACAGTTATCCTGTCCATTCAGAATGATATTTTAAATAGTAAAAATGTGTGACAATTCACTATGAATTCTAAAACTGCAATGTTACTTAGGAAGGACTGCATCCTTTTGCCAACTATTTTAAATGGCTACCATGTTCCTAAAATGGTATGAAATATGAGATTATAAATATCAACACTTAAAATGACTTGACATTGAACAGAAAAAAAAGTTTCAAGTAACACTCATTGCAGTTAGAAAATGTGTAGAATTTCAGCATTATGAGTATTATATGATAAAAACATGTATGATATTTTATGTTCTGAATCACTTCACTTTATCATTTACAGTTGATGTTAACAAGTGTGAAAACCATAATAAAAAGTAGGAAATTAGTCTGTTCTGGTTTTAAACACAATTGAGACCTTTATGTCACATTACACATTTTTGCACGCATTTGGCTGTTTACTGCAAATTTCAGTCTTTTTCTGTTGAAGCTGATCCCACCATTTCAAGCTGGGCTATACCAATGCATTGCTGATATGGCGTGGTTTTGCATTTTCTTTGCAAGTAATCTCCTTTAAGTTTAGACCATACAGTTATCTGATTATTGGTGCATTAACAAAGCTTTACGCACACACACACAAATATATATACACTCACACACACACACACACACACACACACACACACACACACACACACACACACACACACACACACACACACACACACACACACACACACACACACACACACATATATATAAAACCACTGGTGCTTCATGAGGTATGTGATTGCTTGCTTGTTCAAAATCCCCAAAAAAGGACCCCAAACTGTAAACAAGTTTACCTGACACTTCAAAGTTATCAAGCACTTATAACTTGCTTAGGAATCAATACTTCTTTATTAAAAATAAAAGATATTAAACACTAGAGAACTTTTACCTTTAATTGGGCTATGTCAGATCTATAAAACAAATCCCTGTAGTAAAAACCTGAACTTGTCCTCTGTTTGTTCTCTTTGACAGATTTGCTATCATGGACAAATGATCTGAAAAACATAAAAAACCCATAAAGCAACAGTTTCTAAATAGTGTCAAGCCTCTCCTACAAAATTAAAACATCAAATAGGAAACATAAGTACACTATTGTGGCATATACTACATTCATTTCACTGTAATACATATTGCCATACTGTCACTATACATATATAGGACACCTTCTTTTTTTAAGATTTAGCAAAAGGACCAGCTAACAAACACATGACTTAATATGAGGGGACTTCATTTCCCCACATTTGCCCATGCTGAAGCACTTCGCCTCCAAATGCAATAGCTAAAATATATACGCATCAGTGCTAACTACATGGTCACACAATCCAAAGTTTATTTCATGTCTTAGCACCATTATTGACTAAATAGAAGTTGACTGTATATAATTCATCAAATTAAAGAATCAGTAAAACAATCTGAAATCTTAGTAGTCAGCAAATTCGATTCTCAGCTGGAGAGCCTTCTGTGTGGAGTCGGCATGTCCTCCCCGCAGTCGAGTCGCATTCAAAAGACATGAGTGAATGGGCGTGCCTTCGTTGAAGGTTGGGCATTGAGCTGGCACCTCGGCACCATACAAATCTACTGCCAATCATTAGCGGACCGGAGTTCCACTGTGGCAACCCCTAACTGGGAAAAGCTGAAACAGGATCAACTGAGTCAGCAAATAGCGACTTATATATATATATATATATATATATATATATATATATATATATATATATATATATATATATATATATATATATATATATATATATATATATATATATATATATATATATATATATATATATAAACTATATCTAATATATATATATATATATATATATATACATATATATATATATATATATAGATAGATAGATATATAGATATATATAGATATTGATTTGTCTATGCAAAATGACGGAAGTACTGAATGTCTGAACTACAAAAGGTCAAACCCAATTCCTCAAACACTTAAAATTCTGAAAAATAACAGAATGACAAAGGAAAAGACTTTTCTCTTACATTCTGTTAAGCTGACCACAAACTCTAGACAGAACTGGTAATAGTGGTAATGTTATAGGGATTTGTTTTTCACTCATTTAAGGGGTAGGGTTAAGGTTTTGGGCAGGGACATTGTTAAATTTAGGAATAGCATACATTAGCAAATCCCACCCCATCTTTCTACTATGTTTTAATCCTAAATCTAAACCTGACCCTGTTACTAGCCTCAACCCTATACTTTACGTGAGAAAAACTCCTCCCATAACATGACAACTACTCATGACATCTGATCTCAGAGAAGGAAAACATACAATAACAGACACATGCACACTCATGCATACAAACAGAAATATGCACACACAAACACACAGCATGTCTATCACCTAACTTAACATCTACTCTGACCCTAACATTCAAACACATGAGGAAATACGCTTGTTATCTCTCTCCTTACCTAGTCCCTTTCCTTAACTTAGTCCTAACCCACTTACACTCGAGCACACATACACTCCCACCCACAAATCATTACTTACCTCGGAAATCCTGTGCATTTGGCTAAATGGATAGTCAATATTCTCATTATATAGATACACACCTGTAAACAGTCAACTAAATGCACATTCAATCAAGTGGTTGTGACCCATATAGCTATACAGATATACAGATAAATATAGATATGAATAAAGTTAAATCTCTATAGAAAATATAGAGATAGATATCTATATGTACATGCATTCACACACATATCTATCTCTCTCTCTCTATATATATATATATATATATATATCTATATCTATATATCTATATCTCTATCTTTATATATATATATATATATATATATATATATATATATATATAGTTCTTTATCTATCTATCTATCTATCTATCACACACACACATATATATATATATATATATATATATATATATACACATATATATATATATATATATATATATACATATATATATTTATGCATATATAGGAGTGATTTTACAATGACTGGTCAACAGGTTAAATAATCAACACAAAAAAAAAAACCTTAAACACGTTCCTAAGAATATTAGGTTCCAACCTAACATTCTCTTACTAGGTGACTTCAACTACCCCTCCATTAACTGGAAATAGTACTCATGTACCAATACACTTGCCCAGCATTTCCTGGAGTTCATTAATTCCAATGCCCAATGGACCAGCGTGTTCTTACCCCCACTAGAGGTAGCAACATCCATGACCTGGTCATTACTAATGTGGGCGACCGTTGCTCTACACCAATAGTCAGATCCTCCCTGGTTAGATCCAACCACAAATAAATCAGCTTGGAAATCCACATCCCTCCCACCCCCCTGCAAAGGTAACCACCATGAAAAACTTCTCCAAATCTAACTTTGGGCTGCTAAAAACAGAGGTGGCTAACTTCACAGCACCCATGCAAATAGAGAATAGTTTCGCAACTGCAGAATCATACACCAATGCACTGTACAAACACATACACAAATGCCTGGATCTCACCATACCCAATAGAACCAAGACAGTCTCCTCCAAAAAAAAGGAAGCCAATCTGGTGGTCCCCTGCCATAAACTAACTCTACAACAGAAGGAGGAAACTGATGTGGAATAAGGTGAAATCCCATGACTTGAAAAACTCCCTTATGAGCCTTAACAAAAAGTTGAGATCCCTCATCAAATCCTTTAAAGCTAGCTATGAAAACCGAATTGCAGCAGATAGTAAAGACAACCACAAGGCCTTCTATAGTTACATAAATAATCCCCAAGGCAATACCCAGATTTTCTCTGAGCTACTGCACAATGGTACCTCTGATATCAAGCCAACAGATATTGCCAGTATACTGGCCGACAGATTCAGTGCCAACTTTACCCCTCTCTTCTCCCAAAGAACCAATCAAAATACCAGTAGATTGCCAGGCACCCAGTATTACTGCTGTACAGGTTAAAACATCACTGTCCAAGGCCAAGAATATAGCTTCTATGGGACCTGGCAATATCTCTGGTTGTGTTCTACATGAACTACAGAGTGAACAGGCACCTCACCTGTGTGGCCTGTTCATTCACAGCCTCACCTCCGGCTTTGTCCCTGCATAATGATGCACTGCTATAGTCATCCCTCTCCACAAAGGAGGATCGACTAGACACCCTGGGAACTATTGCCCCATTAGCCTGACACGTCTGATATTTAAAGCTATGGAACACATCATCATGGACCTAATAAACAAGGATATAGGGACTCTCCAAACTCTGGATCCCACACAGTTGGTTTTTTGAAGGGTAGATCATAGCTGCTCAACTTGGTCAACTTCTTTGAGTCAGACACCAGAGCCGTGGATGAAGGCAAGGTGGTTCATGCAGCCTACCTTGATCTGGCCAAGGCTTTTGATACCATTCCCCACTTAGGAATCATAGAAAAACTCACTAAGCTTGGCATCAACGCCTACATCACTAGGTGGGTTGCAAACTGGTTCACAGATAGAACCCAGAGTGTGAAAGTAGCTGACTCCAAGACAGACTGCTGACTAGTCACTAGTGGAGTCCCACAGGGTTCGGTCCTGGGTCCTCTCCTGTTTGGTATCTACTTCTCTGAAGTCCAGGAAAACATGAAAGGACTCTAGCTGACAAAGTTCACAGATGATTGCAAGTTGGGAGCTATTATTAACTCCCCAAGTGATGTTGACATCCTACAGAATGGCCTCACTGAGACCAACGACTGGTGTCAGAACCATGGCCTTAAGCTCAATGCCAAAA